>NC_135306.1:19048169-19350143 GCF_048772815.1 Callospermophilus lateralis
CCTGCCATTGCTTGTAAAATGTGGAAGCATGCAGACAAGCCGGAAATGCTTCTGAGATTGGAGACCAGCAGGGCACAGGCAGTCAGGCGGTGACCCCTGGACCACCAGGCTGGTCCCTACGAGAAGCCAAACCACAGCACCCATTGTGTGCACCAGAGCTCTCTCCAGCCAGCAGGTTTTCTAGGAAGAGACACCCAGTGACCTCCAGCCACCTGCACGCTCCTTGATTCCAAAGCGAACCTCACAGCACGGTGGCACGCACCCCCACCCCCCATGCCCATGTCTGTGATCCCCCACCAGCAGCAAAACCTAGAGGGCTTTGTCCATCTAGAAGACCACAAAGTGGATGCCACTGTCTAGGGAAGTGAGCTGGGGACAGGAGCTCTCACTAGATAGGAAGCCCCTTTAAGGAAGGTGCCAAGCCCCGGGGTTTGTCCCACACTTGCCCTACCCAGGGCTGGAGAAATGAACCAGGCTGAGACTGTCCCCTTTGTTATAGGGAAACCGGCCTTTCTGGAGAATGAACACGTGGGGATGTTTGGAGCTGTCACTTGGCCAGGCTTTGGAATTTAGTGCGTCAGAGGAAAGAGAGAGGGAAATAGGGGTGAGGCTGGGGCACATGTAGCAATCAGGATCCTGAAAAGCCACAGCTGGCCACTCGGAGAAGAGCATTTAAAGGAGAGTTTGGAGGGGGGTAAAGAAGAGCCTGTTTGCTGGGGAGGCACAGACTGAAGGAAACCAAAACAGAGGAGGGGTTGGCGGCAGCAGGAAGCCACCAACCTACCACCCCTTACCATGGGGGTCTGTGCGGTTTTAGAGGAACCTGGGGAGAAGTAAAGCCAGGAGAGGGTCTTTCTGGGGGCCTCAAAGCAGCACAGAGGGGATGGACGGGAGTAGGGAACGCTGGCAGCTCTCCTCTCCAAGCCTCGGATCCCACTGACCAGACTCAACTGGAAGCCAGAGCTTCAAGAAGCCAGGGAGCAGCCATGCCAGAGGCCAGCCTCAGCATGCACAGAGCAAGAACAAGAAGGGCAGAGGGCAGGTGTGCAGGGACAGCCAAGCGGGAGGTGGATGAAGATGGGAATGAAGACAGGAAAACCCGCTCAAAAGATGACTGTTAGATACCTGAACTTGAAACCCAGCCCCACTGCTTCTAGCCATGTGAAAACAGCCACCTGGCTTCATTTCTTTCAGCCTGTTTCCTTTATTTCCAAAAAGGGGTGTTACTGTCAACACCCTGACAGTTTCAATGAGGCAGGCAAAGAGCATCTCCCATTAGAATGGGGCAGAGCTGGGTGCACATGGCTATTGTGATGTGATCATTGCTCTGTGTCAGACACTGGACAGCCACCAGAAAATGATCTGGGGCCTCAGGAGCTTCAAGTGGAGTGCACAGACAAACCAGGAAAGGAGCTATTTCAGAGTAGAGATCCCGTGGGTTCCAGATACCCTCCCAGCCCAGCCACAGACGTACAGTGGGGCAGGGAAGGCTTCCTGGAGAAAGGAAGAGGGTCACCTGCAGCTAGAAGACTGTGCCTGAGGTCCAGGTCCAGGACCCCATTGCACATAGAGCCAGTCAGACAATCACAGGCCACTGGGAGTAGGCCTTTGAAGGTCATCCAGCCCAAAGCTTTTGTTTTGCAGATAGGGAAACCAAGACCCAGAGGGATGAAGGGATTTGCCAGAGGTCTCTGCCTCTAGTCAGTGGCAGAACCAAGATTTAAAACCAGCCCATCTGCCCCTACTGTTCTTTGCATCGGGCAGCAGGGTTCATGCTGGACCAGAGGCAGACTGCCAGCCACAGAGAGGATGACGTCAGCAACTCCAGGGAGAAAGGAAAGCAGCCACAACTTCTCTCAAAACCCACTGCCAGCCCCCAGCACGGGCTGCACATACCAAATCCAAGGCACCCCCAGAATCACCCACCCAGCACTCCTGGCCCAGGAGCAGGATCAGAGGGGTAGCCTGGCATGCTCCTGGTGTGGAAACTGAATTAAAAGCAAAACCTCCCAACTCAGAAATCCCCTCTCCAAAGGTAGCTGAGAAAGAAAATGCCTGTCTTATTGAATAAGCATCAAACTAGGATGTGATGCACACCATGGGCAATCTGCTAAGAGATCCGCAAAGCCAGGAAGAAATCACCCTCTATGTAAATAGACAGGCAGCCGAGCCATCCCCTGCAAGTGAAGAGTGAAGTGCATCACAGCATCTCAGCACACATAGCAGGGGATACTTCCTTTTGATGAAAGAATTCACACATGCAAATGTGTTCACAAAGGCATAAAAAATTTCACGAAGAGCTCAGAGATCAGTACCTGTTAGCATGTGGGGAACTGGGTGTCTGGGCCACAGCAGGAGAGGGACATGGATAAACTAATATTGCTTTGTAGTAATTGTATGTGTTGCCTGCACAAAGAAAGATTGGGGTGGTAAAAAAATGTTTTAGGATCTTTAAGCTTCTGGAGCATTCTAGGCAAATTTGCATCTTGGGAAGATTGTCAATCAAAAGTTAAAACCCAGTCTGAATTATGGTCTAGTTCTTAATGTTTCCTAACTTCCCTGGGCTGCTTCTTTATGTATAAAATAGAAACATGTATAAAATAGACAATTAGAAAAAAAGCACTGATGGTGTCCTGGATTAGTAGGATTGACCTTTATGACTGGGGAACTTCCCCAGTTGAGGGATGACATCATTGACTTCCCCACCCGCCTTGGAATTTGACCTCACAAGCCGGAGAGCAGGTTTGGATGCTGTAAGGCTTTTTTCTTGGTCTCTGATATTCATGAGCTGTCTTCATACCTCCTGCCCCAGCCCAGTCTTGGCCCAGTACCACATGAGCCCGCTGTACTTCAACCTTAGTCCAGGGGTTCTTTAAGGCTTTCGTTAGCTTCCACCGCCCTGAGGATGTGTCCACAGTCCCCACTCTGGCCGAGAGGTGCCCTGAAGCCAGGCCTCCATCTTCCCTGGCCACACAGTCTGTACTCCAAGAAAACCTGACCACATCAAGGCTGCTTAGCCCCAAGCTCCAGCAAAGAATGGGCAGTCAGTCCTGTGCAGTGAGTCCTCAGAGATGCTGCAGGAAGCCTGTCTGCCCAGGGCTGCGCCCCTGCCCTCTCTCCCTCCTATCAAGAACCATCTAGAATCCCGTCTAGGATCATCTGCACACATTCCCCACGTTCTCCCTGATTCCCTCCAATCTCACTCCCATCCCTTCCTGGAAATCCTACAAGGGTCCTTATACCCCTTCCCCTTGCCATCCTCTTGAGACCCTCTGATCTCCATCCAGACCAAAAAGGCTCCATGGTGATGCCAGCTCAGGCTTTAGAGTCACACCAACTGGGGAAAGCCGTGGCTCACCACACCATAGCTGTGACCTCTGAGTATTTCCTATGCACCAGACACCATGCTCAATTTTTTTCATATTTAGGGTTTTAAGAAGAGTAAATAAGATCATGCCTATAAAGTGCTTGGTGTGTTACCTGGATATAAACATACCAACATATGTTATTATTACTACACCCATCATCTCAGTAATCTTTGAAATCACACAATAAGTGCTACTGTTATCCCCATTTCAGATATGATGAAACTGAGGCTTAGAGAAGTTACGCAATGTGACCAAAGTCTTAAAGAATGGGACACTGGAATTTAAACCCACTGTATATTTTCCTCCTGAACACTATGCTCACAGGGTGCTCACCTCCTGAGGTGACCAGATTTAATCCTGAGAAATCTGGCACATAGTAAGTGCTCAATAAATGCTAGTTCCCTTTCCTTCCCTAAGAGCACCTAGGATATCTGGCATGCAGACTGCACTTATTATGTGATTTCTGAATGGAGACAAGAATGAGGGAGATGAGCAAGGTATCAGACCTCTGTGAGCCTCAGACTCACTGCCCATGACATGAAAAAGATAATAATGCACACTCTTCACAGTACTGTGGTAAGAATTCGACAAGACGTCCAGAAAGCTGTTAAAAGGGTAAATGCTCAACAGATGCTGTTTCCCTACTGACTCCACCTTGGCTGAGCCCCTTGGTCTCATGTTCCCCTTTGGGAAGGAAGACCACAATGATAATCCTTCTCAGTGTTGTCTAGAGGAAGCAAAGGGTTCGTTAGGATGAAAGTTCTCTGTAATTGCAAACTATTGATCCCTCTGCGGAGCTGCTCCTGCTGTACCCTCAGGAAGCCTCAGCACACCTGGAAGAGAAGTCCCTTTGCAAGGGTCAGGCTGTGGGCAGAGGGCAGGCAAAGCAGAGGTAGCACAGGTGCACTGAGGCCATGCATGGGGAGAAGGGTGAGCGAGTTGTGGGTGGGAGTCCCCAGAGTCCATGGCAGCTTGTAGCTGGTCATTTCAGGACCCACTGTTTACCCCATTAAGTGGACTCACATGTGACTAGGTGCCCAGCCAGCTCAGCACACCTGGAAGGGCACACACTCACCTGCCGGCCACAGCAGCAAAAGGTCACCTCCCAGCCTGACCTCCTTAAGGAGGGCCAGCCACAGACAGCGACACACACAAGACTCAAAATGAATGGGTGTAAATTCCGTCCCCTCAACACCTTTCCATTCTGAAAGGGCAGAAATCCAGCAGCAAACTATGGACAGAGAATCCTATTGAATGTCTACCCATAGGGAAAGAGAGTGCCTACAGGATCCTAAAATCTGCTGTTTGTCATAAAAGGACATCACAAGGGCTTCTGGTTACAACTCAAGTTATAGAACCAACAACACATATCACAAGCACCTCCTGAGCCCAAGGAGGGAGGAAAGTGAATGGGATACCCACTCTATGTGAGTGGTCTTTCTGAGAATTACAGTGGTCCCAAGAGAGAGAGAGAAAAGAATCATTGTCATTTTTATTGTGAGGAAACTAGGGTTCACTGAGATTAGCTGACATGCCAAAATCAGGGTATCAGGAAATACCAGAGTTGGGATTTCCAGATTTGCTTGGCTACAAATCTTTGTGCTGTGCTTATAGAGTATGCAAAGCTGGGTCCAGGGCCCCTCAGAGGAGGATGAAATGAATGACCTCAGACTACAACATTTCCAGGTGGAATTCATCCTTGTGAAAGTGCATATGGGGAAAAGGCGAATGTCTGTGTGTTTCTCCTGGACATGCCGGAGGATGGTGTGGGTCATAAAACATTTATGCCTTTGCAATTGCAGCATCCAGACAGCGAGAAATCAATCTCTCTTCCTGTTTATGAATAGATGCAGGGAATGACTACAGAATATGGGAGGAAAGGCTAAGTGGGTCGTTAGTTAAAATACACTCCAGGGAGCTTCCTGGGGAAGTGCCAGAAAATCTCAAAGACCATTTCATTTCAGGCTCCTCCATCTCTTGTCCTCAGTTAAAGTTTATGGAGCTCCCGATACATGCCAGAGTTTGCACGTGCTCAGATCCCAGGCGCTCTGTTCATCTTTGACCTTGAACAGTTGCTTATCCTCTGTAAGCCCCCATTATAAGTCTTGCGTAGATTCATAAAATGGTAGTGCCAACTGCTTCTTTGAAATAGAATCTTAGATGAGGATAACACATGAGTGCCCAGTGCAGGACCTGCCACCCAGGGGGACACTCAGCTAAATAAGTCTCCCCCTTCTTGCTACCCTTGCTTATGCCCCCTTTGAAGAATTAGAGTAATTCTAGAAATGCCTGTAGCAATAGGTTGTGGTCAGTTTGCATCAGGGATGACCAACCAACATACAAAAAGAAAAAAAGAAAGAAAATTAAGTGAGAGTGAAAGTTTCCTATAGGTCAGGAAAGTGGGGGTGGAGTGCAGGAATCACCAGCATTTTTCCAGGGCTAACGCACACTGGTGGTCACAGGCATGGTGGTCACAGGCATGCCCCTGTCCCATGAAGGCATACGCCTACAGGTGTACATATTTGCCTTTGCTGACTCTGGCTCCTGGCCAAGCCTTGCAACCCTCAATAGAGATTTATAAAGCCTCAACAGTGCTCCACACAGACCTGTTGACTATTTTCTGGTTGTTTTTATTTTTATTTTCTAGTTGTAGTTAGACAATACCCTTGGTTTTATTTATTTTTATGTGGTGCTGAGGATGGAACCCAGCGCCTTGCACGTGTTAGGTGAGCACTCTACTGCTGAGCCACAACCCCAGCCGCAAGCCTGCAGACTTTTAAAGACCCCAGCACTGAGATAATAGCTAACCACTCTTATGCAACTGAAGTTTTCTAATCATAAACAAATCTCTCTTCTAGATTTCTGGATTGCAAAATCTGACTGCAGTCATTAAATCTGAACTTTAATCCCTCTCCTGCTCTCTTCTCTGCCTCTCTCTTCCTGGTGCCTGAGAACTGTGCGTTTTGCCAGTTGTATGATCCCATGGGGGATGCTGGTTACTGGGAACACAGTAGTGAGATGAGCAGGCAGATTGGATCCTCCTTAAATCCCACTAGAGAAAGAAAGTGATAAGCACACAAATAAAGAATAAAATTGGGCCAGGCACGGTGGCTCACACTTGGAATCCCAGCAGCTCAGGAGGCTGAGGCAGGAGGATCACAAATTCAAAGCCAGTGTCAGCAATGGTGAGGCACTAAGCAACTCAGTGAGACTCCGTCTCTAAATAAAATACAAAATAGGGCTGGGGATGTGGCTCAGTGGTCGAATGCCCCTGAGTTCAATCCCCAGTACCAAAAAAAGAATAAAATTGGACCCTGGCTCTCAGCAAGCTGCTTAAGAAGACATGTCTAGGGGAGTAAATCCTATTCTTCAACATGGGCCCCCTGCCTCTTCTAATTTGGAGGCCAATGCTGCAGTGAACAGTCCTCCTCAGGAGCCACTGTCTTCTTGGTGCCCCAGAGTGACCCAGAAGCGATGGAGACGGGCCAGAGTTGGAAGACAGCAATACATTTTATTGCCCTGATTTTGCCAACAACCATGTCAAGAGCAAGCACCGGGACAGCTCAAGTGCCCAAACCCTCCCTCACATAAGCTACTGTTCCATCCTCTCCAGTCTCTTCCTCGTTGGTTGCTTTTTCCTATCACAGTAATCTTCCTCTGGTGCTAGACAGAGTCACTGTAAGAGAAGCAGCAATGGAAACCTGGAGTCTGTTTCTGAGGAGAGTCCGAACCGATATTGTTCTTGGGGACTGTCAGAATGTCGTGGCCTGTGACATCTGCCAACAGGCACTGGCACAGCCTCCAGCTGTTTGGCATCATAGTAGGCCTCTAAAATTTCACCCATCCTTCCATATATGGAAGTAAAACTCATGTCAAAAGAGTAGAAATCCAACAGAGCAATTGGGAAATCGTGTTTGTGTCCCAGATAAAATGCTAATAATAGTGGGATTCCCAGGCAAAAAAGAAAAGGCTCCAAACTTAACTGAGTATCTACTCAGTCAAACCTAAACAGGATATTTAAGAAGATTTCTCAGCAGAAAATTAAATGAAGCAAAACGAAGGCCAACCAAGGCAGATACCCCTCCTTACACAGGGTGTGCAATCAAGAGCTCCCTAGTTGGGACCCCACCTGCAGCTCTCTGCCCTGCAAAGAGAATAATTCCTTTATCAGCTCTGTCCATAGCAAGTCAGAGAACATCTCACTCCTGGGCTGCTTCTCAAGCCCAGCAAAGTTGCTGATGTTGGACGGGTGCTCACAGCACTTGGGTCTAGGTTTTTGGAAGATCTCTGTCCCCGCGACCCCACACAAACTGCACACCTGTAGAAGAAAGGCCCGGTTTTCCGGTTTCCCCGTTTTCTACCAGGCCTCCTTGCTCCTGCACAAGCTGTTACGAGGTCTAGAATGGCCACAGCCTCTTTGCTCACCTGGCTGAAGTCTGCAGGACCTATAAGATCCACTTCAGGGTGATTTCCCCTGATTTCCTCACCTTTGGGTCAGATCTGTTTCCTGATCTTTGGGCTTGTCCTGCTGTCACCTCTCATGGAACTGCTGAAACTTATCTCCCACCTCACCTGATGAGGAGCTGGCCCAGCAGCTGCAGGGTGCAGTGGTTTAGGGCTTGGGATTCTGCAGTCACATGACCTGAGTTAAATCCTACTCTTCCACTTTCCAGATGTAGGAAACTAGGTGAGTTATTTCCCCTCCATGAGCCCCACTGTCAATACGGGAATGTGAATGCGTCCACCTTAGAGTGTCCTTGAAACTGAAGACGACTCCTGTGAGGGGCTCAGCATAGCACCGTGTCACCACTCCTTCCATAATGCAGCTGCACTTACGGCACTTTTAAATCCTTTGAGTCAGGTGCTGTGGCTGCCTCTTAGAGCTGGGGTGCAGAGGGCTTGGGGAGGAGGAAATAGCCGGTGGCAAAGGCTGAGCTGGCGAATGGGAACCTCACTGTCAGGATAAGATGGGACGCGTCTGGAAGCCAGGGGTAGCACTGAAGTTTCTATGAGCACAGGGAAGCTTTAGAAGGCAGGCTAGGGAACGGATCTGAGAAAGGGAGAGACTGGAGGCCTGAAGACCAGCCGGGAGGTTGCTGAAAGATTCCAGAAGAGAAGCATGGTAAGGCCTGGGGTGGAGTATGAATGCGAGAGCCACAAAACAGAAATGGCACATCTTGTGTTTATGGAAGAAGACAGGAGCGAATTTCAGACCTGGGAACCCAGGGGAGCAGTCATGGTACTATCAACAGAACGGGGACACAGATGAAAAGGGGACAGAGGGACAATGAAGTGAGCTCATCAGTCAAAGACCAGGCTTCGCCCTTGACGGCCTCCAGTGGAGGTGAGGTAGGGCAGCTTGAGGGAAAAGGGAGCCTGGAGGTGCCAGCTCTACAGAGTCACTGCTGTGACAGACCTGCTCCCAGACCTCGCCTCCATGTGACACTGCTGTCGCCACACGACCATGCAGAGACAGCCACACACTCACCACCACACACACAGGCGATTCCCCATTCCCTAGTGCACTCACAACACACACGTGCGCACACATGGACTATTAGACATAAAACAGACCAAGTATTCGTGGCGCCAGGAGGAGCAGCCATTAGTGGGGACTGTGTAGTTACAAGAACCAAGTCAGAGGGCTGGGCTGAGTCAAACTCATGTCGGAGCATTTTCTAAAACATGGCAAAATGTGAGACAGGGACATGACCCCTAGCTAAGAGCGTGCATTTGCTCCTGAGCTTTAAGTCTAGACTTGTGACCTGTGGCTCGCTCTTTTCCCATGTGTCCTTTGCACTCACTGACTCTTGCATTTTCTGATTTGACCCTCCCCTCCACCCTGCAAGTCACTTAGGGTCAGGAATGTTGTCATCCCCACTTCACGAATGAGGACACACAAGCTCAGAGAGGAAGCCTTTCTCAAACTCGTATTGTTAATAAATGATGGAACCATGATTCAAATTCAGCCAGTCTGCCCCCGGGGCAGTTACATTTCCCCTGCCGCTGTATCTGAAATGACTCACAAACCAGGACTGTGATGATGGTCTTTTTGTATTGTAAGCCAACAAGGAAGAAGGGGTAGGATGATGTGAAAGGGATCATGGCCATTATCTCTTTTGCTGTATCCTTCTTTTAAGAAAAGTTCCTATTTTTAAGTTGTGATTGGGGGCAGGGGGATAAAGTAAATACCATTATTTATTCAAATAATAGGAGCAATGATAAGTTTCTGAGATCCCTTGAAATCGAATAAGAAAAGCTCTTTGGAAAGAACTTTTGAAGCTGAGTTTCAAGGGCAAGCAGAAGAGAGAAAGGCCACTAGGGATGGCCCAAGAGGAAAGCAGAGCGCTAAGGTGCAAGATTCTCACCAACCAAAATAGTCTCCCACCACGTCCCTCGTCACAGAGGACCCATCCTGATCATACCATGCCCTGGGGTCACAAAGACCACAGGGAGTCTAAACCATATCTTTCTTTCTCAACAGACTCAAAAAGATCAGGAGTTTGGAACCTCACATCAGCCATTTTGTAAGTATGTTCATCTTTGAGGTCCTTTCTTGGGGGAGCAAGAACATTTCTTTTAAAAAAAAAAAAAAAAGAGAGAGCGGGGAGAAAGAGAGAGAGAGAGAATTTTTCTAAAAAAATATTTATTTCTTAGTTTTCGGCGGACACAACATCTTTGTTTGTATGTGGTGCTGAGGATCGAACCCGGGCCGCACGCATGCCAGGCGAGCGCGCCACCGCTTGAGCCACATCCCCAGCCCAGAGCAAGAACATTTCTAATAGTGATAGGTTGGCATTTAGGAGATGGATCTCTGAATCACCCACTTGCTAAGCTGAGGGTGCAGACCTAGAGGAACAGGGAGGCTTCCCCTCATTACTAAGAAGGCGCAACAGCACCATGGCCAAGTGCAGGCCTAAAGAGCTGGTGGCCCAAAAGCAAACCACAATCCTGGAACGTACTAGCATATGACCCCTGTTCAAACAATTTCACCTGTCTCTGTCACCATTTATTCACCTCTAAACATGGTTTTGTAGCTCCTCAACAGAGTTAGAGTGAATTCAATTAGTTCTTTTTATAAAGGGATGAGGACAATACCCGGCACATCAGAAGTACAGGGTGGCCTTTTGCTTTTTATCATTATCAACACCATCAGCTTTATCCCTGCAGTTAGAATACCCTTTATTCAATATCATCATCTCTGAGAGGCAAAGGGAAATTCTAAGGTTTTCTCAAGAACTAAGGGGAAATGAAGGCCCAGAGAGGGAAAAGGCCTCCCAAGTTCAGAGAGCTACAGAGTAGATTCCACCTGTCCTCTGAAACTCCAGAGGACAGAGAGAGACAATGCAGAAGTGTGTGTGTTAAAAACCCACTGAGAAACGAGAAAGTTAGAAAGCAAGTGTCCTTTCCTGACCCATGTTTGTTGGGCCATTGAGGTACCTCAGTGGGTAGAATGAAAGGAACCATGGAGAGAGCAAAAGGCCAGTTAGCTCTCATGAAAGCAGCATGGGGAGAAGAAGCAGCACGTTCTACTTTACCGAGCAAGGACCATGTGCCAAGAATCATGCTAAACACTCTCCATCCATGGAAGAGAGCACAGGGCCCATCTTAGAGATGAGAAAAATGAGTTTCAGCTCAGACAACTTCCCAAATCATGGGGCCAAGATCCATTTACACTCAAGACTCTCCTAAATCTCCCCTGTCCCCAGAAGTGCTTACGGCAGGCTCCACATACCAATCCCAAGTCCACAGGAGTGAAATTGGACAGGCTGGCCGAGATCAATGTTCTCTCCCAAACTTCCAAAGTGCAGTCCTCACCCCCTGTCACCCTCTGACTTATGCAAGCATGTCTCCTTTTGTTACAGATGCACCTCTCCAAGCTGATAGAGAGAAGCCCAGGGCACACCTGACAGGTAAGAGTCCTGAGTTAAGTTGTAATGGGAAAAAGGAAATAAAGCAAGTACCATTATTTGTTCAAATAACAGAAGCAATGTAAGTTTCTGCGACCCCCTGGAGTAGAATAAGAAAAGCTTTCAGGAAACAACCTTGAAGCTGAGATTCAGAGAAGAGAGAAAGGCCATTAGGAGTGTCCATAGTCCCAAGATTTCTTTCAGTATATTTACTCAAACTCATTCTGGTAGCTTTAAACTGGAAACCACAGTCCCTGGTAACAGACTTCTCTCAATCAAAGGTTTCCAGATGTCTCCCTCCCTATGAAGGATCCAAAGGCCTATGTCTCTTGCATACTTTCTGATTCTATCATCCTTCCCTTCCCCCTCCCCTCCCCTCCCCTCCCCTCCCCTTCTCTTCTCTCTCTCTCTCTCTCTCTCTCTCTCTCTGTATGTTTGATTCACATAGTCAGTCATTTAGAAATGGACTTCCTTAGACTGGAGCTTCAAGTAATTCTGGATCTGGTCACAGATGAAAGGGCCCAAACTTAGCAATCTATCCATTTCACCTATACCCCCTTCAAGATGTTGTCATTAGACATTTGCATTCAAGAAGTTATTTCCAAAGAATTTCCTGTAATGTGAACCTGTTCAGAGGAATCTCACCATATCAACAGATGGTCAGTTTTCCAAGTCTAATGTGGAAATTCCAGGTCCCACATACCTGAAGTTCATAGACCTCTGAAACTCCAGAGGACAGAGAGAGAGAGAGAGACAATGCAGAAGTGTGTGTGTGTTAAAACCCCAGTGAGAAACAAGAAAGTTAGAAAGCAAGTGTACTCTCCTGACCAGTGAACATTTGCAACAGTCAAGGGAATATTCTTGCAGCCCAAGATTTTTGTGTTACTATTTGACTAAGAGGGGATTGTTGGTGGCAAGTCCTGAGTAAGGATTAGTACCAGGGAGATGCCAAGTTGCCGTCATTTTCCCCTTTTGTGTAAGAACTGGAGGGAGACTGGGTATGCATATGGAGATGCCATCCCTCTTTTTATGAATAAAGAGACATAGAAACTGGGGAAGAGGCCATCTCCCACTGGGCTCCCAATATGTGCCAGACTGCAACAGGCATTTGACCTCCATTATCTCATTTAATCTACATATTAGTCCTATAACCAGGCAGTAGATGGCCCCATTCACAGATGGAAAACTATGGCTTGGGCAACTAAAGTCACATGGTTCCAAGCCAGTTGTCCAGGAAATGGGAGTATGCAGACTTCAGCTTGCCTTTCAAAACTGCACTTTCCATGACAACACACTTCCTCTCACAACTCCTACCTGTTTATGTCGACATAGCCAATTGCATGCCAATCCAATAGAACTTGCCTTAACTGGAGGCTTCATGTATTTTGCTTTTGCATCATCTAAGAAGAATTCTTTTAAAAAATTAGCAGGAACAGAGGCTTCCTTTATGTGGAGTTCACAAAGGCCATCTAGTGGGGGGCAAGAGAAGTCTGTGCGCATTTGGAATGTGTCATAGTTGCAAAGGAGACCCTAGTCCATTCAACAATGGGGAAGACACTATACAAAACCAGAAACTAGATCTCCGATGCCCAGTGTGTGTGCCGGTTGCTAAATGGTTCCTTTAAACACAACCTATCCCAAAACTGTAGATTGGGTACATAATGGCAATTGCTATGGGTTTCAAAAAAGCAGTTATAGGAAATAAAAATGGTTTTATTTCTCCCCAAAAGAATTAGTTTTACTGCAGAATATCTTATTTGAAATCAGTGGTTTGAATCAAGTTTGATTCTACTCCTTGCCTTCTGCTATTAACATTTTCATAAAAGCATTCATTAGTATGTTTTATATAATGTCTACGTATGACTAATGCAGACATAAGAACATATATAAACAGATCTCAAAGAAAATAGAGTGGGTTTTTTTTTTGTCTGTCAAAATGAAAGATAGATTTATTTGAGGGAAGAAAAATTGAGTACAACTTTATCCAGCCAATTGTGATTAAAAAAAAATAATCACGTCTGCTATGTACACTTAATCTTCAGAATGACACTCTTGAAAAGCTTTATCCCCAGTTCACAGACAGGAGACTGAGGCTCAGAGAAGAGAGTGAACCTGCAGAGTTGATTAATGAGCCAGTGTATTGCAGAATCACAGTTGGTACTGGGCCCAATGGCCCCAAGCCCAGGTCCCTTCCACTCCACGAGTCAATTACATTGACTTATATTTTGACTCTGTCAATGTGGAAAAAGAATTTCCAAAATGTTCTAAGTCTCTGCTTCCAACATGTCCTGCAAAGTAATTCTTTATTAATTACGGCCTGTGATTCCTCTGACTTTGGATGGGAATTGGAATGCAGAGATGGGAACCCCTCTCTCTCTCTCTCTCTCTCTCTCTCTCTCTCTCTCTCCTGATAAAAGTGAATAAACTTTAGAGAATATCCCAATAGCTGGGGGTTTTACACATATCACTTCTTTTAATCCTTTCCACAGTATTATCTCTATTTTTTTAAAGATCTGTCAATTAAAAACCAAGACAGATTCCATAAGGAGACTCATTATACAAAAAGGATTATTACTAGAGGTGGGAGGGAAGGGAAAGAAGAAAATATAGTCCTGGGCTCAGCATTCCTGTGGAATTGATTCCAGGGCTCCTGAAAATACCCAAAGCCTCAGATGGAAGTCCCTTGTGTAAGATGCTACAGTATTTATACATAACTCACATAAGTCCTACCTTGTCTTTAAATCACTCTAGACGATTTATAATAACTAATACAACGTGAATGCTCTGTAAATAGTTTTCTACTGTATTGATTAGGGAATCATGAAAAGAAGAAGTCTGTGTACGTTCAGTACAGACACAGGTTTGTTCTGTTTTGTTTGCAGTATTTTCCATCTTCATCCTCAGTTGGTTGAATCTGTGGATGCGGAACTGAAGATAGGTAGGGCTGTCTGTACTGGGCCTGGGAGGGGACTAAGGCGCTAGGAAGAATCTGTGACAGTGAGATATGCTGGCTTCTCCAGAGTGAAGTTAAAAAATGTTTGTGTTTGATCTCTATAAGCAAAGTGAACAAAACTAGAAAGAAGCAGGTACAGGGAAGTGGGGTGAAAGGGTGGCACGATTGGATCAGAGAATGTTCTACCCCAAGGCTAGCCTAGTCTCAGGAGGGCTATCTGCTGCCCAGGCTGAGGCTGGGCCAAAGCCCAGGTCCTGGGAGAAGGAAAGAAGCTTAACCAGTTTGGTCAATAAGCATTTTGTTCCAGTTGGTCCATGAGGATAAAACAGTTGTGCTCATCTTTCCTGTGGTATCTGGCCTGGTCGTGGGTAGACAAGGGTGGCATCCATAAGCTGGGCTAAGTTGTTTGGGGAAGACAGCCCTTTGCTGTAAGCCATTTTCTGGAACACAGAGGAGTGAGGGTATTTCTTAACCTTTACTGTTTTTCAGGATTACAGGCCTCTGGTAAAATTCCAAAATTGTTCAGTCAGAAAGCTCAGCCTGAGAAAAGCAAAGTCATTTTCCCCAGGTCCCCCATCCCAGATGCCACACCCTGAACAAGCATCCACCTCTACTCACGTACCCTTCCTCCCCAGGGTAGTCCTTGGTTTATCTCAGTCCTTGTGCTCTTTGAAAAGTGACAGAAGACTTTTTTTTTATTGGTTGTTCAAAACATTACAAACCTCATGATATATCATCTTTCATACATTTGACTCAATTGGGTTATGAACTTTTTAGCAAAGTCCACGGGTTCCACCTTGACTCATTCAAACCTCTTTCTCATCTTTGCAGTTGTGAGACAGACTCCCTCGCCACACCTGAAAAACCAGTTCCCAGCTCTGCACTGGGAACATGAACTGGGCTTGGCCTTCACCAAGAACAAGATGAAGTACACCAACAAATTCCTGGTGATCCCAGAGTCGGGAGATTACTTTGTTTACTCCCAGATCACGTTCCGTGGGACCAAGTCTGAGTGTGGCAGCATCAGCCAGGGGAGACAACAGATCAAGCCCGACTCCATCATCGTGGTCATCACCAAGGTAACGGACAGCTATCCGGAGCCCGCCCAGCTCCTAACAGGGACCAAGTCCGTGTGTGAAATTAGCAACAACTGGTTCCAGCCCCTCTACCTCGGGGCCATGTTCTCCTTAAGAGAAGGGGACAAGCTGATGGTGAATGTCAGTGACATCTCTTTGGTGGATTACACAAAAGAAGATAAGACCTTCTTTGGGGCCTTCTTGCTATAGGGGTAAAGCAGGTGTCCCTGCCTCCTACCTCCCAATTTGGACCATTCAGATGTAATTATAGCCAGGGGTTTTCTTGGGGCCAGAGGTAGGGGGCATTCCACAGGGACAGTGGTTTAGCTATGAAATGTAGGGCCCCAGAGTTCACGCTGATGAGAATACTAATTGGGGGGGGGGGGGCGAGCAGAATAGAGCAGACAAGTCCTCACAGTGGCTTGAAGGAGCATCGAGTTTCTGGAACACTGATCAGCAAGCGAACGAACTGTCTGCTCAGATCAGGATTTAAAGGACATTTCCATGCCTCCCTGCTAGGTGATTGTCACCTATACTCCGTTTATGGTTCAGTTTGATCAGAGTTTTGCCTTAGTTCAGGAGCTTTTGACAAAACCCAAAGAAAGTCCAAGAAAACTGTATACCCTGAGGAGGAAAAATCCTTTATGGTGTTTCACATACTTTCATGCCTATTCTGAAGAAGAAAGAGAAAGAGAAAAAGAAAGAGAGAGAGAGATGGTAGTTCACATGAATTTTGTTCAAAAAGGAATTGGTCTTCATGCCATGTCTGGTCTATGACAAAAGCTACCATTCTCTTGATTGTGTACACAACTACCAAAATAAGCAAGTATGAGTTCCACCTGCATATCATAAACCTCAGCAAGTGCATGGTTCAGAGCAGTATTCTTGTGTACCTATCGTGTTCTGGGCACTGTGAAGAACAAGACACATTCTACTCAAAACTTACATAATTACCACTAAATGCTTCCTGGTCAAATATCAATTGAGATATTCCAAAGAAGAACTTCAAACCCCCCAAAATTACATATGTCATCTGAAAATGTTATTTCTAGAACTATCTTGTGAAGATAAGCCGTTGATCAAATCACTCAAGAAACATGAAGATCATTGAAGTGAACTAGACATATACAAAACTTGATTGATGCCAGGAGACAACAGAATTTGTTCTCTGGGAAGGAAAAAAAATGTCAGCCATCAAATCTGGATGGGTTAACCTGGGTCCACTTTGAAGTTTATTTTGCAACTTTATGTACAGAGATTTAACTTGGTGTTATTCCCTTAAAATATAAGGGACTTAAATATAGGATTAATTAATCAGCCCAGTCTAGAGGAGGCTGGTCATTGAGAATGTCCCTTCTGTGCTTCAGTGATACATATGCCCTCGTTGGTATGATTCTCGTGCCCTGCTACATCAAAGGTCAGATGGCAGTTCTGCTCTCTTAGCCTCTGTTGACTGGAACCCACCAATTTGTTTCCCAGGATCCTTTGAGCTCCTTGGAATGCAAAGGGTTCACTTCCTGCAGGCTGTGTAGCCTGGGAACCTCCTGTACCATAGCCTCTACTAGACATGCTCCTGATCATGGAAGACCTCACAGATAGGTCTCAGCAGAACTTGATTCTGGACTCACTCTTACACTGGTTGCCAGGCAACTCTAGAGGCAAAGAGACATTAGACGTGGCTCCTGAACACAGTGACGGGTTGAGTCGTGGTACTGGATCAACATCAGTTGAGTAATAATTAAATACAAACCAACGTCCAGTTTCTCCGTTGAGAGATGACAACTCCCCACGAATCTTCTGACCTCTGCTAGGGCTAACTTCTCCGGGCTTCTTTCTTACCTTCAGCTTCTTCAGTCAGCTCAAGACTCAGGGACACTGGGGGCAGGGAAGGCTGTGGCCTCCACCTGGTTCAGAGTCTTCTTAGAGGAAGTAAGATCTGAAAGAAGGTGGGCAGCCCCCAAAGACCACAGAGAAAGGGCAACTCCAAAGCAGGAATCATCCCCTGCTTCAAGCAGAAAGGAAAGGTTTCTCATTGACTCTAAAATTAGTGTGACCAAGAATGTTCCCCCAACCAGCCCCTAGAACTATATTTATTGTATATCAAGAATGCCTCACCAGTGGCCTAGCATAGCTCCAGGATCAGAACTAGCATCCCATTCTGAATTAGAGTTCAGAATGCTGTGTCTACCCAGTGCAGAAGAGCTTCCAGCAACCAGGGCTGCCAGAAAAGGATTTGCACCAAAAAGGCCCCAGGGAACCACTTACCTGCTCCACTAATAGGCTTTTAATAGGCTTTGTGTCGAGGACCTTCAAATTTGCTCAAGGGTGATCTAGTGGATTTGGAAGTTTATCCGGGACAGAAATTTCCTAATATCTTAAGACACTTGAATCTTTGGCAAAATCTCTGCCAAGTATTTATTTTGCGCCTGTCGTCAGCTCGTTTATTGAATTATGTGGCTCAAGTTTTCACTGTTAGTTTTGTGAAATTCTTAACTATTTATCTTGTAGTGTTCAGCCACACATTCCTAATAATGCTCAAGTCAGAACTTCTGTTTCCAAGGCATTATCTCGATAGCAGACGTGATTGTTGCTATTTTTAAAAGAAAGGTGGAAAAATGCTTCCTAAGAACTTGTGATGGTCCCCAGAGGGGGCTAATGGCATGCATTCAGAGCTTGGGAGAGAAGGGGATGCTTTATAAAACAAATAATTTAGGGAGAAAGTTCTGTATAGGTTAAATGTCTCTTAAAAACCTGAACTCTAATCAATTCCACAAACATTCACTTAGTACCTACTTACCCTGAGGCTACAGAAATAAATTATTTTTAGTCTCAGACATGCAGATTCTAACTGCTCTGTATCTTCACTTTCTGCAGTTCTCTTAATTTAGTTTGGTTGTAAATTAGCTTATTAATTAGCTAACTTTGGGCGCATGGATGCTTTCTTATTACAAAAAAAAGGGTACCATTCGATGCAATCTGAGCATTAACAAAATGATTTGTATTTATTCTGTTTTTTTAATAGCTACTCAAAGAGCAGTTTTTTATAAATAAATAGAGGGAAAAAAACAAAGACACCATTTTCTAAGGTTGGATCCACTATTTAATAAGCTACATGTAGAGAAAGATCATCATTTACTGGTCTCATGTTTGGTCACCAACACCCTTGAAAATATTCGAATTCTAAAGATGACCCAGAGATGACTTGAAAAGACTGTGTTTCTCAACAAATGCATGGGTCACTAGCATTTTGACCTTAGCATGGTTTAGATCTATTTGGCAGAATTGCTGAGCTACTAAAATTTCTACTTTTTTTTTTTGGATTAAGATACAATAGGGAAAGTGAAAATCGTATTTTTTCATATCCTAAAACGTGTCAGTTGGGTTCAGTGACAGGGCATGTCAGAGACCTTGGTTCCATTTCAGTCTAAGCTCTATCACCCCCGGGGATTATAAAAGGTCAATTAGCTCACCACACATAAGGCATGGCCATTGCCAATGTTCTCTTGCAAGGTTTTTTCTCCTTGCTCAGCCCTGTTTCCATGATTGTGACATTGGGTATTAACTTTTAGGACAGGTCTATTTCTGTTCTGTAACTTGCAAAACACATGCTGATCTCTCCTGCCTCAAATTTTTTTCTGTTCTTTCATGGCCCAGAGTCCTGGAAACTTTTGTCATTTTTAGCAGAATTTTCTTTCGGTGTACATCATTATTCTTGGTGTTAATATTATTGCATCTTATTGGCAGCTAGACTTTTGGAGAATTCAGTGAACTATTAACCCCCAAATCCTTTTGCACCAGTGGTGAGTGGTTAGGTCAGAGAAGCCATATTCATGCCTCGCCCCCTTCTAACAACCAGATCTACAATCTCCCAAGCTCTGAGACACATTTGTCCCCGCCTCTTCCATCACTCCTTTTTAAGAAACTATTGTACCAGCCTGAATAGAAGTTACTCATACAGGATGACACGAGTTAACAGTAGATCTAGAGCCAGGTTCTGTCTTCCTGAGTCGTAATTCTGGGATCATCCAATTACGCTCTACTCTTGGCTAACAGTGAGCAATTTATGACCAGAGAAGAACAAAAGAAGTATCTTCAAATACCAAGGGGGCAATGTAGAAAGGGGAAGAGAATCCTTCCATATATCCCTGGAGAAAAAGGTTGGAGCTGAAAGTTAGGGTTCCGGGTCACCAGCTCTGGACTTCACAACCAAGTGAACTTTGTGCCCCCAACTAGAATTGCTCCAGGTAGTGATTCCTCATTCCCCGAAGATATTCAAGCAAAAGACTCATCACTAGAATTTTGTGGAAGCCACTTCTTCCTTGAGACTGGGGAAGGGACTGAGCCAAAGGATTTTCGAAGCCTTTTCCAAATCTATGACTATGTGGCCTTGCCAAGAGTCCAGTGACTCAGCCTAGACGACGCAGTCATGTCCCACTTGTCTAGAAAGCATCCAACACAACGTGACTCTGAGATCTTGGGCAGCAGAGAAATGTCATGGCTGACATGATCTGCAGAAGGTTACATCATTTCAAGGATGAAGAAACCCAGGCTCAGAGAGATGACATAAGTGACCCAATGCTAGTCAGCAGGTAGTCAGAACATGGAGAGTCCAATTCCTATCTCCTGATGCCAGAGCCCAAAGGTTTTTTCAGTTTCGCCCATGAGTCAATTATTTTTGAGCCTCTGAGCGGAGCGGGAAGGTGACAGGTAAGTCCTCGCCTCGTGGTGTGATGCAGGAGGGAGGAAGCACACAAGATGCTGAGCAAATAAAGCAGCTGCACTTAAATGATTTTATTGTTAAAGTCATTAAAATATGTAATTTCCCCCTCTTTTGTTTTGGGGGTGTGTAGATTGAACAAATGTAGGTATTTATGTGATTCTAGTAATAAGCCCCACGTGCTTTCATTGATTTTATGTTTTATGTTAAAACGTCACAACAGCAACGTAAAATGCATATTGTATGTTGTTGGATATGTACTTAAATGGTATGCATCCCGTGTCTTTGGGCACTATACTGTACAAACTCTAATTCCTATAAATGAAAGTTGCATATGTTTATGTATTTAATAGATGTAATTTAATAAACTGGCATTGAAGGCTGCAGAATTGTAACAATTTGATCAGTTCTTTTGTTGGTCTGTTCATTTGTGTTTCCTTCTGTATTAAGGTCACCTCTTGGGATTTTTTAAATGCATACAGTTCTCTATTACCTGAATGCAATGGATCTTCCCAGGTAGTCTTATAACAAATTAATTGTGAAATATTACATATGGTGCCCCTCTGATCAAATGAGAAAAATCGACAAGGTTTTTTCTCAAGTCCTTACTCAGCCCTGTTCCCATGATTGTGACATAGGGGATTAACTTTTAGGACAGGTCTATTTGTATTCTGTAACTTGCAAAATACATGCCGATCTCTCCTACCTGGGTTCCTTTGATGAATTAGGAGTCTTGTTAAATGGCTTGATTTCACAATAAATGACCCCGAATAAAAATAAAGAGAATCTGGGCAGAGCCGTGGGAGCACTTGATGCAACCAAAATATGGATCCAGGTCTGTCCCAGGCATTAGAACTACCACCTTTCATCAAAATAGCAATCAGGCCTGGGCACGGTGGCGCATGTCCATAATCCTTACTACAGCGGAGGCAGAGGCAGGAGGATCTCAAGTTCAAAGACAGTATCAGCAACTTAGGGAGGCCCTAAGCAACTTAGTGACACCCTGTCTCACAATAAAAAAATAAAAAGAGGTAGGGAATGTGGCTACGTGGTTAAGCATCCCTGCATTTAATTGCTGGTACCAAAAAAAAAAAAAAAAAGATTCAACAGAGCGGTTTCTCCCCACTCTCCAGAGTGGTGCCTGAGGTCATTGTTGGGTTCTGTCAATATTAGCTTGAACCATATCAAACTGCCGTTTCTGAGGGTGAAAATGATCACATGTGAGAAATTCCGCTTGTTTCCACCGATAGCTAAGGCAGAGTCCGACATTAAGGGAGAGAGCATCGGGCTCGCCTCCAAAACACCATCCTGAGAAACTCCCTTCCCGTGGGGATCGTGGCAGGCACCAATGTCCTTCTGAGGTTCAGTTCTCATGTTAGCCCATACTCACCCCAGGAATAATAAGAACAAAAAGTTCTTTACACTTATACCAGGAAATGAATCGTTTGCCCTAAATTTATTTAGCCCTAAATACCTGGGAATGTCCTTATGTCAATTGTCCAGATGGAAATGGTGATAGAAGCCTACCTAGGTCACCCCAAACAAGGTTTTCAATCAGTTTTCAAAAGGAGTCTCCATCTCCAGGAATTTTGAAGCAAAGAGACGAAAGTATTCCACTGTCTTTCCTGATGTTGGTCCATTTGTGCACAGGGGACATCCCATGTCCAAGCAGAGTCCAGCTCACTTCCAGTCAAGATGCACAGATGTGGTGTCTGTTGTGATTTGTGATGTCCACACCACAGGGGCTGGAGATATTTTAACTGCTATCTCTGTTTTATATTGCTTCTACCCACCCAACCCCACATGTGATTATCATCAATAATACTAATAATGTCTCAGGATGGAACCATAGAAGATGCAGTGGGTCAGGAGTAAGAAGACCTGTGTTCTGGGACCACGTTGGCCCAGCTTGCAAAGTGTAAGAACTGGGTCCACATTCTGGGGGTTTTAGTTTCCTCCTCTAATTCCAAGCAGGTTATCTTAATAATTCCATGCTTTTAATATTTGAGTTTCAAATAAGCTTCCCTTTTTCAGGTGAGTGGGGGGAGACAAGAGGGTTTCTCCAAGAGAAAACAAAATTCCCCAGAGTACCTAATGCTGCAAAGTTCTCCTGCTGTCTTATGGGGACTTTTTACCTCTTCAGCACAGGAAATAGAAAGGTAACTGGAACTGAGATGTGAATTCCAGGGTCCTCTGGGGCTGGTCCTTGTTGACAGCACCCTTCATTGCCCCCTGCCCACCTGGCCCCTCCATGTTGCTCAAAGCTACATAGCCAGAGTGATTGACTTGGATTCGGACCCATGACTCAGTGTGACTTTAGCCTTTTATCAACTCTCTTTTCTGCTTCTCAGTCTTAACCACGGCTCTGCATCTTATTTCCTAATCTTAGGCAAGTCATCCAACTTCTTTCAACCTTAGGGAGGATCTCTTAAATTGACTTCCGGCCCTAAAATACTAGGATTCCAGGTAAGCCGTACCAAAATCGTCACCATTCCCACACTGCAGATGAGTAAGTCAGGACTTACTTTTTTTAAGAGGACATCTTACCCAGGGCCTCTCTCTCCAGGCCACACATTCACCTCAGTATGCGATCATCAGGTCTTTTCCAGCAAACTCTGCCCACAGCTGTGCCTAGGAAAGGTGCTTGATTAGCTTCAGGTCTACCTCACTGCCTTTCGTAGCCACAGTTCCCAATTGGGGCTGCACATTGGTGAAAGCAGGGGGTAGGGAGAGAATGAGAAGTCCAATGCCAAGGCCACACCCCACACTAATTGAATCAGAATCTCCAATGGTGGGACATAGGCATTTGGGAGCAGGGGAGTAAACCAGGCACTGAACCCAGGGGTGCTTAACCACTGAGCCACATCCCCAGCCCTTTATTTTTATTTTTAGTTTATTTTATTGTTTTGAGTCAGGGTCTTGCCAAGTTGCTGAGGGTCTTGCTAATTTGCTGAGGCTAGCCTTAAACTTGGAATCCTTCTGCCTCAGCCTCCCTAGTTGCTATGATTACAGGCATGTGCCACCACCATGCCCAGCTTTTTGTTTTTTTTTTTGTGGTATAATTCCCAGGTAGTTCCAATGTGCAGTCAGACTTGAGAGCCACAGTTTTCAAAATGCTACTGGCTGAGGGAAAGAGCAGGGACCTGAAGCTGGACCAGCCTTACATTCTGAGCTCTGCCACATTCCATCTATGAGAACTCAACAGATGAATTCGTCTATCCGAGCTCACTTTCCCCATCTGCAAAATGGGAATATTCAAGTGCCCATCTCCTGGTGCCCTTGACAGGGTAAAATAAAATGATGCCCCTGAAGGTTCCTGATAATGGTCCTGGCAAGGTCCCCGGTCCCTGCTCAATAAGAAGCAGGGATCCCTCAATCAGCAAATGCCCTGGAAATTCTGTTCTCTATTCTTCTTTTCTTCTACATTTAAGGAAGCAACACCACATGTGGACATTACAAAATCATAATGAAATGGTAAAGGATGGTTTGGGGGCTTGTTTTTTCTTGCGTATTTATGTCAGACATTGCTGGGAACTGAAGGTAAAATAGACAGGGGTATTGGGCTCACCAAAGTCGTGCACTGTTAGGTAGAGATGGGGTGGGGGGCGGGAGGTTTCAATAAAGGAATTATCAAGTAATAACCCATTATGATCAAGGATCTAAAGGAAACAAACAGGACACAAAGACAGAAAGCAAGGGGGACCTATGTTCCGCACGAGTGACTCAGGGAAAGCCCTCCAAGGCCATGTGCTCGGTGTGTTTTGTTTAGTTAACATTTGGACTTGGAACTCTGCAACACAACCACTGGCCAATGGCAAGCATGACTCACCTGTGGGTACTGCTGATTACTAGGACCTCCAGGGGGGCAAAGACCAAGGTGGCTGAGTCCTGGCCAGCTGCCAGCTGTCCCTGGGCCAAACAGACAAGTCACACCCTGGATTCCGCTGGCAGCAACCACTTCAGCCATCCCAAGAGCACCACTTCATGCCCTCAGACGGGAAGTGTTTCTCTTGCAGATGCAACAGGGTGGCCAACACCCCCCTGGGCACTCCCTGCTGTTTTTCAAGAATGACACCCTCTAGAGTTTACTTTCCTGTGTGCCAGGGAGCGCTTTTCCTGTGTGACCTTTCACTAGCATAGTGATCTGACATCATAAGTAAAATTACCAGGACGTGTCCCTTCTCCCAAGACCCCATGCAGGAGGAGAATAGGGACTGGGTGACAACACCCCATTTTACAGACAAGTTCACTGGGGCTTGGAGAAGAACCTGAAGGATTCAGAGGTACACAGGGACCTAACCAGGTTGACCAACAACAATACTGGTTTCCCAGACCTTTGGTGACTCCTTAAGGGATAGAGCCCATGAACAAAAGGGTCAGAGAGACCCCACTCTGGGGTCTACACAGCAAAAATAAATCCCTGGAAGGGTTTTATTACAGATTTGAGCCAGGCAGGAGAAAGGGAGTAAGGTCCTAGGGCTGTGGGACCTGCTCTTCTCTCCAGAATTTTCTCAAAGGGTTGACCGTCTGTTCTTGGGCACTTGTGCTCGAGAGGCATCTCCATTTTCCACCGTGAGTCCCAAGACAGACCTGGGTTCAACTGAGACTTGGTCACTACCCCTCAGCCACCATCTACTCACTCGCAAGGGCCACCTTCTGAGTCTTACGTCAGATTTCTTCTTTACTGCAACAGCCTCCTGAAGTGAGGCCCACCCCTGTCCCTCCACCACACAGCAGCCAAAGGGGACAGATAAGATGGTTCTTCTATTTTGAAATGCTGTAGAAGCTTCCTCTCACCTTTAGAGGGAAATGCAAACTCCTGAACTCGGCATCCAAAGCTCTTCCTGATTCAGTCCCTCCCAACCTCTCAGCTTCACCCCTAGGCCCACCACCGCACACTAGAGGCAGTGGTGTGCTGATGAAGGCCAACAACCGGCTCTCCACGTTGAGGCCCACATGTGCGCTGTTTGCCAATATCTGTGGTGTAAATATTTCCACTGTGACGAGTTTCGAGCAACCACGTGCTGTCACTGAATGGAGAGTCAGGAGGAGAGGCAGAGTCACACACCTGCTGAGTAAAACTTCCACCCCACGGGCACAGTAGGGAACAGTAGAATGGACACCCTCAAGAGGCTAGATGACAGAATAAGGTAGTGATGACTAGGAAGGGACAATGTGGAGTACTTCTGATTCTTGTTTTAATATTCTTTATTTCTAGGTAAGTTTATCTCACTTCATTTTTAACCATGGCTGTATTTAGTGACCAGCTCATGAAATTCCTGAAAACTTAACGCTCAAGTCTTGTGAGTGGGTGCACACTAAGCTTCTGCATGCTTTTTACCAGCTCTTGGATCTCTTTTCACTCCAGGAACATTGTCACCCCATCCCCACCTTGAACTCCTATTCATGTTTCAACACTCAGCTCAGATGTCACCTGGCCTGGGAAACTTCCCTGAATGACCCATCAGGGCTCCCAGACTCCCCTCCCCATCACAGGTTCACTGTCTGCTTGTCTGTCTTTCCCCCATGAAATGGCATCTTATTCACTCTTGGGCACTAGCATAAAGTGTATCCTAATAAAGTCTAAGGGACAGACTATTGGCCACAGTTTTCTAGTGTGAATTCCTGCCCCCACAAGCATTTGTCTTCCAGTTTCCTAACCCTACCTTTCAGAGGATCTCACCCAGAACAAAAGAGTCTGGAAGCAGGTTGTGGAAAATCCAAATTACATTTTAATCAGTTATGTTTTGCAGAAATATAAATTCAGATACCACTCACCCAACACCACTCACACTCTCACTAAGGCCCCACACTCCCTCACAAGAAGAGAGAAGAGGAGCTCAGAATGGGAGAAACCCAGACCACCCAGCCGCTGATCCTAGAGCATGTTCTGGGGTTGATCCGGAGCTAACCGGATGTGAGGACCTCTGAGCACCTGCCATCAAACAGAGGTGGCCATTTCCAATGTACTCAATCTTTATTCAATCTCACAATAATCTTATCAATCAAGAATTGTGACCTCCGTATTACAGCTGAGTAAATTGAGGTTCGCTGTGACTCTTCCACAGACCCAAAATAATGAGGTGTGTAGCCAAGACTTGGAGCCAGGACCAGGGTTCTGGCTGACTGCAAAACCATGCTCTTAACCACTGTCATTTACTACCCTGGTCCTCTCTCCCCCATCCTCTTCTTAACAGAGTCCAAGGGAAGCCAGGCATGGTGGCACACACCTGATCCCAGCAGCTCGGTAGGCTGAGGCAGCAGGATCACAAGTTTGAGGTGGGCTTCATCAACTCAGCGAGGCCCTCAAAATAAAAATAAAATAAAGGGCTGGGGATGTGGCTCAGTGGCTAAGTGCCCTAGGTTCAATCAACAACAACAACAAAAAGATAAAGAAAAAAGTCCAAGGAAAAGGAAAGGAACATTCACCGTGACAGAGAACCTCCCCTACGGCAGGTACAATGTAGGTGCTTCACCCTTGTGAACTCATGGCACCTCATCTGGGAGATAGGCATTATTATTCCTATTTTACACACAAAGAAACTAGAGCTCAGGGAGCTACAAAAAACTGACCAGTGACGCTCATCTCATAAGCAATAGAACTTCAAGGCCTTCTGTTTACATCTCTGACCTTGACACAATCTCTTAAACCCATTGCTCCTTCAACCACTCCCAGAAAATGGCTTAAATAGAAATCAATATTTCAGCATCAACTAGAAAGAAAGAATACCAGTAAATATTTGCTCCAGGAGGATCAAGCTAATCATTAGGAGAAAACAGGAGAAAGAAACCAGGTAAATAACTCCTGATCTCATCAACAGATGCTCAAAGCAGTGTTTCTGTGGCTTTCTTAAATAAAGAAGAAAACTAAGAAGACAGTTCTGAAAACTCCTGGACATTTCCCCGTGCTTCCCCCACAGTCCCTCAAAGCACATCCCAAAAGGTTAAATGTGGTTTCATCACAAGTGTGGGTGTCAATTTCACAAAGGAGGGAAGAAGAAGTTCATGGGGAACTTAAGGCTTCTTTCCATAGGGTGTGTGGGGCAAACTTTGATCCCCACTTCAGAACCACAAGAGAAGAAAACGAAGCCCCCGGAAGACAGCCTAGAGTAGCCCAGACCATGCCACCCAGGACCTATGTGGTGCTCTGCCATGTTCCCTTGACCAGGTTATATACAAAATGAATGTAACTAACTTCAAGCACCTAGTTCTAGACACAGCTCTAAGTTTGGAGAAAACAAAGATAAAGACAAAATTAGGACTTCCAGTTCTTGCCATGATGCTAATGGCTAATAGCCTTTGCCTTCCTATTATAGCAGTTATAAAACTGGACAACACAGATGAGGCAACGTTTTTTGTCATTGGACAACAAACATAGGACAGTGATCTTTGAAAGGAGGAGAATATAAGTAATGTGCCCCACATAGACTTCAGTTTTCTGCCTATGCAATTGCCAAAAAGTGATGGGCGAAAGTGGAACCCAAAGAGAGAGCAAAAGTTTTGTGGGGTGGAGAAAACGTGTGTTAGGTTTGGGGTTCTTAAGAAGTTATAATTTGTGGTAAAATATACAGGAAAGAAGGGCGACACTCAGAGAAGCTGCAGAGATCTGCATGCAAGTCTGAATGTTAATCTATACACGTATGGTAGCCCACAACCAAATAGCTACAGGAAGCCTAAGAGCTAAACACATGATGGCAGCCACATATCACTGAGATAAAATGGACCTATGAGCCAGAGTACAGCCAGATCACTGTATCTTAGGCATTGGGTTGGAACTCCAGAGAGGCCATATTTAAAAGTAGGCTATACTATACTATATTAGTCCTATCCCAATAAGCCCTATAAGTAGTCTTGACAGGATCAAGCCTGCCAGAAAAAAAAGAAAAATCTTCAACATTTTAAGACAGTAAAATGCAGTCTGTCCAAATCATAGCTTCCATAATATCCAGCACACAGTGGAAAATCACTAGACTAAACATAGGGGGAAAAAAAACAGGAAAAATATGACACTTAACCAGACAAAAAAATCAACAGAAACATGTTCAACGATGGCATAGCTATTGGAGTTAGAAGACAAAGATGTTTAAATAGCTATTCCATGTTCACAGTTTAAAATGAAAATATAGACAGAAGTAACATCTGAGGACTCTCAGCAAAAAAAAAAAAAAAAATGTAGACTGTAAGAACAATAAAAATTAAATTCTAGGAATGAAAAGCAAGAAAACCAAAAAAAAAAAAAAAACATGATATATAAATGAATAAAGAAAAGTAAAATATTAAGAGTGGCCAAAGAAAAAAGAGACACTACTTTCAAGAAAATAATGAGAGGAATCATTTCCAACATCTCAAGATAAATATACCAGAATAACATGTTTACACTGCTGAAGGAAAAGGTAAATCAACACAGAATTTTATCCTGAGTAAAAACTTCCTTCAAAAATGAAGGTCAAATAGAGATTAGCTTGCAGGTTGGGATACGGGGAGGAATTTCAGAAGTCTAGGTTCATCTACAGATGAATGCATTGTGACTTTTAAAGTTTCACATTAAAATCTCAAGAAATGAGAGAGATCATGATGACTTTACTGACCCACCATTAAAAGGGAAACCATCTCTAGTCGTTCATCCAGAAACACCTTTTTGCCTACCAAAAAGTTTTGGAAACTTTCTTGGGGGAAAATTTTTTGGGGGGAATTTTAACAAAATATAGACAGAAAGACATATTTGGGGGAATGATGAATGGAGAGAGACTGCATGGAGAACTTCTCATCGTTACAGAACTTCTCATCGAAATATTCTCATCATTCCATGCCCCAACTTATTATGATACAGAGGAAATCTCTACAGGGTTTTCCCAAGAACTGTGAACCAAATGCCATCCTGTCCCCTTGATCAGCAGGTGGAGGTCCTGATGTGAGCCTGATATGTAGCTTCTTTCCTCCTGATACATGGGATTCTCAATCTAGGAAAGAACTTTTGACATTAAAGGTGCTGAAACCAACAGACCTCAGGAAAGAAATCAAAAAAGGCAGAATTCCTCTATTTGGGAAAGACAAAAAAAAAAAAAAGCTATTACAGGGAGATGTTGATGATTCTAAAATAAATGCAAAAAGTGTCAAAAGGAATAGATGTTAATTTAATTTTACTCCTAGAAGTTGTGGTGTCTCTCTAACTAAATGAGTTGAGCTCCTAGGGCCCAGTCCTAATCGCTAATCCCTAATCCCACATAAGGATTGGGACTTCTTCCCAGTTCCCACTTGTTGAAGAATGTTCAAATCCGAAATTCAGAATCCAGAAGCCATGGAACAAAGGAGTCTGGATTCCTTACAGTTTGACTATCGTGATAAGCAGGTACCAGTAGCCTCTTCAGAAGCTACAGCAGGCCCTTTGGACCACAATTCATGGCCACTATTTTTAAGGAACTGACACACTAACAACCCAACAGTTGCAGCCCCATGGCCACAATGTGCATCAGTGTAGCTCCATAGCCACAGAAAGAAACTCCTCCCGGACACAAGTAAGGGAAGCCAGGTGTCATTATTGCCACAAGCAACCTGGCGTGAGCCTGCTGCTGCCCCAGATGGCATGGAAGACCATTCTACCAGTCTCAGATTTACCACGAGTTATTCAAAGTGGCCAACACATCAGTGACCTCCATGTGCCTTCCCCTGGTCCCTCTAATGGATTCCTGCATGGTACCTTGCATCACTCGGGGATTTTGAATGTGTTTATGAGGCAGGAACCACTTTTCACTGTTGAATCCCAGCACGAAGCACAGTGCCTTGCACATAGTAGGCACATAATGAAAATGTGCTGGATGGAGAGAGGTGCCATTGGAAAGCAGGTTACTAAAAGAAGGAAATTTAGATGTTAGACATTTTTAACTGTTGGCATTGAATCACTTTACAGTTTTTAATTATAGCAAGCATAAGACCAAATTTTAAGTTAAAAATTGAAGGTTATAAATAAAAACGTTCTATAAAAGCTGTTCATTCTGTTCCTGAGATATAATAAACTATGAAATAGCTAAAAAATGCTACAACTTAAACCCCATTGCAAAAATGTCTTTAAAGCCAGAATATATCTACAGTTTTCCCTCCTTAACTTCCCCTTGTGCTGAATTTTGAATACAAATGAATTTTTCATTTTGGCAGCCTTGACGATTTTAATTTTCATCTAACTCAATAATTTCTGTGGAGTGATAGTTACAAAAAGAGTTAAAGTAAGAGCTGGGCAGGGGGAGGGGAGAATGTCTGGGAACAACTGTAAACCTTAGCCTTGGTGAAGCTTTGGCAGAGAGAATGGAACACAAAGAACCCTCAAAAAACATACTCAATATTTTGAATTTTACCAGTATAAAAATTGTAGAAACTTGTTTCTCTCTTGGTACCTGAGGATATAACTAATATCTTTGAATTTGCTTCGTGGCCACAAAGCCTAAAATATTTACTGTCTAGCTGTTAACAAACAATGATTTGCCAATTCCTGTTCCACATTGAAAACTACCAAACAATGTTTAGAGAATTTAAAGACCTAAGAGTAGAGAAGTCTGCCTCTTCTCAGGTTGGAAAATTAATATTGTTAGGATGTCCTACCTTCCTGTTATTGATGGATAAATCCAGTGCCATCTAGATCAAAATTCCAGTTTAATTAAATTAAAATCAATAGGTTGACTCTAAACTGCTTAAGGAATCATGAAGGACTTAGAATACTCTCCAGCACAGCAGGTGGATTTACTCTACCAGATTTCAAGGCTTACGGTGAAGCAATGGTAACCAAGACAACATGTTATTGACACAAAGTTAGTCAGATCAGTGGAACAGAGTCCAAAAATATTCACATCTTTATACCTTCAATTGATTTTTCATAAAGGGCCAAGTAATTCAAAAGAGGAAAGGAAAGTTTTTCTATAAACAGGGCAGCAACAACTAGATATGTGTATGAAAGAATAATAATTCATAATTATGAATCCCATCATAAGCCTAAATAGAAAACCTAAACCCAGAGGGTCATGTCTTCCCCAATCTTGGGGTGAGCAAGGAGCTTTTAGACAGGACACAGAAAATGCTAAGAACAAAAAATAAGTAATACGTTCAATTTCAGAATATATCAAGAACTCCTAAAACTTCATTTTCATCAGTTAACCCAATACAAAAATAGTCAAGAACATACATTATCACCAACAATGATACATAAAGTACCACTATGCACAGGAAAAAGTGTTTAAGAACATTAGTCATTAGGATAATACAAATGAACCACATGGGAAGCCACAGTACCCCCAATAGAACAGCCAATATCAAAAACACTGACATTGCCAGAGGTTTCATAAGATATGGAGCAAGTGGAACTCTCTCGCCCTTCTGGAGGGAATGTGAAACGGGAGACTGTCGGCAGCTTCCTGTATAGCTAACTTATATGTCCACCTATGAGCCAGAAAGCCTACTCCTAAGGATTTATTTATTCAATAGAAATTTTAAAATATATTCCCCAAAAGAAAGAGACTTATTTACAATAGCCAAAAATTGAATGCATTTATGAGGCAGTACAACCCAAGTATCCAGACTTCAGTATGTTTGGAGGGTAGGACAAAGCTCAGCCTGCGACCACAAGTAGGAATCTCTAAAACTTTCTGCTGGGTGAGAGAGCAGGATGCCTAGGAGTGCACATTGTGTGGCTCTATTCACGACGTGTACACAAACGAATCTGAGTGACAGATCTGAGCAAGGGTCTCCTCTGGGAAGGAGAGCTCCTCGCGCTGTACATTTAAGGTCTGTGCATTTTACTATATTAATTACAGTTCAATGTTATTTTTTATTATTATTATGTTTTGGGTATCAGGGATTGAACCCAGGGTGCTTCACCCCTGGGCCACATCCCCAGACCTTTTCATTTTTTATTTTGAGACAGGGTCTTCCCTATATGGCTGAAGCTGGCTTTGAACTTGCAATCTTCCTGCCTCAGTCTCCCAGCTGGGATTACAGGTGTGGGCTATCACATCCTGCACCTACAGTTCAGTTTTTTTTTTTTTTTTTTTTTTTTTCATTTTTGGTACCAGGGATTGAATCCAGAGGTGCTAAACCACTGAGCCACATCCCCAGCACTTTTATTTATTTATTTATTTATTTTAATTTTAAGACAGAGTCTTGCCAAGTTTCTTAGGGCCTCACTAAGTTGCTGAGGCTGGCTTTGAACTTGTGAGCCTCCTGCCTCCGCCTCCTGAGCCACTGGAAATACATGTGTGTGCCTGGAAGTTTAATTTGAAAAAAGAAATTGAGCTTGACATTCCATCACAAGGCTCACACCACACCTGCAAATTTTTTCAGGACATGTCAGAATACTCCCTTATTGTTGCCCCATTTCAGCTGCAACTTCACTTCCTCCGCCCTGGATGAACTTCCACCACTGCAATGGCCTCCTAACCAGACTCCCAGCCTACTGGCCCTCTCCAGTGACCCCTTCACACTACAGGCACTGACTGATCTGAAATGAAAATAGTCCAGCGTTGCTCTTCACTGCCCTTAGGATAAAGGGCACCTCCTGCAGCCAGGGCCCTTTGTGATCTAGTCACCTCCCCCACCACCTACCTGCCCATTGCTAACTGTCCCGCAGGCCACTGGGTTAACTTAGCTCTGATTTTACACATTGCTCCCTCTGCTTTCAATGTTCGAACATCACACACACACACACACACACACACACACACACACACATCTCTTCACCTAGCCAACTCCCCTTAGTTCAGGTCTCGGATGTGATGTCATTTTAGCAGTTCACACCCTCCTTCCTCTGGTCACCACCTGGTTAGAGAACTACCCTATGCTTTTGTTACATCCCTCCCTGAGTTAGCCCGTTTTCCATCATGGTGACAAAGTCCCTGAAACAATCAACTTACAAGGAGGAAAGATCTATTCTGGCTCACAGACTCGGAAGTTTCAGCCCATAGTCACTTGGCCCAGGGACTTTGGCTTGTGGCGGCTCAGCACAGCTGGAGCACACAGCCGAGGAAGACTGTCCACCTCATGGCAGCCCAAAGCAGAGAGAGGAGAAGAAGCCAGGGTCCCAATATCCCCATTAAGACACAACCCAGGGACCTAGCTCCTTCCCATTGGACCCCACCTCTTCAAAGTTCCACCCCCTGCCAAGAGCACCATGACTGGACACCAAGCCCTGAACACCTATCCTTTGGGGACACTTAAGATCCCCTTCCAATGAGACCCAACAAGCTTCCCCTCCCCCTCCTCCTCCTCATCATCATTATAACTGGGAGTTGGTGGGGTGTAGAGTGACCTCTTGAAGTGGCAGCTGGAACCTATGTATTTTAGATTTCCTGAGAATGCCAAAATCTTTCAGTTTACACAGAGGAAAAAATGTACCTCTCTAAACCTGGTTTTAAGAAAAAGACTTCTCCTGTATCCAGAGTCACTACGCCAAAGCCTTCCACCATGTGATCTTTGCACAACTGGCCAACATATGAGTCAGAGGTATCTCCAAAGGTGGCTGGTACTGACCCCAGCCTGTCCATGGACTCGGCTAGCAGATTTCAGGACCTTCCAAGTTCTTGGTTCTCAAACCTCTCCAAAACCAGGTCCTCTGGGATCTTTGTCTAAAGAAAAAAATTCACTCTTGTCAATTAGCAAAGCAATAGCATCTCTCAGGAAGCCACTGTGATTATAAACCTTAGAAAATGTTCAACAATGGATTCATCTTGGGAATTCAAGAACTGGAGGCGATCAAGTAGGCTTCTGCCCTCCCCTTCTCTCCCTGCCTGGCCCAGCACCTCTGGACCACCACTCAAGACCTCTAAGTTCCACCAGGCATGACGGTGGGCAGCTGCTCAGACCTCAGCCTCTTCATTGGTAAAATGAAGATGAGGGTAATTATGCCTCCTCATTCAATTACTGTGGGTATTAAACTCACAAGAAACCACATGCAAACTATTTAGCACGCTCTAAGTTCTGCATGAATGTCATCCATTACTGTCCTTATCTCTGAATTCTGTATCCATGGGCCAAACACTAATGTTTTCATGTGCTTCTTCCCATTTGTGCAAAATATTCGAGAAGGAAAGTTGAAGTTCTTTTAGGAAGTATCAGTTCACATAGGATTTGAGTTGGCGTTTTATTTCTTTTCTGCTAATGTGAGCAATTTCTATCTCATGTAGCCTCTCATATGGACTCAAGACCATCAAAGCAAGTTAATTTAAATTTTACTGCAAGGGAGAAACAAGAATCCTGGAGAGAGTAAGATAAGCTGCCAGGTGCTTCTCCATCGAAGGATACTGTTTTTATGAAATCAGTATTAACTCCCCGGCTCCTGGAACAAAGTAGAACCTCAGGAAAGGTCTTCCTTATTGTTTCACCATGTTGGCTCCAAGCTGTGCCCATTCCCGTTCCAACTGCAGATGCACAAAACATGCAGACACAGGCACACACACCTGATCCCTGATCACTCACACACTCGCCCTCCTAGACACACGGGCATATTCTCACATACACATCCTCTCTGTCCTGGTCCATTTGCGCAGCTATTTTACAGATGAAAACCCACAGCTCAGGAAGTGAAATGACCTGTTCAAAAGCACTCAGAGAGGAAGCGGCAGGGCAGGCCTGAGCAGTTTCAAGTCAGTGCTCTTTCTGAAACGCTGGTGGAAAGAAGTCAGGGGAACCCTCAGGACTACCCCATGCATCTGTCCTCATCTCCAGGAGTCCATCCTTATCCTGGGCCAGGATTGCTTAAGTCCTTGTTCCAGAGAAAGAAAATTAATTAAGAAGCAATCAAAATAATTTTAGGCAATGATACTTCCGTGAAAAGTCCTTGAATGAAGGGAAGCAGCCAGCCATGTAGAGATCAGGGAGGAGAGCATTCCAAGCAGAGGGACAGATGCCCCGAGTGGGGAAGAAGCTCATGTTCCGGGAGCATCCAAGTGGTGTCTCTCTCCACTCCCACTCCACTTGAATGTAAGCCCCTCGTGTGGGGACATCCTGCCTGCCCTATGAATGGTGTGGCATGACATGCCTAGAGGACCCCGCTGGGCACAAAACAGCTTGCAATGAATATTGACTGAATGAATGAATTGACCTAAATAACATCAAGCCCTTGGGACCTTTCTGTAGATCACATGAAAATCTTCCTCCTGAAATTCACTAGAATATTTTAACAAGGGATTCGAAATCCTAATGACTCTGTTCACACGTGCTTAATGAAGCTGCTTTTGGTTTCCTCAATTAAGAACCTTTTCCTTTCAACCTTGCTGATTTAATAGGCTTAAACTCTGAGAAGTTAGTTTTTCTTTTTTTTTTTTTAAGCAACTTTATAGCATTTTTTTTTAGCCAAAGCAGCTTGATTTAATTCTATAGGTCCATATTTCTCATAGAATGGTGTGCTGCTAAGGTTAGTATTCATGATGCAAAGCAATGAATTCCCTACTCCTGGAACTTCAAAGCAATAATTACCCTGCAGGCCCCAGCCTGTCTCCAAGACATATTGCATATGCATGTTACATAATGCAAATTCAGCAATTTGCAGAAGTATAGAAGACAATGAGGTGTAGAGCTATGGTTTCAGTATTTTAATAGTAGAGTCCTTTATATAAATGAAATGTGAGAAGTTTTAAAAATGTAGCAACCTGTGGGCAAGATCCCAAGCTGCCATGGTTCTGTCTGAGAACACAAGACCAACGAGTTAGGGATCCCGGGGATTCTGCCAGCATTCCATCAGGTGAACAGGTGTGACCCTTGAAGGGTCACAACCCATGTTTCCCTTAAGAATGTGACTCAAGATGAGATGAGGTCAGAGGGGAATCACAGGAGCCAGATCATGTAAGATTCCATAGAGGGAGAAAGGGTTGAGTCTCGGTTTTCAGGCAATAAGAATTCACTATAAATAAGCAAGGTAGAGATTGAATGTGAGTTATGTTTTCAAAGATCCATCTACCCAGAAGTTAGAGAACAGATTATAAAGAGGCAGGAATGGAAGGAAAGTCACCAGTTTGGAGACTGTTTAGATGATCCAAGGCAAGAAAACATGAGACTGTGATCTATATGTGTAAAAAAGGGAAGAACATGTTTTAAAAAATAATGATACTGGGAGGTGACATCAAATAAGACTCAGAAGTGACTGATGGATTGGCAACATGAAGATATTAGCATACTTGACAAGCAATGTTTCGATGTGGTGGTCATTAAAAAATATGCCAAATACCTGATGCTTTAAAATAACAATTTAGTATTTCTCATGATTCTGTGCATTGACCAAGTAGTTCCTCTGTCCCGTGCAGCGTCCAGGGGTGAGCAGGAGCAGGATGGTTACGTGGAATGGATCAAGCTGAAGCATCCAACACGGCTTGCTCAGGGTCTAGAATGCTGGCTGTTTGCTGTTTGATGCTCAACTTCAGCTGTGGACTAAATTGTTAATATACATGCTCTCCATGTGGCATGAGAGGCCCTTGGCACCTCAGTTCTTAAGAGTGTCCCAAGAAGAACCATTTCATGACATCTAGGCAGAAAGTACAGGGATTCATACGAGATAGCCTCAGAAGTCATGGAGCACTGTTTCTTCTGTGCCCTATTGATCAGAAAAGGCCCAGAACCAAGGAAAGAGAAAATAGCCTTCATCTTTCAATAGGAGATTAGCAAAAAAAATGTGTGACCATCTTTAATCTCTCACAGAACTGCAGTCTGGTGGAAGTGGGTTGAGACGCCTCAGCAATGCAACTGCATGTATCAAGGTCATGAACATGGCTCAAGAAATAAATAAGAAGCAAGACCCTTGTCTTATTAACTCCCAATTTACAAACCCAAACTAAATGAAAAAATATGAAATAATTAAGTGGTCACAAAAAATAAAACAGTAAAAGTACTAGAAGAAAACATGCATAAAATAGTTGTACATATAAAGGTGGAGATCTTCCTGACCACTCCAGAAAGCCAAAAGTGAAAGACATTATGATTAGATGAATATTTTTGAATTTTTACAAATCGAAAATGAAGATTGAAAAAAATAAAAACTAAGAAAATTGTTAATAAAATTGCCATTAAAGAATTCCTACAAATCAAGAAGAAATATAAACACCCCAATGGAAAATGGGCAAAGGACAGACAGACAAAAGTGGAAAACAAAATAGCCAATAAACAGACAGTAAAACATTTAAACATCACCAGCAATCAAAAAATGCAATTAAAATGCTGAGAAGGCATTTTCAAAAAGCTAATAGACAAAGTTCTTCAGTGAACATCCAAGGGAGGTAGGGCTTAGGAGAAATGGCCATGTACTACCAAAGGATGTCTGAGTTGAAATTGGCCTGTTAGAAGGAAAATTCAGCAATAGTGATAAAAAATTCCCATTGCACAAGGTGTACTGCTGTTCTGGAAACACAGCTTGTTCTTCCTCGTCATCATGCCTGGACATGTCTCCTTTGCTCTTCTTGGTGGAAAATTTCAATTTTCCATTCAAAACCCAGTTCAGGTGTCAATTCCTCCAGGAGACCTTCCTTAAACTCACTGTCCCCAAGATATTTCTGTGCTTTTTCACACTGTGTCTATATTGCTGTCACATTGTAATATAATTATCCTTTTTAGCTGGGAAATCGTTAGCAAGTCATTGTAGATGGCTTTCAATTTCTTCACCTGGAAGTGAAGATAGTAATACCTATTCTTCAGGGATGTTAGAAGGATTAAGGAACTCTTGATTTGGTATATAGACAACAAGTGCCATTTTTATGCTCAGTCCAGCCTTTCCTGGTTTTGCAGGGTAAAGGGCTCCCTTCAATATGTCTGGGACCAATTCTATTCTTCAAACAAGATAAAAGAGTCTCGTATCTACTTTTGGCACTGGTCCATTTTTAATTCCCATCTTGTGAAATTTCTCGTCTCCCCTTGGCCTCAGCCCAGGTTGTACCTGTGGTTTTAGCAGCTGGGGGTAGGGAGTTGGATTAACGTACTCGAAGACCAATGTCTCCCTGGACATCTTCCTCTAGTGCTGGGGTAGGAAGGAAGTTTCTGGAAACAGATACTTGTCCTCGCCTTCCTATTGTTAGGGAATGTGGCTGTTGTCTTTGCTGCTCACAACTCCTGCTCTCTTATGTGAGCAAACCCACTGGGGTCTATTGGGATAGAGCTGAGTCCTCTTCTCTATCAGGTATTGCTGCTTCTCATTCCACCTCTGAAAGAACTCCCTGTTTCCCCCAGAGTCAGTGTTCCAATCCAGGCTCTCCATTGAGGTGCACTGTGACTCTTTGGCATGCCCCTGGTCTCTCCCAGTTCCCTGGTGAGGTAAATCTAACCAAGGCTTGACTTCCTTCTCTTCTCTCCATCCTTGCATCTCTGGGTGCTCCATCTTAGAGCTTGTGTCTGCAAAAGCCCATTCCCTGGTCAATGGTCCACTTAGAGAAGTCAGCAACCCAGGCACCTTCCGAGGCCCGCTCCACCCAATGGAGACTCCCCAAACATTTCACTGGGAACCCAGCTAACCCACACTTCCTCTCTGCTGGCTTTCCCTCCCCCTTCCCCACAACCAGCAGCATTAGCCTCAGGGTATCTGATGCTGCAGAGGTCCAGGTATTCTAAAGATGTTAAGAAGTGACATGACTGACCTTTCCTCGACATTTTGGAGAGAGTAGGAGAAGAGGGGTTGTGCTTTCCCAATTCTTTAAGAAGAAGAACAAGTGTTCCTTCCCGAGGAGGGGAAGAGGAAGGAGAGTTGACAGTCCATATAAGTCTTTCTCTCCTAAGCCTTCTCCTTCTGATTCTGGTGCCCCTGTTAATGCCATCACACTTGTGCAGTCTCTGGAAGTCTGTCACCTAGAATTAGATTTCCTATAGTGTAGGTTTGGAGGAATTTAATAACTCAACAGGTGCTATCTCTGCTACAACCCCTGTGCTACCTATAGATTCCAGTGACATGAAAAGATTCTGTTTTGGATAACTCTGTCCCATTCAGACAGAGAGAACAAGTGCCTAGCATAGTGTGAGTGTTCTGAGGTTAACAGCAATAGCACCAACCTAAACAAAAACAGAAAATGGCTCTCCAAAACAAAGACTTCACTCAGAAGTAGCAGGGCCCTGCAGCATACGTGATGCATGCCAGAGTGAACCCTGGGAGTATTCAGGAAGCCATGGGACAGTAAGGATTTCTAAGGAAAAAGGAGAAGAGTTACATAAGTTGCTTTGAAACAACTATTTTTTTGACTATCAGGATCAATAACAAGAGTCACATGAGTCCAAAGTTGTACAGGAAGTTCCTGAGCAGGTGTCCTCACAGAATTATTTTTGTGCAAGATTGTGGTTTTGGCAGTCTTTTGTGACAGTTTTTGTTATCAGATAATCATGCACAAGGACTGTCCCCTTCAAGGTCACTTGGCTTCAGTTTGTCAAGGTGTGACACCTTGGACTCCATTTGCCTTCTGACAACTTTTGCAGTAGTTATGATCCTTTTCTTGACTGGGAAACGTTCAGAAAAGGGAGTATATTTTGTTCAATTCACTTCAACCTATTCTACTGACTGCCATTTAAAGACCCTATGGGCCCCAGATACATGGCGGTTCTCATCTAAGGAGCTTGTGCCTGATGAGAGATGCACAAGAAATGGATGATGACAAGGAAGGAAAGGAGCGAAGGGCCCCTGTTTCCCTGCAGAAAGGTGAACAGAGCCACTCCCACAAGGCGAACGAAACGGAAACGTTACCCCAGGGAAAAATCCGGAGGCTGGAGACAGGGTGGCGTGTTGAGAAGCTGGAGGGGATTCAGCACAACTGAGAGAAGAGTGATAGGTGAGAGGAGGTGCCAAGGGGCAGAAGGAGAGAGGAGGCTGAAGAGGTTGACACACCAGGAACAGGATGTACGTTGGCCACATTGGCCTTCTCTAGAGGGTCCTGGGGAGGCATGAAAGTGCTCAAAATAGGGGAAGAACTTGGTATGATTTACAGTTTGGAAAGATTCTGGTTTCGCTCAGGAGAAGGAATTGGTAGAGAGCAAGGTTGGAGTCAGCAGGACCTGCTGGAGGCTGTTGCTGTCATCTGGGAAAAGGCAGCAGTGGCCTGGACTCAAATATTGACAGAAAGATGGAGAGGGGAATGAGGACCAGAAATACTTAAAAGGCTCATTCAGCAGCCCTTAGCCATTGACAGCATATAGAGGGTAGAAGAGAAGAAAGTACAAGCAAGATGGCCTGGGTCCTGGCTCGACCAACTGAGTGTGGTGCCACTCTCAAAGCCACCCTACCCTAGAGGGAAAGCTAATTTGGTTCAGGAATTGGGAAATGGGTGTATTTAATGTCCTACATTATTTATGTGCCATTTGCATCAATACCGTAGGATAACACTCGTCGCTTCCCATGAACACAGACCACAGTCAAGAAGGAGTTCAGAGAGAACCTCTCTTGATAACAGAGTCCCACAGGAACCAGGCAACTCCCAGAGGCCAAACTCCCAAGACCAACATAATACTGACCATTGTTAACACCACCCTAGAGGCTCCCACTTTCTGTTTAGGAGAACAAGGGAAGAAAATCCAAGAGATATTACCCACAGTCATTTCTGTTCATCTCAAATTCCCCACCAGCCACAGTTGGGCCCTGGACTTCCTTTATCTCCACTGCACAAATTGCCAGCCCTTCCCTCGTGGTTAAAATTGTTCCTGTGTGTAGGGAGGCAACATCAGGCAAAGAGTAGCGTTTCCTCTTGTGGGGAACTGTCCCCACCCACTCCCCTGCCTTGCCTCGCAGAGTGCCTTGGGAGCTGTGGTCCTGCTATCAGCGATGTCCACTGCTCTTGCTTCTGCAGGCAACCATGCAAACAGGAAATAATGTGTCACCACAATGATTCCACTAGAATAAATCACCTCTCTGCTCAAAGCTGTGCCTGGTTCAACCCAGGCTTTCGGATGTCGGTCACTTCTGGACTTTTGAAACATGCACCCCTCAACCTTCTTCTCCTCTCAGTAAATGCAATCAACCATCAGATCAAACACCTACTACAGGTCCACCATGACACCCTGCCAGTGGGAAGCCCTATGACAAACACGTCACATTATAAACAAAGGCATTTTTGCACATGACATCCAATTAGGGCACAGATTCAAGTGATGAGGAAAATGCCAAATATGACTATCTACCTGGTCCCATATGAGCACTTTCCATATGATGCCCCATTCAACCCTCATGACAACCCATGAGGTGGGAATTATTCTCCACATTTTGTATATGGTGGGAGAAGAATCCCAAAGTAACAGATGGGCAAGCATCAAACAAACTCAGGTTCTCTTCTTCCTCTTCATACATGTAGACTACACTTCCCAAACTGCCTTGTGGCCGCAAGTCTGCTATGAGGATGAGCCCTGCCCCATGGAAGATCTATCCCCAGCCCTTTTTATTTTATTTTGATTCCTGGCCCCTCCATATCCTATGTATAGATACATCACTGCCCCTCTTCTCCGTCATACCAGGAGAACCTGGGAGCAGCACGTTGCAGAGGGCTCCTGACTCCCTGAATCACTGCATGGAGCAGAGCACTAAGTCCCCACTGGATTTAGGTGATTGGAAAATAAAACTCTATTGTGATAAGCCACCCAAATTCAGGGGTTTATCCATCACTGTAGAGAACAATCTTTAACAACACAACATGCTTCAAAAACATCAAACTGCCTGCACCAAGTCAAATAACTAATATCAGAGAACAGATTTAAACTTAACAACTTTTTTAAGTCACTCTATCCATACCCTTTGTCGGTCTGGAGGAGGTATTGCTGGGAGTTGCCCCGGCTCCAAAGATTAACTTCCCCATCCCCCAAGAAGAGCTGTCCAATGGTGAGCCCTGCTGGCTCACATGATCCTTACCCACCAATCAGACTAGCCCTGCTGGCTCACATGATCCTTACCCACCAATCAGACTAGCCCTGCTGGCTCACATGATCCTTACCCACCAATCAGAAAGCACCCCAGCCAACTGTCAAACCATTCAACCATTAAACTGTCATAACTGTCAAACCCCCCCCCCATAAGTATGCAGAGCTGTTCCTCAATAAACGGGCATTTTCTCCGGCAAGACTTGATTGTTCTTTCAGGTATCACTTTATAGAAAAGGGAGGTACAAAGTAATTTTAAGGAATCTAATGGAATAAAACTTCTGTGCTTGGGAATTACAGGAGAGCACATTGAAGAGGAAGCTTGGGCTGCATCCGTCAGGATAGGTTAGGTTAAGTCCCATTCATTAAGAAAAAAAGAAATCAAAATCCCAAAGACTGAACACAACCAGAGCTTATTCCTGGCTCAAGCTACATGTCCAGTGTGGATCCCCAGGAGCTTGACACACAACAATTCTATTCTTATTTCTTTGACCCAAGAAAGTAGTATCACCAGGCTGGGCACACCGGACATGTCTGTAACCCCAGGAACTTCAGAGGGTGAGGCAGGAGGATCATCAGTTCCTCAGTGCTAGCAAGAGAGGAGAGGGGCAGGGAGGGGAGGGAAAGGGAAGGCAAATGAGAAGGAGAGAGGGGGTAGGGAAGGGAGGAATCACCACACTAAAAGTTGGAAGAAGTATAATTCCACCAGATGCCCAGAAAGCCAAGATCTCAAAACATTTAATGAACGGCACTTATGACTTAATTACTACTCTAGGATCCAAATGGGGGGGTCATGAATGTCAAAGTAAAGAAATACATGTTTCTTTAGGAGAGTTTTTAATTAAAGGATCAATCATTTAACTCTTATCTAAAATAGGAATTCTTATTTTATGTATGAACATAATTATAGGTTCAAAGACTATGTAGAGCTTTTGGAAAGACAAATATATTAGAGAAAAATAGATACATACATACATAGATAAGAAGGGGAGAGAGAAGAGAAATTTCAGGAATGTGCTTACCTTTAGCTAGACATAGAGGTGCACCTGAAGTCCCAGCTACCCAGAAGGCTAAGGCAGGAGGACCATCTGTGCACAAGAATCTGCAGCCAACTGGACAACATAGTAAGACCCCATCTCTTAAATAATGATAATCAATGCTTTTTAAAAAGAATGTATGTACCTCAAAGTCACATCATGTACAGACCTGCAGAGTATGTAAGCTCTATGACTCTAAAGTCAGCCATGACAAAACTCAAATCCAGACTCTGTCACCCACCAAGTGTGTGGTGTGGGTGAATTGTCTAGCTATCTCAGCTTGGTTTTCTCATCTATAAAATGAGAGTGATAGTAGCAGCTACCTCCTAACATGTGTGGTGAGGGTTAAATGACTTAACATGTGTAAAAGAACTAAGTACAGTGACTGGCACTTAGTAAATTCTTTAAAAATATTAGCTGCTGCTAAACATTCAAGAATTCACAAAAGTATATATAATCTTTGAGTGTCACCTGTAATAGCGGAGAATGTGAAATTCTCTAATGCTCCATCTATGTAACAGCTATTATGTGTGTGGGCAGGAATAGAGAGAAAGCAAGAGGAATCATAGTTACTTTGAAAAAATAAAATAGAATCACGGATATTCATAGAAACATCCATAATTGCTGTGAAGCTTAAAAAACCAAGTTGCAGAATACAATGTACAATTTAATTTAAAGAATATGTATGTTATGTATATATGTGTGTATATTAGAAATTTAAGAAGCTTACTATGTCCAGAATTCCCAGTGAGAAACTTGCTATGTTCAGAGACAGTGCAGACACCTGGGAACAGTCCAGGGTTCCTAAGGGCAGCATGAAAGTTCCCTTAACATCATAGTGCCTCAAAGTCCCACCAGATGGAGGGACGCTGCCTCAATCACCAAACACCAAGACAACAGTTTTATTTTAAGTTGTGGATAATGTAAGGCTAAAGAATAAAGCCCCAACCAACCAAGGAAATAACTGAAAGTCTAATAATCTTGCAGGCATGAGGAAGGGAAGATCGGGTAGGTCTTCAATCAAAAACCAAAAGAGGCCACAATTGAAAAACAAGAATAAGCCACAGGTTGACTGAGCCCTACTAAGCCAGTAACCCAGCTGGGTGAGGTGGCATGCACCTGTAATCCCAGGGCCTTGGAAGGCCAAGGCAGAAGGATCAAATGTTCAAAGCCAGCCTCAGCAACCTAGCAAGGTCCTGAGCAACTTAGTGAGAGCCTGTCTCTAAATAAAAAATAAAAAGGGCTGGCGATGTGGCTCAGAGGTTAAGCACTCCTGTGTTCAATGTCTGGTACTTTAAAAATAAATAAAATAAAACTGCAACCCAGCTCAATCACTACAATAAAGCTACAGTTACAGCCCTTCACCAAAGTATCTGACAGAGAAAAGGGGATCCCCACCTGGAGGAAGACACACCTGGAACCTTATGGTATGCCACTCTGGCACACAATGAAATGACAAGATTTTCAAAATGCAGAAAACTATGGTTGGTATGACAAAAAATGATAGAGGCAGATATGGTTGTTATCAAACAGGAACTTTAAAATGGCTACAAACGATAGTTCGAGAAAACAGAGGCAAACAAAGCAGTCGAAGAGATGGAGAATTCCGTTTTTTATTATTTTTTTCTCCACATTTTCTGTTGGTGCATTACAGTTGTACACAATGATGGGACCTGTTGTTCCAAATGCATACATGCACACAGTGTCACGATATGATTTGGCCAACATCACCTCCCTTTCCCTCCCCACCCGACCCCCACTGGTACTTTCCCCTACGGATCTCCCTTTGATTTTCATGAGACCTCACACCCACCTTTCTTCTCCTTCTTCCTCTGTAGCTCCCACAGATGAGAGAAAACATAGGAACCTTGACCTTCTGACTTATTATTTAGTTTAACACAAGGCCCTCTAGTTTCAGAAATGGAGAATTTCAACAGAGCATTGAATCTATAAAAGATTTAAATGGAGATTCCGTATCTAAGAAACTATCTGTAATTAAGACTATTCAATGAACTGAGAGCAGACTAGACACAGCAGAGACAGGAACAGCGAAACAAGAGACAAGTCAGAGAAGAAAAAGAAAAGCCTAAGATAACGACTTATGTTGGAGTTAGGCAACGTGTGTCAAATGATTGTAATCAGAGTCAGAGACAAAAAGGTATGGGTGATATCTGATAGCTAAGAATTTTATAAAACTGGTGATGGTTACCAACCCAAAGAATCAAGAAGCTCAGGTAATTTCAATAGGATAGATATGGAAAAAAAAATCTAAATCAGGATCCAATCAAAATACTAAGGATCAAAACCAAAATATAAGTTGATTCTCAAGTATTTTATTTACAGAGATATGATAAACTGTGGAAAAAAGGTGTATTAAGAATTGAATTGCAAAAAAAAATCAATAAGAGAACTCATGTATAATGGCATAATTTGCCATGAACATACTTTATATACAGAGTTATGAAAATTTGTGCTGTGAATGGATAATTATGAATGCAATGCATTCCACTATTTTCATGTATGTAAGAAATAAAAAAAAAGAAAGAAAAAAAGTGGTGTTTATGACAAAAAATAGAGAGAGATAATAGAGTTGTGTTTTATTTGTTTTTTAGTTCTAGATGGACACATGCCTTTTTTATTTATTTTTTATTTTATTTTATTTTTTATGTGGTGCTGAGGATGGAACCCAGTGCCTCAGGCATGTTAGGCAAGTGCTCTGGCCACTGAGCCACAACCTCAGCCCAACAGAGATCTTGCCCCAGTCATTTTGCAGGTGTTAGTCCACTATTTTCTACCTCCTGCAGATTCCGCTGACAAGTCAGTTGTCAGCCTTACTATTGGTTCCATGTCTTTTTCCCATGATCAGCTTTTAAGATTTTCTTTCTTTATTTTGACCTTTAGCATTTGCGTTTAGTGGCAAATCAAACCTTACTGAGCACAAAAATATTCATATCAGAGCGGAACACTTTAATGTCATAAATGCAAAACAGCTTTTGGCCAGAAGACGTAGCTCACGAAACCTCAAAACATTTGAACTGGAGGGAACCCCATAAATGTGATGAGTGTGGAACAGCCTTCTAAGGGGTTCACAGCCTTCTCACTGTGCATGCGAGGAGCCATACCGGGGAGAACCGGGTGGGAAAGAACCCAGGTGGGAAAGCCGCCTCTCATCTTCAACCCCAGCTGTGCACTTGAGAACACGCACAGGCAAGAAGCCTGACCAAGACAGCAAATGTGGGGAAGTTTTCAGCCGGAGGTCACACCACAGTCGACACCAGGAAGTCCATACTGCTTAGAAACCCTATGCATGATACCTTCAGGGTGGGAAAGGACACATCAGAAATCTATGCCTCACAGCACATCCAAAACAGACGTTCTGAAGCAAAGCACCCTAAATGAGAATTTTTTTTTTCCAGAGTAAGAGGTAAGATTCTTTTTTTTTTCCATTGGTTGTTCAAAACATTACAAAGTCATGATAAATCATCTTTCATACATTTGACTCAATTGGGTTATGAACTCCCATTTTTACCCCAAATACATATTGCAGAATCACATCGGTTACACACTCACCTTTTTACATAATGGCATATTAGTGACTGTTGTATTCTGCTACCTTTCCTATCCCCTACTATCCCCCCTCCCCTCCCCTCCCATCTTCCCTCTCTACCTCTTGTGCTGTTGTTCAGTTCTCTCCCTTGTTTCCCCCCCTTTCCCCTCACAACCTCTTCTATGTATTTTGTGTAACATTGAGGGTCTCCTACCATTTCCATATGTTTTCCCTTCTCTCTCCCTTTCTCTCCCCTCAATCGTCCTTGTTTAATGTTAATTTTTTCCTCATGCTCTTCCTCCCTGTTCTTTTCTTAGTTGCTCTCTTTATATCAAAGAACACATTTAGCATTTGTTTTTTAAGAATTGGCTAGCTTCGCTTAGCATAATCTGCTCTAATGCCATCCATTTCCCTGCAAATTCTATGATTTTATCATTTTTTAGTGCTGCGTAGTACTCCATTGTGTATAGATGCCACATTTTTTCCAACAAATAAATGAGCTCACTAAAAAATGCTTGAAAACTTGTAGAACATCAATAATGCCTTAGTGAAGGGGAAGATGTTCATGTGGTAAAATGCATCTACCCTGCCAGGCATGGTGGCACACTCTAATCCCAGCTACTCCAAAGCCTGAGGCAGGAGGTTTGCAAGTTCAAGGTCACCCTGGACAACTTAGTGAGACCCTGTCTCAAAATGTAAAAATAAGTAAAAAGGGCTGGGGATGTAGCTCAGTGGTAGAGAACCCCTGGGTTCAATGCTTTGTACCAGAAAGGACGGAAGAGAGGGAAGAAGGGGGGACTCTGCCCCCAAACAACAACAGAACCATGGAGCAAGCAATAGTAACACTGAAACTTTAGAAGCCTGTTGTTGCCCTCAGCATAGATCTGGAGATCCTCACCAGTGCAAAAAAAAAAAAAAAAATACCCATAAGTGTTCAAAAGGAAGAGACAAAAACAGATTATATGATTATCTATAAGCAATAAAAACTCCCATGGTGTTGATTCAGCAGAGCAGAAGAGAGTCCAGAAAGAGACCTAGGCATTTCTTAGAATCTGGAAGATGAAAGAGTCAGCATCAGATGAGGAAATAGTTGTACTATTTTAAAAATGATTTGGAGGAACTTTGTTCTCTGAGGGGAAAGAAATAGACCATGAACTATAAGCAAAAGTAAAATCCACAGGAATTGAAGACAGTAATATGAAAAAGCTATAAAATGACTGTGGCCTTGGGGATTGGAAAACACTCCTTAGAACAAATTCAAAAATATTTATCAGTTCTAGTCATGAGCGTGTATGCCCAAGAAATATGAAACTTCCTATGGGTTGATTTATAATAGCAAAATATCGGAAACAATTTAAATGCCCCTCAGGAGCAAAAATGAAAAATCCCTGTGAGGGGACACTCTACATGTATCTGTAAAATGCAACAAAATGAAATCCACAGGTCATTAATGGAAAGATCTAAAAAGTCACGTTGTGGGGGCGGGGATCTAGCTGCAGAATGGATGCATATTGTACAATGACTTTTTATAAATTTGAATTAAAACTTCCTTCATGAAATTCAGAACATTATAGTGGAATGGATACCTATATGTATTTTGTTTTTGAAATGAATTGGAAAGGTACAAACCAAACTCTAGATAGTGGTGGCCACTAAAAGGTAGAGAGGGAGGAGAATGAGTGTAGAAGGTGAGGTGGTGTCATGATATTGAGCATTCCCCAAAGCTCTCGTGTGAGATGATGCAAGAAAGTTTAGAGGTGAAATGGTTGGCTTATGAGCCTTAACCTAACAGTGCATCAATCCCCGGATAGGGATAACTGTAGGCAGCCATGGTGTGGCTGGAGGAGGTGGGCATGCCTTGGTGGTATGTACTTTGTCCCTAGTCTTCAGTCTCTCTCTCTCTCTCTCTCTCTCTCTCTCCCCCCCCCACCTTCCTGGTACCATGCCCTGAGATGCTCTCCCCCACCACACCCTTCCACCAAAACAGGTGGGGAATGAGCTTCACATTTTTATATAAACATCCATTTCTCTTAAAGACTGCAAGTAAATATGTGAAGGTAATGTGTAATTCTGGACTGTGGAATGTGGATATCTTGTCTTTTTTTTTTTGTATTTTCTCTATTTTTAAAATTTATCAAAATTAAGAAGAATGAGGATGAGAATGGGAACTCTGTACCTGTAGAAATTATGTTAAAATGGACTAATTCCCAATCAAATACTAAACATTTTATAGAAAATATTTATAAAATTTTGTTGAGATGAATGGATGAACTTATTCCTTACGTAATATGAAATGATCTATTCAATTAAAATTGAAAATGACAGCCAGGCAGGGTGACCTATGCCTATAATCCCAGCACCTCAGGAGGCCGAGGCAGGGGCATCACAGGTTCACAGCTAGCCTCTACGATTTAGGGAAACCCTGACTTAAAATAAAAAAAAAAAAAAATTAAAAGGCTGGGGATATGGTCCCAAAGTAAAGTACACTGGGTTCAATCCGCAGTACCCCTCCCCCCCAAAAAAATCTAAGATTGACAGCATACTATTAAAAAAAAAAAAAAAAAGCTGCAATTACTTTCAGTTTCAGCCATGATGGAATTATTCATAACAAACTACTCTCCCACTGAGAGTCGCTGTTAAAACTGAATAAACTGGCTTAGGGTCAGACAGTACATTTTGGGAGACAGAAGCCCATGCGGTGTGGATTTGGGCAGAGAACGTGGATTCCCCCAGAACGTGTTTGTAGACGGCCGGTGTGAGTTCGGGAATAAAGAATTGCTGTTTGAATCTACAAGCTGTGTGGAGACTCGTGATTTGTGCCCAGCCGAGAGACTGCGGCATTTGGTGGCTCGTACGCGGAACATCTGAAAAGAAGATAGTATAAAAATCCCTTGAGGACAGAGGGATCCAACATGGCGGCCGGCGAGGAAGCTGCACTTTCAATATCTCCACATTAACGGGATCAGAAACACCAATTAAAACAGCTACATTCTACCTACTGAGGATCTTCTAGCAAAATTCCGTTGAAAGGAGACCTGCCGAGAATTAGAGCGGCGAGGGAGCCGGCCGGAGCTGGCGGGAACCGCGGCAGCGGCACGGGAACCGGCGGGAGCTGAGGCGGCGCTGACGCAGGAGCCGGCGGGAGCCGCGCGGCGCGGGTCTCCCAGCTACAGCTCCCACCAGTGCTGACAACTGAGGTCTCTTGCACCAGATACGGGGGCGTGGCTACCAGAAGGTAAGCAAATTTGCTGGGGGTTCTCAGCCCCAAGCTCTACAAACTTAGGGCCTGAGGGAGGCAAACAAGGAGAGTGTGCCCAGGCACTAATGAAACAGCTGCTCCACGCGTGTGCAAGGTAGGCGGAACCGTGACCACCGACAAAACAGGCCCAGTGGCCCACCAGATACATCGCCCCGGTCGGGGGAGGGGCAGAGCCGCCACCAGCGCCTTTTAGGTAGACAGATCTGCAACCGACAGACAGAACAGGCCTAGTGGCCAGCGGAGGGGCAAAGCCGCTGCTCACGCCTGCAAGGTAGGCGGACCTGTGACCACCGAAAGAACAGGCCCATCGTAAGTACAGGTACAGCAGCCTCCTGGCGTGGAAGGCACATTGCCTCAATTGGAGGAGGGGCAGAGCCACCGCCAAAGCCTGCGAGGGAGACTTTGCAGCTATACAAGAGCAATATAAATATATAGGGGGAAAAATCAATAACACAACAGTTTCACCAAGCAGAAAGAAACGCGATCAGTATGAAAAGACAAGGAAAGAAAGGACCACAAGCAATGCAGGTCAACTCAACTTTAGAAGAGGTAATATCTGCAGCAGATGGAATGTCAGATAAAGAATTCAGGATATACATGCTTCAGATGATCTGGAGTCTCAAGGAAGACATTAGACAGCAAAATCAGACAATGAAAGACCACTTCGACCACTTCGACAATAAATTACATAAACAAATCCAAGAAGCAAAAGATCAATTATACAGGGAGATAGAGGTTATAAAAAACAAACAAACAGAAATCCTGGAAATGCAGGAAACAATAAACCAACTTAAAAACTCAATTGAGAATACTACCAGCAGAGTAGAACACTTAGAAGATAGAACATCAGACAATGAAGACAAAGTATTTCAACTGGAGAAGAACATAGACAGCTCAGCAAAGCTGTTAAGAAACCATGAGCAGAACATTCAAGAAATATGGGATAACATAAAGAGACCCAACTTAAGGGTCTTGGGGATACAGGAAGGTATTGAGGTCCAAACCAAAGGAATGAGCAATCTATTCAACGAAATAATACGAGAAAACTTCCCAGACTTGAAGAATGAGACAGAATCCCAAATCCTAGAAGCCTACAGGACGCCGAATGTGCAAAATCATAAGAGATCCACACCTAGACACATTATAATGAAGATGCCCAACATACAGAATAAGGAGAGAATTTTAAAAGCTACAAGAGAAAGGAAGCAGATTACATTTAGGGGAAAACCAATCAGGATAACAGCTGATCTTTCAACACAGACTCTGAAAGCTAGAAGATCCTGGAATAACATATTTCAAACACTGAAAGAAAAGGGGTTCCAACCAAGAATTGTGTATCCCGCGAAATTAAGCTTCAGGATGGAAGATGAAATTAAAACCTTCCATGATAAACAAAAGTTAAAAGAATTTGCAGCTAGAAAACCAGCTCTTCAAAACATCCTCGGCAAAATATTACAGGAAGAGGAAATGGAAAATATCAATGAAAACCAACAGCGGGAGGTAGTACAGTAAAGGTGGGGGGGAATAATCAAAGAGGAAAACAAACCATGTTTAGTAACATAAATAAACAAATATGGCTGGAAGAACAACCCATATCTCAATAATAACTCTAAATGTTAATGGCTTAAACTCACCAATTAAGAGACACAGGCTAGCAGAATGGATCACTAAACAAGACCCAACAATATGCTGCCTTCAGGAGACGCATTTGATAGGAAAAGACATACATAGACTGAAGGTGAAAGGTTGGGAAAAATCATATCACTCATATGGACTTCGGAAACAAGCAGGAGTGTCCATACTCATTTCAAATAAAATAGATTTCAAGCCAAAGTTAATCAAAAGGGATGAAGAGGGACACTACATACTTCTCAAGGGAACCATACACCAACAAGACATAACAATCATAAATATATATGCCCCAAACAATGGTGCAGCTATGTTCATCAAACAAACTCTTCTCAAGTTCAAGAGTCTAATAGACCACCATACAATAATCATGGGAGACTTCAACACACCTCTCTCACCACTGGACAGATCTTCCAAACAAAAGTTGAATAAGGAAACTATAGAGCTCAATAACACAATTAATAACCTAGACTTAATTGACATATATAGAATATACCACCCAACATCAAGCAGTTACACTTTTTTCTCAGCAGCACATGGATCCTTCTCAAAAATAGATCATATATTATGTCACAGGGCAACTCTTAGACAATATAAAGGAGTAGAGATAATACCATGCATCTTATCTGATCACAATGGAATGAAATTGAAAATTAACGATAAAAGAAGTAAGGAAAAATCATGCATCACTTGGAGAATGAACAATAGGTTACTGAATGATCAATGGGTTATAGAAGACATCAAGGAGGAAATTAAAAAATTCTTAGAGATAAATGAAAACACAGACACAACATATCGGAATCTATGGGACACATTGAAAGCAGTTCTAAGAGGAAAATTTATTGCTTGGAGTTCATTCCTTAGAAAAAGAAAAAACCAACAAATAAATGATCTAATACTTCAACTCAAAATCCTAGAAAAAGAAGAGCAAAACAACAGCAAAAGAAGTAGAAGACAAGAAATAATTAAAATCAGAGCTGAAATTAATGAAATCGAAACGAAAGAAACAATTAAAAAAATTGACAAAACTAAAAGTTGGTTCTTTGAAAAAATAAATAAAATCGACAGACCCTTAGCCACGCTAACAAAGAGAAGAAGAGAGAGAACTCAAATTACCAGCATACGGGATGAAAAAGGCAATATCACAACAGACACTTCAGAAATACAGAAGATTATCAGAAATTATTTTGAATCCTTATACTCCAATAAAATAGAAGATAGTGAAGGCATCGATAAATTTCTTAAGTCATATGATTTGCCCAGATTGAGTCAGGAGGATATTGACAACCTAAACAGACCAATATCAATTGAGGAAATAGAAGATACCATCAAAAGACTACCAACTAAGAAAAGCCCAGGACCGGATGGGTATACAGCAGAGTTTTTCAAAACCTTTAAAGAGGAATTAACACCAATACTTTTCAAGCTATTTCAGGAAATAGAAAAAGAGGGAGAACTTCCAAATTCATTCTATGAGGCCAACATCACCCTGATTCCTAAACCAGACAAAGACACTTCAAAGAAAGAAAACTACAGACCAATATCTCTAATGAACCTAGATGCAAAAATCCTCAATAAACTTCTGGCGAACCGGATACAAAAACATATCAAAAAAATTGTGCACCATGATCAGGTAGGATTTATCCCTGGGATGCAAGGTTGGTTCAATATACGGAAATCAATAAATGTTATTCACCACATCAACAGGCTTAAAAATAAGAACCATATGGTCATCTCGATAGATGCGGAAAAAGCATTCGACAAAGTACAGCATCCCTTTATGTTCAAAACTCTAGAAAAACTAGGGATAACAGGAACATACCTCAACATTGTAAAAGCAATCTATGCTAAGCCTCAGGCTAGCATCATTCTGAATGGAGAAAAACTGAAGGCATTCCCTCTAAAATCTGGAACAAGACAGGGATGCCCTCTCTCACCACTTCTGTTCAACATAGTTCTCGAATCACTGGCCAGAGCAATTAGACAGACGAAAGAAATTCAAGGCATAAAAATAGGAAAAGAAGAACTCAAATTATCACTATTTGCAGATGACATGATTCTATACCTAGCAGACCCAAAAGGGTCTACAAAGAAACTATTAGAGCTAATAAATGAATTCAGCAAAGTGGCAGGCTATAAAATCAACACGCATAAATCAAAGGCATTCCTGTATATCAGCAACAAATCCTCTGAAATGGAAATGAGGACAACCACCCCATTCACAATATCCTCAAAGAAAATAAAATACTTGGGAATCAACCTAACAAAAGAGGTGAAAGACTTATACAATGAAAACTACAGAACCCTAAAGAGAGAAATAGAAGAAGATCTTAGAAGATGGAAAAATATACCCTGTTCATGGATAGGTAGAAGTAACATCATCAAAATGGCGATATTACCAAAAGTTCTCTATAGGTTTAATGCAATGCCAATCAAAATCCCAACGGCATTTCTTGTAGAAATAGAGAAAGCAATCATGAAATTCATATGGAAAAATAAAAGACCCAGAATAGCAAAAACAATTCTAAGCAGGAAATGTGAATCAGGCGGTATAGCTATACCAGACTTCAAACTATACTACAGAGCAATAGTAACAAAAACAGCATGGTACTGGTACCAAAACAGGCAGGTGGACCAATGGTACAGAATAGAGGACACAGAAACCAATCCACAAAACTACAACTATCTTATATTTGATAAAGGGGCTAAAAGCATGAAATGGAAGAAGGATAGCATCTTCAACAAATGGTGTTGGGAAAACTGGAAATCCATATGCAACAAAATGAAACTGAATCCCTTTCTCTCGCCATGCACAAAAGTTAACTCAAAGTGGATCAAGGAACTTGATATCAAATCAGAGACATGGCGTCTGATAGAAGAAAAAGTTGGCTATGATCTACATACTGTGGGGTCGGGCTCCAAATTCCTCAATAGGACACCCATAGCACAACAGTTAATAACTAGAATCAACAAATGGGACTTACTCAAACTAAAAAGTTTTTTCTCAGCAAAAGAAACAATAAGAGAGGTAAATAGGGAGCCTACGTCCTGGGAACAAATCTTTACTCCTCACACTTCAGACAGAGCCCTAATATCCAGAATATACAAAGAACTAAAAAAATTAGACAATGAGATAACGAATAACCCAATCAACAAATGGGCCAAGGACCTGAACAGAAATTTCTCAGAGGAGGACATACAATCAATCAACAAGTATATGAAAAAATGCTCACCATCTCTAGCAGTCAGAGAAATGCAAATCAAAACCACCCTAAGATACCATCTCACTCCAGTAAGATTGGCAGCCATTAGGAAGTCAAACAGCAACAAGTGCTGGCGAGGATGTGGGGAAAAGGGTACTCTTGTACATTGCTGGTGGGACTGCAAATTGGTGCGGCCAATTTGGAAAGCAGTATGGAGATTTCTTGGAAAGCTCGGAATGGAACCACCATTTGATCCAGCTATTCCACTACTCGGTCTATTCCCTAAAGACCTAAAAAGAGCACACTATAGGGACACTGCTACATCCATGTTCATAGCAGCACAATTCACAATAGCAAGACTGTGGAACCAACCTAGATGCCCTTCAATAGACGAATGGATAAAAAAAATGTGGCATTTATACACAATGGAGTATTACCTGCATTAAGAAATGACAAAATCATAGAATTTGGAGGGAAATGGATGGCATTAGAGCAGATTATGCTAAGTGAAGCTAGCCAATCCCTTAAAAACAAATGCCAAATGTCTTCTTTGATATAAGGAGAGTAACTAAGAACAGAGTAGGGAAGAAGAGCATGAGAAGAAGATTAACATTAAACAGGGATGAGAGGTGGGAGGGAAAGGGAGAGAGAAGGGAAATTGCATGTAAATGGAAGGAGACCCTCAGGGGTATACAAAATTACATACAAGAGGAAGTGAGGGGAAAGGAGGGAAAATATAAGGGGGAGAAATGAATTAGAGTAGAGGGGGTAGAGAGAGAAGAGGGGAGGGGAGGGGGGAGGGGGTATAGTAGAGGATAGGAAAGGCAGCAGAATACAACAGACTCCAGAATGACAATATGTAAATCAATGGTTGTGCAACTGAAGTGATTCTGCAATCTGTATATGGGGTAAAAATGGGAGTTCATATCCCACTTGAATCAAAGTGTGAAATATGATATATCAAGAACTATGTAATGTTTTGAACAACCTACAATAAAAATTAATTTAAAAATTAAAAAAAAACTGAATAAACTATATAAAATGCTGTTTGAAAGCACTGGCATGCAGCAAAGGCAGGAGTTAAAAGAGCTATAGTCTTTAAAAGAAAGAAAGCAACTGAGGTGAGCTCCACATTCTCCCTGATTTTATTTAATGAGAGCATTTTCCAAGTTACAGTGTGGGAGATCAGTGCCCAAGCAGACAGCGGTAGTCCTACTGGGCTCAGGAGGCAGATGTTGAAATTCAGAGTTGTCCAGTGGGTCAATATCATGGATACAGAGAAGACTGAAATTCTATCTATAAATTCCAGGTGAGGCCAACTGCTAAGGGGCTGGTGCACAGGCCAGGACTCCAAGACCCCAGCAGAGGATAGCCAAAGAGACAGGTAGGGCTTCCTTCAACTTCACGGTGCAAGCCCTGCCACATGGAGGGCCTTGGTAAATACCACAGCTTTCTGGTTGTGTCCCCAGAAATATCACGCATTAGAGAAGAGGGGGGTGAACACAGAGTAAAGGCTGTTGTGTTAGAGGCAGGAGAAACCCTGAAGTGAGTGGATCCACTCTAACAAACATTAAGATTAGGCTTGGACAACTTCAAGGAGATCCATCAGTACTTCATCTGCATCTCAGAAGAAAACTTGACCGTCTCTAGAGAAAGATCCTGGAGAATCTCCACAATTGTTCATCACTTCATCCAGCTTCTGGTCAAAGCTTATGAGACACGAGAAAAGTTAAAAATGGACAACAGGCTCCAAGATGACTCAGATATTGGATTTACGAGACAGATTCTAAAATGACAAGTTTAATATGTTTAAGAAAATAAAAAATAAAGTGGTTGAAAAGATGAGGAATTTCAACAGAGTGAGAATCTGTAAGAAAAAAATCAAGTAAACCTTCCAGAACTGAAAAATATATTTGAATTAAAAACCTTAGTGAGTTAACAGCAGATGGAAGTAGGAGAAGACAGGTCAATAGAATATATACAAACTGAAAACTGGAGGGTAAAAAGAATGGAAGAAAAAAGTCAGAGCGATGTGTAAGAGACACATGGGGCTCAGTCAAGAAACTAAAGCTTAAAGAGATCAGTCTCTCAGATCTGGCACATTTAGCAAGCAACAGATCTGGGATTTAAAGCAGGCAGTCTGACCCCAGAGTTCACAGGCTTAACCATTGCACCACACCACTTCCTGCTTCTAGAGGAAAAAAAAAAAAAATCCCCAGACAATGGATGCCAATGGCCAACAGAGGAACGTTGCATAGAATTTCCTTTGTTGAATTAACATTTGTGAACTATTTGAACCATATAACAAAGAAAAGCAGAGAGAATGCTTTTGTAAAGACTGTGCTGGCATCTAGATGCTCCTGGGGCCACAGAATCTGTACCCTCTGCTCCAGCATTGCCACCCCATGACATCTCTTAGTATTCATGAATACCCATGGGAACCTCTGTCTGATTATAGGAGAAGGGAGGATTTGCGTAAAGTGTGGAGAGCAATAAGAAAAGAAAGAAAGACCAATGCTGGTCCCTAGAAGTGAGCTTCTGTCCGATGGTCCGTTTGTTCAAACATTCATGGGATGCCATCTCTGCACCAGACCCTGTTCCAACCTCTGGGGACTCATCATCGAAGAAAACAGAGAGGAAAACTTTAATTTGCCAATTAGTATCTCAGTGCTTTCCACTGCGACTTCATCTTTCAGATCTAAGGTTCTGCTGGGTAGGGGCTCCCTCTGCTTTCTGTCGGTGCTGAGCAGGGAGGCTGGACTCCAACCCAGGTTCTGGCCTCTGGGTCCTCACGGGTGTGGTCTGATCTGGCTGAGGGTGGGCCTCCCTGGCTGACTCAGCCCCTCCTCAGCTCTGACTGGCCCTGCAGGGCATGCTGGGTCCCAGTCACCTACTCTTCCAGACCTGCAACAAGGGTGCCCAGGCCCAGCCTCTGCCAGAGTCTCCTCCCTGGGAGGAGTGCCCCTTGGATGGGTTCAGGAACGGCCTAGATGCCTCCATCCCACAGGGGAGCCAGCAAGGATCAGGAAGCCCCCTGACCAAAACCTGCACCACTGCTGACTTGGTAGCCCTGCCTTGGTGATCTTTAAAATGCCAGCTCTTCTCTGCACCAGCCCAATCGCTGAGCTGGCCCGGGCCAACTGGCCTACAAGCATTTCCTGATGACCAGCACAAGCCTCCTCGGCCCTGGATTCTCCCTTCATTTACTGAACAGGCTTCCCATCCAGATGTTAGTACAGACCATCAAGGTCAGAAGGGGACAGACACAGCTCAGTCTCTACTTCCTGACCATCAAGGCCCAAAGGAGAGGGTTTTCCCCTCGCCCTTCCAGTCCCATCAGAACATCCCTAAGGTGCTGCCCTCCCTTGTCCCTTGCAGTCTGGTTGTCATCAAGAGAGGGGCATTCTCTCTGCAGGTCAGGAGACTCCGTGGTTGAAGTCAGCTGAGCTCCGCTGTTGATACAAGAGCTACTGAATGGCTGGGAAGTAGGACCTACCATTAACAAAAATGCATGGGTTTCATCACCCAAAAAAAAAAAATGCATTTCTCTACTGCACCTAGCCCTGAAAAAAAGTCATTTTGTGTAGTGAAAAGTTCTTCAAAAATATTTAAAGATTCCATCACAGAGAGGGATTGGTCAAGGGTGGGGAGCTTTCCTAAAGTGCTGGTAAGAAATAGCCTTCCAGACTGCACTGTGGTTGACAAAAAAAAAAAAAAAATTGTGTGCAAAGCCAGGCATGGAGGTGCTTGCCTATAATCCAGTGGCTGGAGAGGCTAAGGCAGGAGGATCACAAGTTTGAGACTAGTCTCAGCAATTTAGTGTGACTCTAAGCAATTGAGTGAGACCCTGTCTCAATGTAAAAAATGAAAAGGGCTGGGGATGTGTCTCAGTGGTTAAGTGCCCTGGGTTCAATCCCTGATATAGATAGATAGATAGATAGATATATAGATAGATAGATAGATAGATAGATAATTATGACCAAAAAAGGCCAGCACCCAGAGATTGGTTTACAATACTTGTCTCAATAAAGGGAGCCAGGCTCCTTAGAGAAATGGCTGAGTCTAGGGTATTATCACACAAGATGAGCCTGGAGCATTTGGCAAGAAAACACTAAAAAAATAAAAATTTAAAAGTGAAATAAAACAGAATATTGTCCAAGGACACGGCAGACAGCTAACAGAGCACCCCATGACCAAAGCTGGAACAATTTGAGCAATAAAATAAATACAGTAATATTGGAATATAACCCAAAACATAAAATAAATATTCATGAGTCCATATTGATATAAACAAAAGTGAATAAATCAACAAACTTAGGAGAATAGATAAATAAATCTCCCACACCAAAAAGTTCCAAATCACATCCATCCTCTGACTCCGGGAACTGCAGCACAGCTCTATCATCTCCTAAGCATGGGATGAGCACAGTGACTTCTTACAAAGATGGGAAAGAGCTACCATAGCAGAGCAACCTGATGATCCTTCCCTCAGCCAAGCCACCAAGCTTGTCACATCAGTGTCTCTGACGTGTTGTGAGGAAGGGCACTAACTCTGCAGTCTCCCTTCCAAACACCCATCGCCCGGTGTAGTAAGCCATTGTTGTAAATTGTGGCCGCCATTAGAAGATGGCGCCGGCTTCCACGGTGGCCTGTGATAAATCAAATTCCTTTGTGGAGAGTTGGCACGCTATCTCTTGCCACCCTATAAGAAAGACCCACGCGGCGGTTTAAGATTGGTACGTGGGAGGCTTTATTAGGCTGTGCTTGGGCCCTCGAGAGATAGGAGAAAGGAAGAAGAAGAAAGAAAGGGAGTCACTAAAAGATACTTAAATCAAGGCCTGAATAAACTGCTGAAAGAAGATTCCTGAGTTGCGTCTTCCTTGCGGGCAAGGGGTCGCGACAGCCCGGTCTAAAATCACGAGGAGACATCAACTCAAATGGAGGATATCATACAAACCACCCAACCAGTACTTCTCAAATGTCAAGGTCATCCAAAACAAGGAAAGTCTAAGAAATGGCACAACCCAGGGGAGCCTAAGGAGGTGTGGTGGTTGACTGTGGCATGGTACCCTGGATGTGGCGTGGGATCCTAGCACACCAACAAAAAGATGGCAGTAGAAGAAAATGAAGAAATTTGGATAAATTATGGACTTAATATTATACCAATAGTGCTCCATTTGTTGTGACAAGTGTACTATGTTAATGTAAGACATTAGCAATAGGAAAAACCGGGGCATAAGAGAAGACCCCTGTACTCACTATCCTTGCGAATTTTCAGTATATCTAAAATTACTCTAAAATAGTTTTATTTTTCAAGATGTAATTTATACACATAAACAGGAGGAATCAACTGTGGAATAGTCATACAATAAAATACTATTCAACAGTAAAAATAAATAAATTACTAATGTATGCATCAACATGAATGTATACTAAAGATATTGTTCTGAGTAAAAAATGCCAAACATAAAAAAGGTACATACCATCTCTATGAGTCCATCTAGAACAGGAAATAATAACCTTTGGCAAAAGTTGTCCAGTCAGTGGTCATATGGGGATTACCAATTTGGGGAGAATTAACTGGGCATGAGAATGAGGGAATTTTCTGGGTTGATGGAAACGCTCAAGTGTCCTTATTGAATGGTATACTTAAGATGAAAAAATAAAATACATATTAGAAAACCATGGCATTTGCAGGTAAATGGATGGGATTAGAGAAGATAAGGCTAAGTGAAGTTAGCCAATCCCAAAAATCAAATGCCAAATATTTTATCTGATATAAGGAAGATAATTCAGAGTAGAGTAGGGAGGGGGAGCATGGGAGGAATAGACGAACTCTAGATAGGGCAGAGGGGAGGGAGGAGAAGGGAGGGGGCATAGGGTAATTAATGATGGTGGAATGAGATGGACATTATTATCCAAAGTACGGGTATGAAGACACAAATTGATGTGAATATACTTTGTACACAACCAGAGATATGAAAAATTGTGCTCTATAAGTGTAATAAGAATTGCAATGTATTCTGCTGTCATATATAAATTAAAAATTAATTAAAAATTTAAAAATACATATTATAAATACACATATTATTAATCAATTTTAGTAATTCAACATTTAAAATATAAAAAACAAATTTATATATTTAATTGTACAAGAAAGGAAGGAAAATGTGGTCACGTTTTGGAGGCATAGAACACTCTGGAAATGAAATAAAATAAAAATGGTGTCTAATTCTATCCCTTAGACAAAAGCATTTGCTTTTAACCTTCCGGTCATGGATAGCCCAAATAGGGTCATTCTGCTCACACTGGTTTGTAACCACTTGTGAAGTTAACACTGTACCTTGTAATCTGTCATTTAATAATGTTTTTAATGGCACCCACTGGCACACAGAGGCACTGCATGATACAAAGTTATTTGACAACCTTGCCCAGATGCCTTGACAGCACCTTTGGCCTGCTGGCTGTTCTCAGTGCACCAGGACAGGGATCTTTTAAGGAAATCTGTAATTAAATCATCTAATTACTTCCCTAAACCTACCTGCCTGACTTTGGCAAGGCAGGGCAGGGCTTATCCCTCTTCCATGTTCCCCTTTCACAGTCACTCTCTTCCCACTTTACAAAGGATCGGCATACTTACCATCCATCCCAAATACTATTATAACAATGATAATGATGATGCGGGGTATCCAAAGGGACAATTCAAAATGTTAGTGTTCCCCACACTCCTGTAATCCTAGCAACTCAGGAGGCTGAAGCAGTAGGATCACAGGTTCAAAGCCAGCCTCAGCAACTTAGCTCTAAACAACTGAGTGAGACCCTATCTCAAAAAATAAAAAAGGGCTGGGGATGTGGCTCAATGGTTAAGTATTCCTGGGTCCAATCCCTGGTACAAAAAAAACAGTCAGTGTCCATGAGATAATCCATGAAGCTAATAGCTAGGTAAAATCCCACACAGGGCACTGGATCCCAGGGAGAACTCCGTCATCCTCCACCTCACTAGAAGTAGCATCTGATGGCAGAGCATTGTAGGATTTTTGACGTGTACCTGGAAAGAGTTCAAGGAATTAAGAGGCATTGCTCTAAAATTAATTCCTCCCATTTCCATTTATTTAATTAAAGAACAAGTTCCTATCAAAATCCATAAAAACAAAATCAGAACTATAATTGATGGTAATTCCTACTTTTCTTCTCACAGATACATAAATTTGTTTGCAGAAAACTTATCCTTCTCATTAGAAGATTCCTTTTATGCTTCCTATTGGTCAAAATGTATGTTTTAATCAATCATACAGGGTTAATAATCGCAATGTTAATTTATAAAAATTAAATGCTTTTAGAATATTATAACCACATGAAGTTAAGATTGCTATTTCTGTACATATTTGTTGTGGCTGAGATGTATGATAAGGTGATCAATAAACTTTCAAGTAGGAAATACCTATCAGAAAAATCTGTAGAGGAAGTAGGATGAAAGAAAAGGATCCCCAGAAAATGTCCGACTGTTTAAAAGCTTGTTTGTTTAGCTCTGAGGTAAGGCTAGCGGTCACTGCCTCATGATGGTATTTACATTCCAATGGATATCTCTTAAAATATGGTACAATACCTTTTTTATGTCAATATTTACAAAGGACCAGAAATTGTAGCTTCCATATCCATATATAGCTTTGATAAAAGATTTTTTCAGAGATAATTTAAAAATGTACAAAAAGGCAAATAAACTTTTTAAATATTTTTAAAGAGTTATGAGAACAGAAGGTTTTGAAGACCATGGGCCTACCCAACACTCACTCTTTCTTCTTTTCATCTCTATGCCAAAACTCCAGGTAACATGCCCAGCTGAAAATGTGACTTTCCAAATCTCTTTGCAGATACAGATCCTAGTTCTGTTCAAAGAGGTGCCCACTTTGACCATTTATTATGGTTTGGATAGGAGGTGTCACCCAGAGCTCCTGTTATGCAGGAAAGTTCAGAGGTGGCGAGATGGACTCTGGGAGCTGTAACCTAATGGGTCCATCCTAATCTGATTGGACTGACTGCTAACTGTAGGCAGGTGGGCCATGGCTGAAGGAGGCAGCCTCTGAGAGCGCATCTTCCTGCAGCCCTTCCTCCTTCTTTCTCTCTGCTTCCTGAATCCACCAGGAGCTGAGCAATTTTCCTTTACTGGGCCCTCCCATCACGATGAGCTGCTTCAGCTTGGGCCTAGAGCAGAGGACTTGACCATCTATAGACTGAATCCTCTGAAACCGTGAGCCCCAATCACACTTTGCCTGCTCTAAGTTGTTTTGTCAGGTATTTTGATCACAGCCACACAAAACTAACACACAGCCCACCCCCTCTTCCGTATGGAATGTGATAGAATGGCTTCAGCAGACACCCTGAGCATGCTCCAACAACAGCAGTACCAAAGATTAGAAGGAACCCGGGTTCCACCACACAAACCCAGCTGCCTACATCCAAATGTCTTTTAGGTAAAGAAAAGCAAATCTATGTGTGTTTAAGTCAATGTTACTTGGGGTCTCTGTTATACATGACCAAATCTAAGCCTGACCAATAGTGTGACTAATGCATGCTTCAGGTAATCAACCAGTTGTTGAATATTTAGGTCATTTCCAGAACTTGCTATTTATTAACAACTATCCTGTGATACTTATTAGCTGTGTCTTCATATACATTCATAGTTATTTTTCTAAGAGATAGTCTAAGAAGTAAATTCTCAGGTAAGACTGTTTTGAAACATATTGTAAACATTTTGCTTCACAAAGGTTAATTTATATGCCCATCAATGTTGCCTGAGATGGGATGAGCCCAACTACTATTTATAACTATAAAGTTCTATTTAAAAAAAAAATAGTACATGAGACTGCAAATTTCACATACCTTTATCAGCACTGTGTAGTTAGTTACTTTTCTTAAATATTGCAACTTAATAGAAAGGAAAAAGTTTGTTTAATAACTAATAAGCTATTTTCTTATTTATCTGCCATTGAGCATTCTTTATTTTGATTTTTGTTTTTATCTAAGAAAAAAAAAATCCAAAGGCATTTTTGTTCCAAATTACATGTGGAAAACTACAGGCTAGACTACCTCTGGAATTCCTAATTACATAAAGCTCCATGACAACAGGAAACTTATTGTCTGTCTTGCACCATACCAGGTTCTCTAGCAGTTAGCACCTCGTTAAATATTTGTTGAACCTGTGAAAGTCACAGGCTTACTGCACGACTTTGAGCCAATAATTTCCTACTCCAGGCCTTAATTTCCTGGTTCATCAATGAATGACGTAGACTCTAAATACAGCAATATTTTATTCTAAAAGAGCCAGATCTAACTAGCGCCCACAGAGCATTAGGTAGGAAATTTTTCCTTCTTCCTTCAGAAGCACAAGACAATAAAATAAGTAGAAAATGAGAATTTAACATTCCTTTTAGTTTCTCTCCTTTGATATTTCTGGGGGGGGGGGAGTTACAAAGACAGTAAAAAAAAAAAAAAATACCAAGAAAGCCTTTTGTCACCTAAAACGACTCCTGGAGGTCTAGAACAAGGGAACAAGAGCAAGCATAGATCAAGCCTAAAGTCTGTAACCTCTTGTTTTGTTGGAGTTCAAACTTCAAAGAGAAGTTCAATTATGCAAATCATAAACTCTCCAAGTCTGCATTCCTTATCCATAAATTAAGGACAATGACATCAATCCACAGGAAGAAATGAGATAAGATACATAGGATACGTGCCTGAGATAAGATACATAAGCAGGGTCCTCCACACAGGAGGTGCTCAGTCACTGTTGTGTCCATGGTGGTGGCCCAGCCCAGATAGCCAAAGTGCCAAGAAGCTGTGCAGTGGCAGGGATTTTTTTTTTTTTAGGAGGTGCGGATGGTACCAGGGATTGAACTCAGGGTCACTCAACCACTGAGCCACATGCCCAGCCCTATTTATATATATATTTTATTGATTTTATTTTTTTAAATACACAATAGCAGGATGCATCACAATTCTTATTACACATATATATCACAATTTTTCATATCTCTGTTTGTATATAAAGTAGGTTGACACCCAATTTGTGTCTTTACACTTGTACTTTGGATAACAATGTCCATCACATTCCACCATCCTAGCTAATTCCTTGCCTCCTCCCTTTCCCTCCCTCCCCTCTTGTCTATCTAGAATTCATCAATTCCTCCCATGTTCCCCCTCCCTACCCCACTATGAATCAGCCTCCTTATACCAGAGAAAACATTCGGTATTTGTTTTGCCGGGGGGGGGGGGGGGGGGGGGTTGGCTGATAGCATTATCTTCTCCAATGCCATCCATTTACCTGCAAATGCCATGATTTTATTCTCTTTTATTGCTAGTAAAATTCCATTGTGTATATATGCCACATTTTTTTTTTAATCTATTCATCCACTGAAGGGCATCTAGGTTGGCTCCACAGTTTAGCTATTATGAATTGTGCTGCTATAAACATCAATGTGCTGTGTCCCTGTAGTATGCTGTTTTTAAGTCCTTTGGGTATAGTCCAAGGAGAGGGATAGCTGGGTCCAATGGTGGTTCCATTCCCAAATTTCCAAGGAATCTTCATACTGCTTTCCATATTGGCTGCACCAATTTGCAGCCCCACCAGCAATGTATGAATGTGCCTTTTTCCCCCACATCCTCACCAACACTCATTGTTGTTTGTCTTCATAATAGCTGCCATTCTGACTGTGGAGTGAGATGATATCTCAGAGTAGTTTTGATTTGCATTTCTCTGATTGCTAGAGATGATGATCATTTTTTTCACATATTTGTTGATTAATTATATATCCTCATCTGAGAAGTATCTGCATCCCCAGCCCTATTTAGAGACAGGTCTCACTAAGTTGCTTAGCTCCTCGCTTTTGTTGAGGCTGGCTTTGGACTCATGATCCTCCTGCCTCAGCCTCCTGAGCCACTGGGATTACAGGTGTGCACCACAGTGCTCAGCTGTAGTAGGTTTTGTTTTATTTTGTTTTGTTTTTTCTAGAAAAGCCCCCACAATGTGATTTGTCATGGTTTCTGGCCACATAATTCCAGATTCTTGCCTTTAGCCCTCCAGAGATTCTGAGAGTTTCCTGATATCCTTTCAAAAATTCCTTTGCTACTTAAATGAGCCAGAGTGAATTTTGCTGTCTGCAACTCGGAACCAGAGCCATTACAGTCCCCACTGGCCATATTCTACGGATCCTTGAGTCCTAATCCCAGAAGAAAAGCTTCACTGGGAAGAAGCTCTGTCTGCCCATGCACCTCAGCTCCTCCCTCACTCTCATATGATTCCATATTTTACCCCCGATCCATGCACCTGTAAATTGTCTTTGCAGTTCAATAGAAGCCCCTTAGGAGCAGAAGCAGCCTCTTGAGGCCCAGAAGAGCAAGTCAGGGATGAGCAGAGAAGGTCTTGAGTCCACTAATGGACAGCCACATAGTCCAAGGGAATCCTCTCAATTCCCTGGGCCTGGGTTCACCAGCCTGTGAAACGGGAGGCTAACACTAGGCCAGGGAACTGAAGTGAGACCAAAGAGGTGACAGATGTGAAGACCTGAGATCAACTGTAGATGTAAGGAACAATTAAATGGTGTCTTCTCAGGTCCTTCTACCAGGAGGCAGGGACCAGGCCATGGCTTCCCTCTTCCAGAGCACTTAGCACCGGATCAGGGCTCTCAGACCAGGGCACGGCCAAGACACGGAACATATCGCCCCCTGGTGGATTCAAACAGAAAGGGTACAGAGCAGAATTCACAAAATCTTGGAATTCCAGAAGTGAAAAGGACCATGCAGTCTAACATCCTCACTGACCAAAGACACCACAAAAGGCCCAAGAGGGAGAGTGCTGCCTGAAGTCACACCAAGGACAAATGTCAGAGCCAAGGCCACACCTCAACCTCACCAGCCCCTCCAGGGCCAAGATCATTCTCTAACATGGAGTTGTGGTTTGTGTCCACACATCCCTGGCCCTTGGCACAATCCAGCCATGGTGTCCATGGTAGCACTTTAGTTGAATTTTTCCCAAGATTGGATAATTCCCCCACCCAGTTATACTGGTGAAAATTAGGCTACTTCTCTGTAAAACGTACCATGTTAATGTTTTGATTTTGATATTAACAAACTGAGCTATAACTATGGCAACTGCTTGGAAACAGGCAAAGAAACACTCCCAAGAATAACTGGACAATTCCAAGAGTGAAGAAGAACAGATGCCTGACTTCTCTACAGATCAGAGAAAGACGTTTGATTTCAGATACCAGCTTCTGCAGCAGATGACTGTCCATGACAATAGGGTACTTCAGAGGGTATAAGAGCAAATCACCTTCACACAAACACAGCCACAAACCCAAGCATGATTTACACAAGACCCTATGCACAAGACCCTCATAGGGCCCAATCAGCCATTTTAACAAATGGACCATGTTGGGCCTTTGAGAGGAAGAAGAAACATCCTCCATTGCAATGATTTTTTAAAGTCTTTGTTTTTTTAAGTCCCTTTGAGAATGAAAAAGCCCACAGGAAAAGCTTCAACGTAGGGCTCAAATGGGCCACCTGAGCTATGTCCCCAGAAAGGCACGTGGGGTGGGGGGTAGGCGGGGGTGATGAAATGTTAATCAACTTGACTTGGACTTTCTACGGGGCACTCACATATCAAAGCGTCATATTTTGCTTCATACATATATACCAATGTGATTTGCCAGTTGGAAGGGAGGGTGGGAAGGAGGAGGATCTTGAGTGAGTTGCTTGCCTCCCACCGCCTGTCAGGCCTAGCTCTCTTGTAGATAGCTGGGGGCCATCTGGTAGACCCTGCCTGCCTTGCAGGACCACTGGAGGACCTAATGGACTCTGTGCAAGCCTCACAAAATGCACAGATTTTGAATCACCTGCAATGGAATAACCAGAGCACGACTCTCATTTCTTGACAGAACCCTGAAACTTAGCCTGATCCAATCTTCTATTTCTTTATTATTTATCGCTCAATATTAACAAGAGCAAAACTTGAATATTTACAGTGGCATCATTTTAAGAGATTAGCACAGAAACAATGGCCACAAAAACTCTAACAAGAAGTCTCTAATTAACTGTCCCCGTTTTTCAGATGGAAAAACAAACTTGGAGAGCTTAAGTAACTCACCTAAGGGCAGCCAACTCTCAAGTGGAAGAATAAGAATTTGAACTCAAGTTCCCCCCACAGAGAGAGTCCTTGCTCTTAAATCCAATCTCACTCTGAAGATGATTGATGGTCTTTGTGCCTGCAAACCAATTTCTTTACTGTCCCTTAGCAAAATCCTAATAGGGTCTGGGATTGTAGGTTGGAGACTACAAGGTTCTGTCTGGATTTGGGGCCAGGTCTGTGTCCTCCCAAGAGCACGTCCATCCAAACTGCATTTCCATGACTGCAGCAGGCATTTGTGTGCTTCTCTGCTACCACCAACATGGGCATGTGTGCCTAATCAGAGTCCAAAAGGAAGTGACACTACATTGGCACTACAGTGGGTCTTTTCTCCTTCTGGAGGCTTTATGATATTCTCAGGAAGAATAAAGGTTCTGGAGTAAGCCTATCTGGCTTAGAGACCCAGCTCTGCTATCTCTTCCTGTAACTGTGTGACCTGACATATGTATTTCTTCTGGCTCCTCAACTTGAAATATGATAACATCAACATCATGGTGTTGTTCTGAAGATGGATTCAGACTCATCCAGCACTATCCAGCATAGCATCTGGCATGTAAGAAATGGTAGCCACAAGTTGGCAATTCACCTGCCAGATGCAGAGAGTCCCTTCCTCCTAGGCCATCCCCAATTAAAGGAAGGTATGGCAGGCTGTGACCTGCAGCGTGATATAGTGAGACAGGCCTGGGATTTGGACTGATTCCCAGTTCTGCTGTGCTGACTACTTAATTTTGCTGAGTCTCAGTTTCCTTTCTCATAAATGGAGGCAATATGTCCTTATATTTTCTATATCATCACATTACCTACTATTTAGTCAAGAAACCAGGACATAGATATGAAAAGAAATGAAGGTTCTAACATCACAAATAAGAATATTTAGAAATACTTCAATCAATGGAAGCTACTGAGTTAAAGATTCTGAACTATCTTTTTCTTTTATTTATTTTAAGGAATGAGATAAATTATAGGAGCTGCTATTTTGTACAATAAAATATCACCCTTCTGGAATATTCTATATCTAAATTGTTTCACCAAAAAAATCCATTTCTTCAATTTTAATCAAAGAGAGTATAATTATTTTTGGCATATTTCACACTTGTAAACATTCTTTAAATGTTTTCAATATAAAAGCATCATATATACATATCAAGGAAATATGTACAAGAATGTTCCAAACAACATTGTTTATAACAGAAAACTATAAAGACTGCAAATGTCTACTAACAAAAAGTGAGCAAATTATGGAATATTTACACAAGGAATACTTTACACAGAGAAAATGAAATTATAGTCACAGGCAACATGATGAATTCTAGAAGCCCAATATGGAACAAAAGCAGTTCATGGGGTGCTGCACGTAAGCATGATAACCCTTTTTAAGATCTAAAGACAAGCCACCCTAAACTATAAAATATTTAGGAGGTGCATAAAGAGGCCTAATCAGAGTCCAAAAGGAAGCTATATTTTTAAATTTTATGTATTAATTTTTAAATTCCAGAGTGAGGATTGACACTGAAAGAAAAGAGGAGTGGGATTTAGGAGCAGCACTTGAACCACTCCAACAGTACTGGGAAAGTTTCCTGTGGGTGGTGAGTTCTCCCGTTCGAATGATTCTTCTTAATTTACTGTATGTCTATGTTAGATACATGCACTCATAAATGTAATATTATATATAATATTATGCTGTATATAAGGATACTACCTAAGTACATTTTTAAAACCTGAATTGTTCAATGCTGAATTAGAAATCGAGTTTTCTTGCTCTTAATCTTAGAGTATTATTGTCCTAGGAAATTTTTTTTTATGTCTGCTCTGTGAATAGCTTGTGCAACCCAGTTACTGATTAAAAGAGAGGAACATTAAGGACCTAAGATTAAAAGCTATAAACTTAATTACAGGAAGAGAGCAATACACAAAGGCTACTCTGTTTCCGTTTTTTTAAAGTCAAGTGACAGAGGGTGGAGTCGGGAATGGCCCTGAACACCGGGCGTGGTGGATTGATATGCGGGAGAGGTGGTGGAGGTGGAGGTTGACATCCACACCAGTACATTTCCACAGGCCAAGACTGCACGTGACGGGATTCCCATCCTGAGTTACAGGCAGACGGAAGGGCAACGCCATGCTTGTCTGCTCGGGCTGTCATAACAAAGTATCACAGACTTGGGTGGATTAAAGAACAGAAAATTCTTTCCTCACAGTTCTGGAGGCTGGAAGTTGAAGATCAAGGTGAAGGCAGGGTTGGTTTCTGCTGAGGCCTCCCAAGCTCGGCCTGTAGATGGCCGTCCTCTCCCTGTCTCCACGAGACCTTCTGTGTGGCCTAGGTGCTCATCCTCTGTTCTGATGAGCACAGACGCAATCATATTTAGCTTATTCTGAGTTGCCTCTTAGAGACCCTGTCCCCTTCTGAAGGACTGCGGGTGTGGATTTCAGCATGTGAGCCTTGAGGGGACGCAGCTCACCCTACCAGTCACTAAGAAGGCCTCCTTGGGAAACAAGGCCCAGGTACACCTCACGTTAGACCAGCATTGCCCATTGCTTCATCACGACAGAAATGGCCTCCTGTTCTGCCCTGTGTGGTGCTGGAGTGTCTGCTGCCTTGTGGTGACAGTGGCACAGGTCCAAATTACACACCTCACAGGTCTCAGTCTACCCACTACATCTTTTAAAAGAGAAAGAAGAAAAGAAAGGAAGGGAAGGAGCAAGGTACATCCTGATGCCATTTGTGACCGCCCCTCACTCTCCCTGAGATGGGGGGATTCATTCCAGCTGCCGCCCGCCCCCCCACCATGGATACCAAGATGCAAGAACGTTCAAGCCACTTAAACAATGGCAGGCCATTGAACAGAACCAACCCACGTCCTCCTCTCTGCTTCAAATCATCTCCAGGCTTCTCACAATATGTAAAGCCATGTAAAGCTGTGTAGATAGTTGTCACAGAGTATTGTTTAGGAAATAATGACAAAAGAGAAAAGTCTGCGCATGTTTGGGACAGATGCCACCAACACAGGCCTGTCTATGTCTTCAGTCCACGGTTGAATCTGCAGATGTGCACAATACAGAGGGTGTTGTGCTTGGAATATTCCCCAAAGACTCAAATATGAAAGACACAGGCCCCAGCAAGCCACCATCAGAGCTGGGGCTTTGGGGACGTGATTGGATTGTTGAGGTTCTAACCTCATCAGTGGATTAATCCATGGACAGACTTTCGTGGATGAGTGGGGTGTGATGGCAACTGTAGATGGCAGGACCTAGTTGAAAGGAGGGGGTCCTGGGGGTGTGCCCTTGGGGACTATGTCTTTTCCCTGGCCTCGCCTCCTCCCCTCCCCTCCCCTTCTCTCTCTCTCTCTCTCTCTCTCTCTCTCTCCCCCCCCCCCCATCTCATTGCCATGAAGTGAGCAGCTCTTCTCCTCCACACCCTCCCCACCATGAGGCTCTGCCTCGCCACAGGCCCTTAGCAATGGAGCCAACCCACCATGCATGGAAACCTCTTTGTCACAGCAAGGGAAGTCTGACTAACACAGAGGGCTCTGTCCATGAGGTATGTGAAATTATCAGATGCTGATGTAAAGAGAGAAATCATGCTTTCCAGGAGCCGGGGGCAGGGGCATTGGCAGTAACTAGAAGCTTCATGTTGTCCTCCAAAACGCCAGTTCCTTGCCATCTGGTGGATTGATGCAGCAGCTGCTGCTGCTGCTTACTCCCAATCTCCTCCTGTGACGCTTCCCTTTAGCCACCCAGGCCTCATAGCCAACACCACCTTCTCAAAGGAGCCTTCCTGGATGGTCTGTTCAAACTAGCATCCTACCCTCTCCTGTCACCTAGTTTTCTTTTTATCATGATACTTATTTATCTGATAGTACCTTGTTTATTTCCCACCTCCCATTCCCCAACCCCATTATACTATAGGCTGCAAGAGAGCAAGGGCCTTATCTGTCTTGCTTACTGCTTTATACTCTTGTTCCCGGGTAACATTCAAGCCTCAATAAATACACCCTGAAGGATGGATGAATGGAAGGAAGGAGGAATGGATGAATGGATGAGGGATAGATGGATGGAGGATGAATGGACATCCTCTAGAGAGCCGGCCCACAGAATGTGCCTCCACCAGCCAACAGAATTCAGACCACCTTGCACCAGGAACTCCTAGCAGACATTCACAAGGTCACTGGTCATCTGTGCAGAGTCCTATAGCTTGCCACCTGCACGGCCTCATCTCAACAGGGCAGCACCCATGCCAAGTCTCCCTCCCTGGTACAGGTGGCACTCACAGACCTAACAGGAGCCCAGCCTGGCACCAGGTACAAGATCTATAAAACTGCTGCTGCCTTCCGATAAAATAATCCCACTCTCAGGAATTATCCAAGAAATGATTTCAAAAGAAGGGGAGAGTGGCAATCAGGAACACTCTATATGAGTAGAGTTTTGTTGTTGTTGGGGTTTTTTGTTTGTTTTAATCCTAAACACGTAGCAACAAGAGAACAGGAAAATGCCCTTTGAGGAACAAGACATAGGTTCACTATCCCTCAGCCAAAATCCTTGAGGCTTGATGGAAATCAATATATTTCCAATTTCAGAAAAGCTATTAGTTGTTTACATCCTACTATACATCACACCTGGCAGAAGTTGGAGCAGTCGCTCACGGACACTGATGTCTGGAGTGAGACAGATACAAGTTCACCCCAAGGGGGACCAACAAAGAACACAAACAGCCTCTGATGAAGTTCAGGAGAAGTTGGGAAAGAGAACGTTCCCACAGAAGAACTTCTGGTGTATGGAGGGCCACAGATTCCAGAATTGCAGGCAGAGATGGAACCTGAGCCCTGACAAGAACCAACCCAAACTTTCAGGCTGATGGGAAGGTGGGGGGCCGTTCTGTGGTAACGCTGAAGAAAGAAAACAGCCATCTACAATCTACAAATCCCCTGAGAGGCACGCTAGCCAGAACTGGGACAGGAGAGTGTCCACAAGGCCATAAGGACATGGTTGGATGGAGCAGCAAGGGAAGGGGGTGGCCAGAGGATTCCCCAGGGACATCCTAATCGGCACCTCCTTGTCCCCCCCAGGGCCAGCTGTGCTTCCCGGGGAGCTCTTCAGGAGGTGCTTGGGAGTGGCTAGAGGTCCTTAGGGTAGAGCCCCCATAACTGAATCCTGGTGGCTTTATAAGAAGAGGGAAGGAGACCACAGCTCACACACACACCCTGTTTCCTGCTGTCGGATTCTCTGTCCCTCCTCAGGACTCTGCCACTAAGAGGGTCATCACCACATTCAGCCCCTTGACCTTTCATCCCCAGAGCTTGAGCCATGAGAAACCTTGTCTTGGTGACTTACTCAGTCTGTGGGGTTGTGCCACTCGCCACAGAAAACAGAGTAGTGTGGGTGGTCCCACTTTTAAGGTTTTGAGGCCCCACTAGCTGATTCCCATGCAGCTGCCGTACCTCACATTCCCACCAACAGCAGGTGACAGTTCCAGTTTCTCCACATTCTCACCAGCTCCTATTTTGGGGGGTTTTTGTTTTTGTTTGCTTGGTTCTTTGGGTTACTTTTGGGGGGGGGGTACTGGAGATTGAACCTAGGGCACTTAACCACGAGCCACATCCCAACCATACACACACACACACACACACACACACACACACACACACACCCCTTATGTAGAAACAGGGTCTTACTTAATTGCTTAGGGCCTTGCTAAGTTGCTGGGGCTGGCTTTGAACTCACAATCCTCCTGCCTCAGCCTCCCAAGCCACTGGGATTATAGGTGTGCACCACCACACTCAGTGGCTTTTTGGTAACGGCAGTCCTAAACAGTTGTGAAGCAATATCTCATCATGAGTTCAATTTTTAATTCCTTGATAATTGATGGTATTGAGCACCTCTTCAGCTTTGGTCATTTGTATATGTTCTTTGAAGGGAGATTCTAGTCTTTCAGCCATTCTGAGTCTACTTGAGTTATTTGGGGATTGTGCTGTGAAGTTGTAGAATTCCCTACACATTTGGAGTATTATCCTGTTATCATGTAGAGGGTTTACAAATGTTTCCTCCCACCCCAAGGAAGCCTTTTCATGATCCTGTGTCCCTTGCTTTGTGGAGTGTTCTTGTTGGATGCGGTCCCACTTATCCATTTTGTTTGTTGCCTGAGCCTTAGGCATCAACCAAAAAAACCATTGCCAAGATCCACACCAAGAAGCTCTCCCTCTCTGTGTGTTTTTGAGGGTGGTAAAGAATTAGGGAACAATTTTATTCCTTTGTGTGTGGATATCCAGTTTTCCCAACATCATCTATTGAAGAGACTGCCCTTCCCCCACTGTATGTTTTTAATGCTCTTGTTGAACATCAGGTGTATGTGTGTGTGTGCATGTGTGCGTGTGTGTACGTGCATGTGTGTGTACATGTGTGTGTGTGTGTGTGTGTGTGTCTATTTCTGGGTTCTCAAATATCTTCCATTGGTCTACATGTATATCTTTATACAAACAAGTGGAAAGGCATCCAATGTTCATAGATTGGAAGAATTAAAATGATTAAAATATCCATACTTCCCAAACCCACCAAAATCCAAATTGCATTTTTTATAGGAGAAGGAAAGCAATCCTAAAATTTTTATGAACCGGTAAAGTTCCCAAAAATCCAAAGCAATCTTGAGAAAGAACAAAGCAGAAGGCATTGAACTCTCTGGTTTAAAAACATGAAGCTAATAGTAATGAAAAGTTGGATACTGACACAAGCTTTTTCTTTTAGAAATCATCCTGCTAACAGCCAGTGATTTCCCTGTCCAAGAAGGGAACCCTGCAACAGGGTGATATCTCTGTCCAGGAAGGGAACTCTGGGACTTGACAACATGGTGCAAGTAAAATGTCTGCTGCATCTCTCCCCAGTGTTCCTTAGTAATCATTGGAGATGTTCCAAAGATTCCCAGATAAAGACAAGAAGGTTCTGTAACTTGCCTGCCGAAGATACCTAACTGGTCTGCCAATGCCTCTCTGGTGACAAAAGCAGAGAGGAATGCTAATCCTTGTGGTCACAGTCAAGGGACTGGAGCCTGTGGGTTTATTTGATAATTCTGGCTGACCCTCAGTGGCTGGGAGCTTTGGGAAGTTGTTTAGTCTATCTGTGCCTTAGTTCCCCTATAGGTTGAAATGGGGAAAATGATAAAGTCCCTATATTATAGAGTTAGGTAAAGAATAAAAAAGAAAATCCACAAACATCAGTGAACCCTAGGCTTAGCATATGTGAGGGTCAGAGAAACTGGCTTTCATTAGTCACATGCCAACATAGACTTACTCTGGGTCGTCATCTGACCTCATGCCTATGCCCAGTCCTTACCTGCCGGGCCCCTTTCTTTGACTCCAAGTCTCTCACACCAGCAACATCCGCTGTGCATAACATCTCTTGGATTTCGGGATCTTTAGCCTGATCTAGAGGGAAAGAAACCGGTATTGGTAAAAAAGAAGAGACTGACCCCAAACCACACAAGGCCTGGGTCCTCTCAGGGATTTGAACAAGGTTCTCTGACTCTAACATGCAAAGTTCTTTATACAGCACAACTGTCCCATGGAAAACTCTTAACAATGGGGAAGTCACATCCTTGAAAAGAAAATGGGACTTTTTGTTGTTGCTGTTATTGTTGCTGTTGTTTTGTTGGTTTGCTTGCATTTCCAAACAGACAAAAGACATTTGAAGCCAAGATTGGTAAATGAGTTAGATTAGGTAGTAAATCATATAGAAATGTGACCTTGAAATAGAGAATAGAGCTTGGGATCTCGGACAAGTCTTGTTACCAAACTGGGATCTGCTGCATCTTTTCCCCTTAGTTTCCTCTTCTATAATATGAGATTATTAGGGCATTATGGCACCCACCTGTGAACCCAGTCACTCAGGAAGCTAAGACAGGAGGAAAGCAAGTTCAAGGACAGCCTCAGCAACTTAGCAAGGCAGTAAGAACTTGTGTCAAAATAAAAATTTAAATGGTTAGGGGTGTAACTCGGTGGTAATTGGTTCAATCTCTGGTACCCTACTAAAAATAATAATAAAAATAATAATAATAAGTTTGTTGGACAGTCTGATCTTGAAGGGACCTTCAGGAAAGGTTTGGACAATGGGGACCCTGTGTGATTATTGCTGCATATAAACATTTTGCTAAATTTTGTTTAAATTATTTTTAACTTTATTGCCTAGTTACTTCTGAAATAAAAAAGCAATCACTTTGTTTAACAGAGAAAAAGAGCAGGACCCAGAGAGGCACTAAATCTTATTGAGGAAAAACAACCCCCAACTGTCTCCTACCTTGTCCCCAGCGATGCTCTCTGAATTTGTTTGTTCAGTGACACAATCAGTAACATCTAAAATTAGCACTCGAGCTTCCTCCCTCTCCCACTTCATCATTTCTGAGAGGTTCTATAGGTTGAAGAATTGCTTATAATGATGATAGACTAACTCATTTAAAAAATCACAAATGGAGAAAACAAGTATATTTCCTTATCTTTAAATAGTTGGGGCCTGAAAGGAAAACTGTCTTCCACCAAAGAGAAAAAAGCAATTATCTGAGATGAGAACCACTAGCTCATCACTCAGCCTACAGGAGATGGGATTCATTGATCAGAGCCCAAGTTCCAGATCTGAGCGGAAAAAGAATAAGGGGTGCGCATCATTAATTTCAATAGAATTGAAAATAATAGGATGAGGCCAGGGGAAAATAGTGAAATCTAACGTTCCCTGTTCCCTAAGTCATCTGCTCCCTGCATACAGAGGGGTAAAGGACACACTCACCCCTCAGTGAGTGTTTCTGTTCTGTTATGATATATTTCAAATGCCATAGAACTGTCAATCATCAATAAATACTCCTGCACTAATCCAGGGTCAACCCATGTTGACATTTTGCTACATCTACACACAGGGTGTTTTAAAGCAGTAAAATGCTACCAATGTAATAGAAATTCCCTCATACCCATGGACCTTCACATTCTATGTTCTCCCTCCTCAGAGACAAGCACTATCCTGCTACTCTTCTCTTGATGTACACAGTTCCCATGCAGGTTTTCATTTTGATAGATAGATAGAAAGAAAACAGATAGGTAGACAAGCATACAGACATATCTGTCTCTATGTGTGGGTGTGTGTGTGTATGTATATCCATATGTGTGTGTGTGTGTGTGTGTGTGTATATATATATAGATAGATACATATATATTTCTGTATTTGCATAGAGAAATATATACATATATGCATTATTTTTTTAAATAAAGAGAGAGAGGAGAGAAAGAGAGAGAATTTTTTTAATATTTATTTTTCAGTTTTCGGTGGATACAACATCTTTATTTTATTTTTTATGTGGTGCTGAGGATGGAACCCAGCGCCCTGTGCATGCCAGGCGAGCGCATTACCTCTTGAGCCACATCCCCAGCCCTATGCATTATATTATATAGGTGTATATATACATATATTTACATATATATGTGTATGTGTATATATTATATATATGCATGTACATATGCATATATTACATGTGTGTATGTATGTATATGGTATATACACATATATATAATACATATAAAGTCCCTTTACATTATCTATGTTGAACATTTTATACAAATGACATTATATGACATGTGACATTTTGGGTCTGACATCTTTTTTTCTCAAGCTTCATCCATGTGTACTATGTATCAACACTTTATTCTTTTTAGGACCAAATACTATTCCATTTGACAGCTTTCCCACATTTTATTCCTCCATTCATGTTTGTTAATGGACAATGAAGTCACTTCTACCAGTCAGCTATCACGACTAATGCTGATATGAACATTCACGAGAAAGTCTTTGGACATATGCTTCCAGTCCTCTGGGGCATGTGCTTGGAGGGGAATTGTGGGGTGACATGCATTTGTCTAGCATTCTGAGGAACTTCCAAACTGTTGCCAGACTCTGAGTGTGTTTAGATTGGCATCATCCCACGTCTGCTTTTTCTGCTCGCCATGAGGATCTTGCTAGACTGACTCAAGCAAGAGCAAGAGGCAGACGGAGGAGCAGCACCAAGCACCGTGACTCCTGGGATTCCAGCAGACACACAGCCGGAGCCCCTGAGCCTGCAGATGCCTGATACAGATGCCATCCTTCCACCAAGCCCAGCTGTGTGTGCAGCATGTAGCATGTTCCATCTCTGGGCCAGGGACTTGGCAAAAGTGAGCCAGAAAGATACTATTTCAATCCTGGAGAAGATGACAGCAGGGAAAAAAAAAAAATATTCTTACAAAACCTGACGGCATTCCATTGACATAAAATATCCAGAATAGGGACAGGAAGCAGATGGGTCATCACCAGGGCATGGGGGAGGTTAAGAAGGCAGAGGTGTCACTTTTAAGTGACAACTTAAAATATATTTTAGCTCCAGCTGCTGTAACAAAATCCATAAACAGAGTGAAGAGAAATTATTTGTAATAGAATATATATCGAAATGTATTTCTCACCCTGAACAGAAACTACTTAGAATAGAATAGAAATAGAAATGTATTTCTCACAGTTCTGGAGGCTGACAGTCTGAGATTAAGGTGCCAGTCGATTCATTTCCTGGAGACAGCACTATTCTTGGTTTGCAGAGGGTCACCTTCTTGCAAGGTCCTCACATTGTAAAAAACAAACAAAAATCTTCTCTCCATGTCTCTTCTCACATGGCACTAATCCCACTGATGAGGGCTCCACCCTATGACCTAATTGCCTGCCAAAGGCCCCACCTGCGAATACCATCACACTGGGGAGCAGGGTTTCAACATGAATTTTGGTGGACACAGCAGTCATGGTGTTTCCTTCTGGGGTGAGGAAAACTCCCTGGAAAGTAGAAGTGATGATCGAGCAACAGTGCGAATGTATTAAATGTCACTAATGGAAAATTTCATCTTCTGCAGACTTTACCACAATAACAGTAAAACTAATTATGCAGATGTGCATAATTGCAGTAAGTGCCCTAGAGAAAGAGCACAGGTGGCTATGAGGCCCCATAAGAGAGAGGCCTGCCTTGGTCCTGGGTATCAGGGAAACGACCCCGGCTACTTCACAGTGTCACAATTACCACGGTGCAGGACTCAGGGAGGACAGCCCTGTGTGTTGTGCACCCTCATAGCAGTGACCATGATTTGTGGCTGTGTTTTTCTTCATGTGAGCCTTTATCAGTGGCTCCTTCACCCCCCAGGAAGCTGTCAGATTCATTTTTCCAATCATTAGGTGTTTTTGGAGCTGGGAGCCCATGCAGACACACTGGCAGGGCTGCTGCCCTCAGGAGGCTGTGAGCCCCGTGAGCTCCCAGATGACCAGCAGGAAGAGGGTGGTGTGGACTGAGCAAAGCAAACCAGCTGAGGGGACGCATGGGGACCAGCTGTAGATCCAATGAGGTGCTAGGACCAGAGTCCTGGGAGGGAGGAGGTGAGGCAGGAGGAGCCAGCCCAGACAGAGCAGGGAGCAGGTGGCTCCAGGCAGGGACAAAGGTCCAGAGATTGAGAAGAGCAGGGGGATTAGCTAAGGGAATGCTGAGGGGCCACTGGCCTGAGAGGAGAGCCAGGAAGGCAGAAGGCCATGCCCACCTCTTTCCTAATCGGAACAGCATGACGCAGGCACCTGGCACTCCGGCGACTAGGAAGGGAGGAGGGGGCTGTCACACTCTTCCCAGGATTCCTGGGATCTGGATTCTAGTCCCAACTCTCTTCCCACACACATTATGTCCTCAGGTACCTCCCTGACGCCTCTCTGGGCATCAGTTTCCTCCCGTGGCCTCTGCCAGCAGCGCTTCATGGGGCTGTGGTTTGCTGAGCAAGGGAGGGTGCTGGCAGAGGGGGAGCAGAACCTCACCTTTCTCACAGAATCCCTCACCCGTCGCCTTTCTTGCACAAGGTCGGGAAGCAGCCTGAAGAAAGACCCGGCCTCCCTCCTCCCTGGCTGCCCCTGGTTAGACTGGGACTAATGATGTAATCACCTCTAATAGTCATGCTCAAGGCCTGGGGGGTTAGGACTCTAACCTATGACTGTGGGGAGGGGACATGATTCAGCCCAGAGCATTGAGTATATGGTGTATCTGGTGGCGTCCTTGGTAAGCATTCAGTAAGTGGTATCTATGGAAGGTGAAGAGGGACATGATGAGACCCCCTGCTGGGAACCACCTCAACAAGGTGACCAGCCACAGCTCTGTCTCCCTCAAGGAAGGTCCTCGGGTCCAGGGGAAGACCTGGGATTCAGGAGGCCCTGCATCCAGTGATTCCGATGGCCATTGGCGTAGGAGTCAGACCCACATGAATCCAAACCCTCAGGCATGCGCTGGCTGGAGACCCTGAGAACAGGTTCTGCTGAGCTAAGCCTCAGCTGTCCTCAGTGTTGTGATAAAAGATGAGAAGGGGACCTGGCAGGGAGAGGTGACCATCAACCCTCCTTCCTCCACCTGTGAGCAGGGAAATAAGATGTGAAGTCCCCATGTGGCCACATAGGAGAGATACCCTGGGGTCAGTCACCATCTGTGGGATCTCAACCGGGATTAAGGATCCTGCCTCACAGGGCTGCCGGGTTGTCACCAGGCAGAAATGTCTTGAGCAGTGTGAAAGTGCTCTGTAAACTGCAAAGCACTCTGGGCAGGTCAGCTGTTCCCCTCCTTTCAGGATGCAACGCTTCAAAGGCCTTCTGAGAGGGCGCTCACACCCACACACCCGATTCCAAGAAAAACAAAGAGGCGGGGGCCTGTGGTTTCCTGACTCACAGAGGCCACCCCTGCCCAGTATTCAAATCCTGCGGCAAGAGGAGCTGTGTGTTTTGAGTCCTCAACTGTTTGCTATCTGCTCCCCCGGGCTGTAACTCGCACCCACTCTTCCCTGGTCCAGAAACGAGGCAGAGGCAGGCCGAGGTGACCTGGAAATCCACCCCAAGACGGCTCCATGGCTGCGAGGATGGAGTCTAGGATGTTAGCAGGGAAACATAGACATTCTGATCGGGGACAGAGCAAGATGCCCATCCCTGATAAGAAAGACCCAAGTCCAAGGTGGAGACGACAGACAGAAGTCAAGAGAGTGAGGCCAGAATGACGATATGAGGGTCAGAGGGCAGCAGAGAGAAGAAAGAGGAAAGAAAGGGACCGGGAGGGGAGGGGAGCGGAGGGGAGCACCTCAGAAGCACAACCCCAGAGAAGGACAATCTGTTAGGATCTTTTTTTCCTGTTTTTGACCCTACGATCTTAGGGAGAAAAGGAAACAGGGGACCCAGAGATGCTGTCGTCGGGGGTGAGTGGAAGAGGCCTCTGAGGCCAAGGAAGGCGTCTTGCTCAGCTCAGGCTGTGGAGCCTGGAGACTGGAGAACTCGGGCAACAGATGGAGCCTTTCTCCCAGTTCTGGAGGCTGGACGGCCCGGGTCAGGGCACGGGCACGGCCCTGAGCTGGTGAGGTCCCTCTTTTTGGCTTGCAGGTTCTCGCTGTGTCCTGACGTGGTTGGGGGACACGGGGAGACACCCTCGGGTGCCTCTTCCTGGAAGAGCACTAAAATCCTATTGGGTGTCAGGTCAGGGCTCCTCCCTGTGACCTCACCCGACCTTAGTTACGTCTGTAAAGACCCCGCCTGGCCTCCAAATAGAGTCCCTTTGGGGGTTAGGGCTTCCACAGGGAAGTGGAGGAGAAGGCAATATCGCCCTTAGCAGAGGGCAGAGGTGGGTGAGGGAGGTAGAGGGCAGCCCGGTGGGAGGGAGAGAGGTCCTGCAAGTGCCTGGGCTGGAACAGACACTGCCAGATGAGTCCGCCTGGGGCCAAAGCCCTGTTCCCAGCCTGCCTCCCCACCCCCAATGGAGGTGCACCGGGCCCCGCCCTCTCTGATCCTCAGCCTCTGAGACACGCAGTGTGGAGGGGAACCTCTTCTCTAAGACCACTGGGTGCTGCCGGGCTTCCTCCCAAGAGGTGGGTGCTCCTGGGGTTCAAAAAAAAGAATAGTCTTCAAAAGACCCAGAGGTAATAGTAGGGTGGGTGGCTTCTACCCGCTCTACAGAGTAAGCCCCTGTCTCAGCCAACCACTTCAGCAGCCAAGGCCACCTCCTCCAGCCATCGTCCTGAAGAGATGAGGAAGGTGATGTGTCACTCATCCAACTCCATCTCACTCCCAAATAAGAGCAACTTGGCAGTGGGGAGCTGTACACTTAGTCTTGAGGGCACCGTCTTCTCTACAAGGATCTGCTCTTCAAAGCCAAGGCTGACCCCAGCCTCTGCATGTTTTTAGGCAAAGGCTATTTCTATGAGAGCCAGGGAGTCTCCCTCAACCCGACTGTCACTCATCCTGCAGCATGAGTGGAACGCAGGCCATGGAAGGGCTCCTTGCACAGAGAGACACAGGAAGAGAGGGCAGGAGAAGCCAAGAGGAGCGGCTGCAATGAGTCCTCCAGGGACAGAGAGGTCTGGAGGGCTTCCTGGAGGCGGTGTCCTCAGCCCAACCATAGAGGAGTTCACCAGGGAGGATGTAGAGGCGGGCAGCATCCCAAGCAAAGCCCAGGAGTGACATCAGTACCAGTGTCCCCAACCCTGTTCCAGGTGAAAGGAGGAAGACGAGAAGAGCTTTCAGGGCCAGAGCAAAACCTGTCGCGGTACAGAGTGGGCCTTGTGCAGGGCCATGAAGAGCCACGGCAGAGCCTGAGCAGAGCAGTGGCTTGGTTTGATCTGACCCAGTTGGTTTGCTCCTTGGTGTGTTCTGAGAGGGTGGGAATGGGGCCTTCAGAGCAGAAGAGATATTTATGGTGTGGTCTGCTACCCACCTCTGTGAGCGATCCCCGCTTCTCTTTATCCCTGCTCTGATTTACCTTTTGTTTGAGGTAATCGAGTTTTACTGTCGGGTTCGCCACACCTCCAGGGCACACATAAAAGGAGGTTACAACAGTTGTTTTGTGGAATAGAACACGGAGCAAAAATTGCTTATCTCATTTTATAAAGTTATTATAACGGTGATACTTAAACCCAATGGAAATGGTAGCATAAAATGAAACATAAAGCAAATTTAAATATAGCCATAGATTTTCTTTTTTAAAGCTTAGCTGAAATGATGGCAATCTGAATTCAGCAATGTGTGAAATGTCTCAGGATCAAGTCGTCTCTCAAGGATATTCTTTCAGATCATCCCTTAATGTAACATAGCTGTTCTGGGCTGAATCGTGTCCACCCCAAATTCATACGTTAAAGCCCTAAGTCCAACTGCCCCAAGAACGTGACTGACCGTAGTGGAGGTAAGGTCTTTAAAGGGGTAATTAAGTAAAAAATAAAGCATTATCCTGTACCCAAATCCAATCTAGCTGGCCTCCTTACAAGATGAAATTGGGACCTAGACTTGTGCACACAACACGGAGGAAACAGCCATCTACAAGCCAACGAGAGAGGCCTCAAGAGAGACCAACCTGCTGACACCCTGACCACGCACTGTGGCCTCCAGCACTGTGAGAAACTATCTGAGCCACTCAGGCTAAGGCACTTTGTCATGGAAACTCCAGCAAAATAATAACAGTGAAACATTAAAGTAGAAAGCCCCAAAACATCAGCAAATACAGAAAAAAAAAAGGTGCTAAAATTCAACCCCTTTTTGAACTTTCAATGAAGGATAACATACCTACAGAAAAAGAGCACAGATCCTAACGGTACCAACTAAGCACAGCTGTGTAGCCAGCACCAGAATCGAGACACCCAACAACCAGGGCATGGTGGTGCACACCTGTGATCCCAGCTACTCGGGAGGCCGGAGGATCCCATGTTGGAGGTCAGCCTGGGCATTTTAGCAAGACCCAGTTTCAAAAAAAAAAGGGTTGGGGATGTAGCTCAGTGGCAGAGCACTTGCCTAGCATGCAGTCCCTGGGTTCAATCCCCAGTACAGCAAAAGGAAAAAAAAAAAGAAAGAAAGAAAAGAAACACAATATAACAACTTCTCGGAGGCCTTCTCATGCCTTCTGCTAGAGTAACAGGCCTGTAGGACTGAACGTTGTCCTATATTAAAGCCCTTCCCCTCCCAGTGGCTATTTGGAGATCCAGCCTGTGTCCGTCAGCCTTCTACTACTGTAACAAATGCCCGAGACAATCAACTTATAAAGAGAAAAGGCTTGTGCAGTTTCATGGTTCTGCAGGTTCAGGTCCTGGTCAGTTGGCCCTTTGCCTTCGAGCCTGATGATGGCAAGGAGAATGGCCGAACAGAGCTGCCCACCTCATGGCCAGGAAGCTAAAAGAGGGAAGAGGAAGGGACTGGGGTCCCACTATACCCTTCAAAGACATGTCCCAGTGACCTAAGACCTGCCACAAGGCTCCACCTTTTAAAGGATCCACCACCTCCCCATAGTGCCAAGCTGGGGACAAAGACTTTAGCATGTGGGCCTTTAGGGGGACATTTAAGATCCAAATAGCAGAACCTTTAAGAAAATAGCTAATATAAAATGAGGTCATAAGGTAGGACCCTCATCCAGCAGAACTGGTGTCCTCATGAGAAAGGAGAAGAGTATTGCTCACTGGTAGAGCGCCTGCCTGGCATGTGTAAGGCCCTGGGTTCCATCCTCAGCAACTCAAAGGAGGAGGAGGGGGAGGGGGCAGAGAGGGAGGGGGAGGAGGAGGAGAAGGCACAGCGGGAAGAAGGAGGAGGGGCTGGGGCCAGACACTAGGAGTCACAACACAGAGGAAAAGCCATCTAAAAGCCAAGGAGAAGGGCCTCAGAGAAACAGACCCTGCCCACACCTTGATCTTGGACTTAGAGTCTCCAGAACTTGAGAAAATAAATGTCGATGGTTTTGACCCCCAGCGTGTGGAGGGGTTTGGGCAGCCCTAGCAGGCTGATACCAGGCAGCTCTCCCACACACATACACACAAGGTATACAGGAAATTCCTAAAAATAATTACCTACGGGGGGTCTGAGGAGAAGGCTAATGAAAACAGCTGTGTCTGGTACACAGCTGTCTGAGTGGTTGTCACCAGGCATCATAGCCTGCGTGACAAAACAAGACATCAGATGACTTTCGGTGAAACACCCATGTGCAGGTTCTCTCAAATTCGTGTGTACTCATGTTTTAGATTTATCTAAACGACAGGTGCAAAGGCGTCATTCGAAGCTAACTGTGTGCTGGGTATGCGTCTAATGTATTTCACTCAATTCTTAGACTTGTTTAAGATCTATGCACACTGGTGAATGTATATCTAGTTCGTAGATTCTTCTTTTTATTTGTTCTAGTCAGTTACACACGACAGTAGAATACATCTTGACACATCATACATAAATGGAGTGTAACTTGTCATTCTTCTGGGTGTACGTGATGTAGAATCCCACAGTCGTGTAGTCACACATGTACACAGGTAACAATGCTCGATTCATTCTACTATCTTTCCTCCCCCACACCCCCTCCCCTCCCTTCACTCCCCGCTGCCTAATCCAAAGTACCTCAATTCTCCCCTAGACCCCCTACTTTGCAGATTCTGACTGCTGGGTTGCCGCTGCCTACATCAGAGTTTACTTCCCATCCCCCCAGAGGTGGAACCTAAGGACCTCCAAAGTCCTGACCAAATAATTCTGCAATTAATCTTCTTGAAGATGTCCCTTTTGGACTCTCACCAATGAGAGTGCTGCAGCCTTCCACATGGATACAGTATCTTGACTAAACTGCTGATGGTTCTCCAAAGTCACTCTAACAGTCTACACCGGTAGACTGTGGGGCCTGGTTACCCACATCCCGGCCGACACCCGGCACTGTCCAGCTTTCCCACATTTCCAGGACAGTGAGTACAGGGGAATGAGTCCCCGCTAGCCTCCCCTGTGTCTCTGTGATCCTCCATGAATTGGAGCCTCTTCATTTACAAACTGCTTGGGTTTCCCCTTCTGCAAAGTGCTTATTTGTCTATTTTGCCCAGTTTTCTACTGGGCTCTTTGTCTTTTTCTTAACAATTTGTAGGACTTCCTGCAGAGTCTAGATTTTAGTCATGTGTTGATTTTAAATGCGGCATCTATGACAGTCTATAGCAGCAGGGTTTCTCAGCCTGGGCCCTGTTAACATTAGGCCTGGTAATTCTTTGTCGCAGGGCAATCCTGTGCATTGGAGGATGTTGGCAGGACCCCTGTCCTCTGCTCAAAAGATGCCAGTTGTATGGCCCACATCCAAGCAAAGATGACTTCAGAAATCGCTATGTGCCCTGGGAGACAAAGTTGCCCTCAACTAAGGGTCCACAGGTTATGCCTCCACCAGGTTAGAGTTATCTAACACATTGACCAGGAATCCATCATTTCAGTAACGTTCATTAATTTTTCATATGGTGCCATGTGTTTGGGAGGTCTCTTTTATAAAGACTTCCTCACTCCTAGGTTACAAAAGTGTTCACCTATATTATCTTATATCCGTTTTATTGTTTATCTTTTAACATGTTAGACGTTATCTGGTGACTACTTTTGTATTCTGGGCTAACTAGGAATCTAGCTATACTCTGACACATATACTCTGATTCCAAAACCACTTCCAATTCAATGGTACCTTTCCCTTTGATCTTGACGCCATATTTATCACATCAAGTTCCAATATATGCACAGTCTGTCTCTGAGCTCTCTGTCCTGTTCCACTAGACCACACAATTCTTTTATTACTATGACTTTGTCAGACATCTTAATATCTAGGAGATTAGAACTTTTATCTAAAAAAAAAAAAGAGTTGATCAGCTATTTGTGGACCTTTCTATTTATTCATGTCAGAATCAATCTATTAAGTTTCTCAACACACCCATCTAGAATTCTCTCATTCAATGCATCAAACTTATAAATTAATTTGAAAAGAATTGACATCAATGTTACGTTATGTTCAATGGGCTCTCTCCTCATTTATTTAAAACTTCTTTTTTATGTCCTCTAATCAAATTTAAATTTTTCTTCCATAGAGGGTTCCTTGACTAATTAATCCCTGTGAATAGCATCTTATTTTCTATTGTGTTTTATGGTTGGCATTTGCTAGTGAGGAGATGTGCTGTTGGGGTTAGTAGTAGATCTTAGGGTCTAACGAACTGGCTGGATCTCATTAGTTCTAAAAGAGAATTAATGAACTGTCTAATGATTCTGTTGACTTTTTTTTAAGACAGGGTCTTGCTAAATTGTCCAGGTGCCCTTAACATACAATCCTCCTGCCTCAGCTTCCTGCGTATCTGTGATTACAAGTGGGCGCCACCATACCCAGCTCACTCGGTTTTCTAAGATGATCATAGCCCGTGCAAATAATGACAGCTTATCTCTTCCTTTAAGTCTACACTCCACATTAGTTTGCTGGGGCTTTCCATAACCAAGCACAACAGGCCAGGTGATTTAAACATCAGAAATGCATTCTCTCTCCGTTCTGGAGGCTGGACATCAGAGATCAAGGTGCCAGTAGCGTTGACTCCTTCTGAGGCCATCTCCATGTGTCCTCACAGCCCACCTTCCCCCTGACCTCTCTGGGTCTCACCTCCTCCTGTAGAGACAGCAGTCATTATGGACTAGGGAACCTCACTGACTTCAATTATCTTTTAAAGAGCCTGTCACCAAATGTAGCCACACTCTGCGATTCTGGAGGTCAGGACTTCCACATACAAAGGGAGACACAGTTCAGCCCATAACCACCTCCCACTGCTTGTTTTTGGCTTCACCTGCAATCATAACCCAAAATTCTCCATCCTGAGAAGAAAAAGCAGGACTCACACCTGCCCCTGAAGAGCCTCCCGTCCCCTCTGCCTCTGGCTCACATTCTCTTCATATTGTAAATCCATATGTCCTTGCCCCCCAAGGTCTCCCCCCAGATTCCGTGCCAGTTCTCCAGCACCTCTACCCTGTCCTCTCCTTCCATGAAGCCTCTGAGCATTGCTGGCAGGGACAGGGAGGAGGTGGGAAGAGTGATGTGAACATCTAGTCAGAAATCCCCAGAATCTGATTATGCTTCTAGCTCTCTTTGGCTGCAGTGTAGACATTGAATTAGCAGTGGACAATGGAAACTGAGGCTCAGAGAGGTTAAGGGACATGAAGAAGATCATATGGGTAGAATGGAGGAGAAGTAGGGCTGAGGCCAAGACTTCTGGTACCAAGAGCAGTTTTGGCCACACCTTCCACTGGAGATGTCATCTAGGCTAGGCCACCGCCCATGGGGAGACCCAGGCAAGCAGGACCGCCTAGAGGAAGGAAAGAGGGTGGGTTGGGGCTGAGCCACCCACCAGGGGAGGCTGCTTCCAGCTGAGCAGTGGGTGAGGATGACTTGCTTTGTCATGTGGGTACCATCTCTACAGATGAGGAAACTGACACCCAGAGGCTGAGGGCGTGCTGCTGAACAGCACCTGCTCCATGGCTAACTCAGAACAAGGACTGCTCTTCCAGAGACCCAGCAGCAGCATCCAACTACCCATTCACAAGAGAATGAGTAAATCAACCATGGCGCTCCCACCCAGTGAAATACTAGAAAGAATGAAAAACACATGAACAAGGACACCCACATGTGAAATAGCATCATCAGTGAAAAAAGCAAATTGTTTAAAAAAAAAAAAAAAGAATGGCACACGTGCAGTGTGAGGGTCAGGGATGACTGAGAGCAGGGAAGCCCTCACCCGGGGATTATGGCCTTGAGTGAGGAGACGATGCCTGTGCCCCTGCAATAGGGAGGGGACACACAGAAGTGTCCACTACATTGGAAATGTCCAGTGTCCTAGGACAGATTGAGTCCACCCATTTCACATTATTCTCTCTGCCTCGTTGCTTTCAAAATCCTATTCTAAGAATTTTTCAGGATCAATTTTCTTTCCAAAGGTGATAAGACAAGTCATCACTGTCCTGTTCGTTAATGACTGTCTCCCCTGCTGAGTCATAGGGACCCTTCTGGACACCCCCCCCCCTCCAGCTACTCTGCTCTCAATTCCTGGTCCCTGGAAACTGGGTTCAACAATAAACGTGCATTGTTCTGTGAAGCTGCAGGGTTCAGGGGACATGCATTCCACAGGAAGAGGAAACTATTAGGAGGCATGGCTGAGTGTTCTTGAGCAAGCAGGGACACATGAAAGTGAGACTTTACCAGACTCTCTGGTGGCCTCCTAGGGACCAAATAGCTAATTTTTTTTTTTTTTTTTTTTTTTTTTTTTTTTTTTGATCTGCAAAGCCTCAGGCAGTTAGCACAAACCAGGAAGAGCCAGGGCCCCTGATTTGGTAGACAGAACAGGCAGAGCCTCAGTGGATCATTCTTGGCCAATTCTGCACTTTTTTTCAACCAAATCTACTTGCCTCAAGGGGAAGCCTCCCAAGGACCAAAAGCAGACCCCAGGCCTCTCTGCAAACCTCCAGGTGGGCATAGTCATTGCTGGCACTTCAGAGAGGGGGACCCTCATGCTGCTGGGTCACACTGTGCAGCCCAGAGGGACAAAGTGGCCAAGAATGGAGTCAAAGAAGAGCTCAAGAGTAGAACCAAAGAGGAGCTCAAGTCTTGCAGTTCTCCTTGCAGCCGGGGAAGACCCTGCTCCAGGTTTGACATCCCATGTACCACCTTAGACACCTGCTTCTGGTTAACGCAGAGGTGAGGCTGGGAGAGGGATGGGTGGAGGGAGGGATTGGGAGAAATAACCAAACGAAAAAAGAAAGTATATTTGGAAAAGCAAAAGCAGCCCCCTTTTCCCTTGGGCTACTATGAAAAGCTGATTCTAAAAGAAAGCTCTGCTGTCAGCTGGTTAATGGGCTTTTTCCTAAAATGAGCTTTTGAAATTGTCTGAGAATTGAGAATCTGTGAGAGGGAGAGGGACAGGATTGGTGACGGAAATAGATACGGTCCCCTGAGTGGAAAATGTGTCCTCGCTCTGGTGTACTCTGAAGAGCTCAGCTCGAGACCATGGTAGGGAGACACATCCTGGTTCAGAGTTGTGACTCCAAAGCCAAACCGACCTTCCCCATTTCTTGAGTGGAAGAGAGGAGAATAAGGAACTATCCTTGGGCACAGATGACACTATAATAAGAAAATCACCCCTGAAAGCCTTGAGAGAGTTGTTTTGTTTGAGGAGTTTTTGTATCTTAAAAAAAAAAAAAAAAAGTCTTTCCACAGATCAAAACTTCAAAAACCAAGTTAAGGCCTTAGGGCCCAGGTTGTCCCTTAGAAGCTCTCCAGAGACCCCTTCCATAAACAGGTGGGGGACCTGAGGTCCAGAAAGGGGAAGCCATAGAGCCAAGGTCATGGCGAGGTTAAGGGCAGAGCTGAGACAGACCCAGGAACTCCCCTTGCACCTGGGAAGCCCTGCAATGGACAGGGAGCATGGAATCACGTTAGTCAGCTAGGGGGACCGTCCACCTCCTGGGGAAGCACGCCCAGGTCACACAGGATGCTGGCCAGGGTGCGGCTCTAGAAGGCGGGAGCCAGCAGAGCCCATGCCCAGGAGCAGCACCCCCGTCTCCAGGAACTGATTTCTCTCCTGCCTGGGCTTAACCTGGACTTCCCCAGAAGCTGAGGCTGGGGATTGGGAAGTAAGGAGGGAGTGCTGTCAGGCAAAAGAGGGGCCTCGGGCTGGAGGAAAAAGGCAAGGGGAGACCCTGGACAGGTCATTGCGTCTCACTAGGCCTCCACTTCCTCTGCCTTAAATGGAGCTAACAAGCGATTCGCAGTGAGCTGGATATACGTAGGAGGTGCTAAACAAATGACTCAAACCTCAGAATACGAAAACGGGAGGCACCCCCCATACACACACAAACTCAGCTCCTGCCCCAACCAATCCCCCCCCCCCCCCGCGCCCCGCTGCTCTTTGCAGCCTTCATGCACCAGTTTCCTAATGATGGAAATTCTGGGAATACTCTCCTTCTCCACCATCAAACCTGCCTGAAGTTCCCACCAGGCTGCCCCCTGGTTTCCAATAGGCTACATGAAATCCCAGGGGATTTGAGAACCAGGACACCCCCCCTTCCCTCCCCACCCTCATCTTGACGCCCCCTGGTGGGGCCATTGACAACAGTGGCAAGAGCATGGGTTCCCATGTCAGGCAGAGCCCCGGAAGCACCCTGTCCTTCCAGGTGCACCACCCAGGCCTCTGCTACTGGCCAAAGGCACCTGACCCTGAGTTTCCTCATAGACAGGGATAACCAGGCCAGCCTGGAGGTTGCTGGGGGGTTAAGTGAACAAACCGTGAAGAGTTTACCCAAGGTCCAGAACATAGGGAGTGGTCCAGAAAAGGCAGTTTTCAAAAAGTAGCTCTCCTGGAAACGTCAAGCTCTTCCAGGACTTTTTCTGGACTATTCCCTATTGTATGGGAATAAAAAAATCTAAAATATGAAGCGCTCCAAAATTGAACTTTTTTAATACCAACATTCCCTTCGAAGTTTTGGATTTTGGAGCATTTCAGATTTTCAGATTAGGGATCACTCAACTGGTAAAAATCTACCTAAGTATTTCAAAATTTGAAAATCTCAGAAATCTGAAACGCTTCTGATCACAAGCATTTTGGATGAGGAATATTCAACTGGTACTTCCTTTGCCCTTCCCAGCATCCCAAGAGGGTCTGTAGATCAGGACTCCCTAGCACCATTTCACTGTGGAGAAAACCGAGTTTCAGAGAAGGGAAGTGACTTGCCTGAAGTCACATTGGGAAGGAGTGGAAGAGAGGCTGGGGCCTCCAAAGTCCTGTTCTGAAGGGCTGGCCTCCCGGCCCAGGGGAGGCACTGAACTACCACATCACAGGGCAATAGGCAGAAGGGGCTGACCCCACACCCAGCCAGGGTGGCAGTGTTCTCATGGAGAAGCAAACATGACTCGGTTGCCCACGCCCCTCCCTGGCACCCTGCTGAGTGCACTGCCAGCCTGCTGGCTGACCACAGCTCAGCTGCCCTTGCCCACCGTGTGCCGGAAGCTGCTCGCTGTGGGAGCTGCAGAGGGGCAGGCCTGACTGCAGCCGGGAAGCCAGCGAGGCTCTGCCCCACAGTTTCCAGGATCTGACGTGGTGCCCGCTCCACGCACCGTGTCAGCAGGTTTACCGTAAAGTCACCGTGTCTTAGCTTCCGGCTCCAGCCCCTGGTCATTCACACTCCCTCCTGCTTCCCTGTCAATACAGGAATGGAGAGACCCCAAAAATGAGAGCAACCATGATTCTTATGTGGGCCTCACAAGACCCCGGATTAAACAGCACACCCTGAATCATCCAGGCCACCAGGACCAGACCTGCAGCCCCTGAGATGTGGAGAACCCTCCAACACTGGCTAGCTCTGACAGGCAGATTCTCCAAAGGGCCAAAGAGGGACTGTGTTGGGTTTGGTGGGCCACATCCAGCTTCTGTCGAATATTTTTCTTCGTTCACTTTTTTTTTCCCTCGTGGGATATGATACATGCTTTTTTCCTTAGTGTATTACAGTGGGGCTCATTGTGCCTTGTTCATAAATGCATCTGACATAATTTGATCAATCTCATTCCCTAGTCCTCACCTGCCTCCCCTCCTCCCTCCCCCTGACCCCCTTCCTCTCCATTACTGGTCTTCCCTCCACTTGTTTATTTTTAATTGGTGCATTATAATTGCACGTAGAAGTGGGGCTCATTGTCATATATTCATACATGCACACAGAGTAGCTTGTCAGATGCCTGCTGCTGTCCCTTCTCCCCCCACTCTTCCTTCATCCCTGAGGGAATGTCCTTACTGTCCTCCCCCCATTTTCATGAGATCCCTTTTTCATTCCTTATTTCTCTCTAGATTCTACATGCTAGAGAAAACACCTGACCTTTTATTGAACCCTTTAAGAATGCAGAAAATACTCCTAGCTCGGGGGCCATACCCAGCAGGCCGTGGTCTGTGGCCCCCTATCCAACCCTCTCCCTGGGCAGATGGTAAACTGGAGGTCCAAAGAGGCTCAGTGCACTTGCCCAAGGTCTCCCAGCAACTCAGACTAGGAAACTCAGACCCCTGGCCCACTCTTTCTCCAGAATCAAAAACACTGTGTTCCATTCCTTTGAAAATCTATAATTAACCCCTGGTTCTCACCACAAAGTGCCATGAATTATTTTTTCAGTCTTCAACAATACAAATGCTATATAGGAATGCTACAGAAGGAAAAATGTCTAAAATCAAAATGAGCTGTGGTCGTTTCTGCCCTCAAAGACAGCCAATGTCGTTTGTATCAGAGGGGAGATAAATCTGTGCAGTGCTCTTGTCTGGCAGCGTGGCAGGGAGAGAGAAACCATTTCCCAGCCTTTCCCAGGCTCTCTTCACTAAGGAGAGGAGGGCAGGGTGCTGGAGGAGACCGCCCATCACTTCCCTGAAGTGTGGAGGCATGCAGAGGGAGGCCCCGCGCCTGGTGACTTATAGGATCCGCCTAAATGACTCCACTTGAGGAGGGGCTTTGGGGGGACTAATAGTGGGTAGTGGAGGCAGGGAGAGGAAAAACAAGATGGCAGAGCCCCCTGCAGAGTGGTGCAGACCCATGTTAGCATGTAGGAATTTGTGTCAATAGGATCGAAGCTCCTGTCCATCGCCGAGGCTCCAGGAAATTGTGCTGCACAGGAACAACTTGTGTGAGCACTTTATTTTCTCTTTGCTTATTTTTTATGTGGTTTTTGTTTAATAAAATTGAAGGAAAGTCACCTGGTGGGAGGGGGGGCGCGGAATCGCTCTGCACACACAGGGAAGCCCAAGGACCAAGAGAAAAAATCAATAGAGACAGGAGCTCAGAGTGAAGGCCACCAGGCAAACAGAGGCCTGTCCCCACGGCAGTCTCTCGCCCCCTTCTGCCTGGTCAGCGACCTTCTCAGTTTCCCAGTTTCCCTTGCAGCTAGAGTGGACCCCGTGACATGGGTGAGGCTGATCAGACCCTGACAGAAGTCCCAAAGAAAATGTGGAAGAGTTTCTTGATAAAGGAACAAGGACGGCTACCGCCATTCTCTTTCCCTTCCTTCTCTCTTTGAACACACACACCACACCTGTGGCTGCTTTTCTACTAGAACGTTCCACCAGGATGGAAAGTTCCACATCTGCACTGGGCCACCGTGGTAGTCACTGCACCTGGGAACTGGGTTCTTTTTCCTTTTCATTTTGATTCATCTACATTTAAATTTAAATGGCCACCTGTGTCTAGCAGCACCCTTCTTGGGCCAGGGCTAGAGAGTCACAGAATCTCTGGCTCCGAGGTTGAGCACTGTCTCTCCAGACTCCTTCTAATATAAGAAAAATAAATCACTCCTCTTTAACCCGCCATTTATCAGGTTTCTGGGACCTGCAGTTAAATGTATTCTGATACTGCGAGGGGAAGACTAGGAGGCCCAGGGCAGAAAGGAGCAGGGAGCAGATTCTCTACCCTCCAACACAAACTTCTCTGATTAAGGGCACTCAGTTCTCACCCAGCCAAGGTGGGGGTAGCTGAGAGTCTAGGACCAAAGTGAAGTGTGGAGCAAGAGATGCACGGCACCCCCGTGTCCCAGCATGGGTCCTTTCCCTGCCACACCCACCTCTCGGGCAAGCCACGTCCCGCCTTGGACATGCTCATCCCTGTGCGATCACGGAGGGCGAGGGAGCCTCTCCTGCCTGGCTCAGGGAGTGATCTCAGGGCTCAGCTCAGAATGGACGCTAACACATTTTGCAAACAGTGAAATGCCGGTGAGGAGATTCCCGGAGAACACCATCCCAGAAAAGACTAGAACCTCAGAGAGTCCACCACCTGCTAGGACAGGCAGGGACTGCTGGCATAGTGCTCTGTTGGCTCCTGAGGCCTGGACTTGGTGGTCAGCTGGGAGAGTCCCACCAGCCTTGGTGAGGGCCACGTGGGGGCGTGGCCCGAGGGCTCAGCTCTCGTGGATCAGCAGGGAGCAGGAACAAGGCACTGGCCCCTTGAGTGACCATCTCAGTTGGTACCTGGATTGACTGTGGATCAGGACCCTCAACACTGGTCACATGACTGAAGCCTCACCCCTGCCCCAAGGTAGGAAGTTCTATCCCCAGTCACGCCGGGTCAGACGTGAGCACAGAGGTTCATAGAAGGCCAGCAGAGCTTCTGGGATCTCTTAGAAGGAGGGAGCTGGCAGAATGGTTCCTTCCAGGGAATGCAGAGAGAACCTCAGGGGCCCAGAGTGAGGGCACCCCGCGGATTGAGCAGAAGCTTGCAGAGCTCGCCAGGAGAGAAGACAGGGTGGGAAGCAGTTTGGTCCAGTAAAGCAGACTCTAGGCTAAAGAATGGAGCAGTGTCGGTCCACCTGATACAGGAATCTAGGGACACAGAGAAAACACAGAGGCTCAAAAGAAAAATGCCCATGAATCACTGAAAGGCAGAACAAGCAACCCCAGCCACATCCTTGCCCCTGCGGTGCTGCCCACAACTAGCACCAAAACCTGCGAGATGACCAGAGGGCACCTGGAGGCACCACTCCTTGGGCTCCTTAGGGAGCAGATGTATGAAAGACAGGTGACCCAAAGTTATCCTTGCTTCATTGTAATAGTAAGATGCCACCCTCAGGTGGGGATTTGAGGTGCTAATGAGATGCAGAAAGTAGCATGAATAGAACATGCGAGAACAGTGGGTAACCACAAGGAAAACTGGGGCGACACCATGTCACCCTGCCCTGACCCACTTTAGTTCAGCCCCCCAGCTACTTTATAAATATTAGAACCCCAGATTGGGATGGAGTGACTCTCCTTCCCTGAGGTCACCCACATTCCCATTCTTGAGTTAGTACTTTCGCCTTTATAATAAGTCTCTTGCTCTGCTCTTCATATCTGACGTCTCCTTAAATTATTTTCTGTGACATGTCAAGCACCTGGAAGGTCCAAGAGGAGTTCTCCTCTGGCTCTGGAGAGATCTCCTAAACCCCCTTATGGCAACACACCCACCTGCTCCCCAGATGCTGAGCGGATCTGTGGTAGCGTTAACTACAGACCATAAAGGATAATTGCTAGAAGAGTATAACCATGACCCTCATCAAAGTCAATTTTACTTAGCTCATTAATTTGTGAGGGAACGTGTAAGATATCACAATAATTCAGAGAAGAATTCAAAGAACTATCCACAGTGTACACAAACAAGAAAGCCAAAGCAAATTCACAAACAGATGCTAACCGGGCTTGTCCCCAGGGGGTGTCCTAAGTCATTGGCATTTCCACCAGAAAACTTCATTTGCATATCTATGGGCAAAAACCATTTTCAGGGTGCCCAGTTACCTACAATGCAAGAGCTTTGAAAAGCTCAAAGGCTCATTTCTTTTCATCAGTGAATAATCCGTTGTTGGTTTACAGCATAATTTATTTATGTATTCACCTATGAGCTATCAATCCATGAAAAGACATGGAAGAACCTTAATTACTAACAGAACCATATTCCTCAATGACTAAAGCCAATCTTAAAAGACTACATACTGAATGATGACATTTATATAAGACATTCTAAAAAAGACAAAACTAAGGAGACAGTAAAAGGATCAGTGTTGCCAGAGGTTAGGAGAAAAGAAGAAATGAACAGGAAGAACACAGAGAAATGATTCTGTATATTACATTGGTGGATACATATCATGACACATTTGTTGAAACCCATAGAATCTACACCACCAACAATGAACTCTAATGTAAATTATGGACTTTGGATGATGATGCTGTGTTCATGTAGGCTTGTCAGTTCTAAGAAATGTACTACTTTGATAGAGGATGTTGATGGTGCAAGAAGCTATGTGTGTGTGGTAGCAGAGGTTTATGTGAACTATGTCCTTTCTGCTCAATTTTGCTGTGAAATTAAAACTGCTCTAAAAATAAAGTCTATCAGTAATAAAAAAAAGAAAAAGAAAAGCTCAAAGGCTACGAGAGGCACAGAGGCCCCTTTACAAACACCCCGTGTTCCAGAGCCAGGTCCTATCTCTGCCGTGTTATTCAGAGTCCCAGAGTTGTTATGGGGCCATTGGGATGGACAACAAACCCTCCAGAAAGTCAGGTGGCCTGTTCCGGAGAGAGGGAGAACTCACATAGTTACTAAGAAGGGGCCCCTGAATATGTCATTCTTGAGCTCAAGTCCATTTTACACCCAAATAAAATCACCAAGAACTTTATTTTACAGAAAACCAGAAGGTCAGAGAAGACAAGGGTTTTCCTGAGATACAGACAGCACAGGAATTGGCACGTACCCTCCTCAGCACATATTTTTTAAGATGGGGGGTGCGAAAGGATTATTCATTCTCTCTGGTCCCCCATGTCCCTTACGGTCCCTGAGTCACCCCTGCCAAACAGGGCATTGGTGATCCCTTCCCTGCTGCCCACTGCGAGGTTTAAATGGGACCATGTGGAGAGGATGCCTGTCCACAGCACGTGCCTCACCGAAGTCACTTATCTTCACCCTCCTGAGTGGCCCTGGGCCTTCAGGGGAGGGACAGGGGTGACTCCACTTCCACACTCCTGGGGAGAGAGAGAGAGAGAGAGAGAGAGAGAGAGAGAGCAGATGATCTTGCCCAGATAAGCTGCAGGCTCCTTCCTGCCTGGGATTGAATTCATGCAAAAGAAGTTCTGATTTCAGGCCCTGGGCTTTGGGGTGTCCATGGCCTCGGGCCGCTGCCCCCTTCCCCTGGTAAGTTGGCCCCAACAGACTTTTTGAAGAAAATAGCAATAAAAGAGGGGAATTCAAAGCCATTGAGTGTGAAAATTAGCCCTCAAGGAGGGGCTCTGGGGCAGGGGTGGCCGGTGGGCAGTAGAGGGAGGTATGGCCAGGCAGGATGGCAAGTAGCCCAATGATGACCCACACCCTGGGCGCAGGGAAGCCACAGATGGAGGTGCTGAACTTGTTTCCCAGCAACTCGGCATTGGTGTGGCCTTGAAGCAGCTGCAGGGGCAGAGCCCCTGCACCCCCGATTCCTTAGACTGAGCAGACACTGCTCAACTGTGGGGAGCAAATGGGCTCCATCCTCTGCCACTTTCTCTCAGGGCTTCCCTGCTCTCTGCAGAGGGATTCAGAAGGGGCCCTGCCATGGGTAGAAAACCTGGGGGGTCTGTTGGGGGTTCCTCCCCACCTACCCACCCTCACACTCACCCCACCATGAGATCACAGGACCTTTCCCTTTCTCTGATAATAGACAGATGGGATTTTTTTAATTTAGTTTTTGAGTTGTGATGAACCTTTATTATTTACTTATTTATATGTGGTGCTGAGGATCGAACCCAGTGCCTCATACATGCTAGGCAACTGCTCTACCACGGAGCCACAAGCCCAGCCCAAATGGGCATGTTATGATGGAGATGCTGTAACCAACCCCACAGCATTTCATTTGTACATCAGTCTCTTGTGAACCTGGAAAAAATGAGTTTGCTACCAAACCCTCTGCCCTAGGGTGTGCTGAATAACTCTGAACTTTCGGAATCTGGGAGTTCAAACTAGGGTCAACGACCTGAGAGATGAAAAATAGATTCACCTGCAAGAGAACAAGCAAAAGTATTGCAAAGGTAAGCTCGATGCTGAGCCCATGGGGACGTGGGGAATTATGCTCCCTCCCTCCCCCCGCCCATTTCCCTGGGAGTCCAAGAACCACAGTTCTCCAAGCACAGAGCAGGCTTACCAAGAGGCTGCCGTCTGCCACACGTCCTCAACGTGTGATTGGTAAGATTGGAGCTAAGCTGAGCCTGTTCAGACTTTCCCTGATGCCCCGGTAATACCCACATGGATTTAAGCCTCAGCCTCAGAGAAGGAAAATGACTCTAAGAGATCCAATAAGAACACCATGAGACGTGGTGGCGCACACCTGGAATCCCAGTGATTTGTAATCTCAAGCTTGTAATCCCAGGGAGTCCAAGGCAGGAGGATCCCGAGTCTGAGGCCAGCCTCAGCAACTTTGCAAGGCCCTGAACAACTTAGTGAGAACCTGTCTCAAAATAAAAAGGGCTGGGGATGTAGCTCCGTGGTAAAGTGCCCACAGGGTCAGTCCCCAGTATCAAAGAAAAGAAAACCAAAGGGTTTCAGGATCTCTGACCACTCACTCTAAAGCCAGCACCTTGGAGGCCTTCCATGCTTGGGGGCTGCGGTAGTCACCTCCATCTTATTTGGAAAAACACAAGATAGAAGTGGCCATGAACGTTGGCACCAGGGCACCCCCATCCCGGGTCAGCAGGGGGGTTAGGGACCTCTGCTTCTCTAAAGAAGCCAGACACAAGCCAAGGCTTTCACCAAGGGAGCACAACATCACCTCTGCTAGAAGTTGTCATTTTGTCCCCAGGCACTGTTATCCACGTGACTCACACTGGCAGGATCAGAGTCCCGGGGATGCTTCCTCTGGGATCCATCCAGTCCTCCCTGGGGCCCTTCCATCTCACAGCTGCCAGCACCGGCTCCCTGAATTCAAAATCAAAACCACACACCAGGAGGAAGAAGCATCTCTTTCACATACTTCAGAGTATGCCAGGGAGGAAGAGGATAATAGACAGAGATGGTCGGGTGTGGCGGCGCATGCTTGTAATCCCACAGCTGGGGAGGCTGAGGCAGGAGGATCGAAAGTTCAAAGACAGCCTCAGCAATTTAGCGAGGCCCTGAGCAACTTAGCGAGACCGTGTCTCAAAATAAAAAGAGCTGGGGATGGGGCTCAGTGGTAAAGCACCCCTGGATTCAATTCCTGGTACCAAAAAAATAAAATAAAATAAGATGAAGACAGATTGAGACAGGCTCTGGATTCATTTGGCAAACTTATGGAAGTTAGGCTGGGCTCTTCTTCAGTGATGAGGAAATGAAACAGCAATGGGCCCCCAGGGGCGGTGTTCTAGAACATCTTTTTCTCTCTTCTGAAAGCAGATACAGAAATACGTGTTTAACTAGTGCAACTAGGAACTGGCTAGTCACCATTTAAAGGGTTAAGAGCTGTATATGGTGGAATGAGATGATCCCACGCAATATGCAGAGAACCAAGATGAAGATCCAGTGTTCCCAGTGGCCCCAAGACTTGTATAGGTAAGTCTGTCTCTCTTTTTCCCTCCCCCCTAGGCTTCAGCATTTCTCAAAATTGCATGGTGGGGGAAGCAGTTGGATAAACTCTCTACCTTCCATACCCCTCCTCTCACATACATGGAATTTGATTGTTAAGGTCTGTAAACAAGTCAGGATGGCACCTGTTATTTTGCCAGAGAAATGTTAAAGTCTGTAAACAAGTCTGGATGGCGCCTGGCCAAATGCCAGAGGGAGTGGTTTGTGAAGTAACAAAAGCAAGCCATTAAGTGTGGAGATTCCTTATTGGTTGACTGGTGTATCTATTTTATCCTAATTAGATAAGCTGTGTAAAATGTATAAATATCGCTCAGATCCTACAATAAATGGCTTCCATTCCTGCTGCATCAACGTACACAAGTTATTCATCACCCCCCCGGTTATTTTGCCCAGCCAGCCGGGCTGCGGCATTTGATGACAGTCACATTTGGCATATTCTAAAGGATCGATCAGAAACACCCATCTCAGGCCCCCAGAGTGTAGCCACTCAAAAATGGGTCTGTTTTAATGCCTTTGACATTGACCCTATGAGGGGTTGGACCTGATTTTGCTTGTGTTTAAGCCAAGTAAGCAAACAATGTATTTACATTTAAGATTCCAGAAAATTGCCAGAATTTCTTTTATGTCTACTACAGAAGGAAAGGGGCCAAGCAACTGTGGATCTCAACACTGTCAAAACCAGCTGAGGCTGTTCAGGAAAACCTGGTTACCCTTACAATCAGGAAATTTTTAAAAATCATTAATTTTCACACAATGTTTTGCTTTAATTCTCACACTAACCATCATTTTATGACTTATATACATTCTTGACATTATTGAAAGTCGCACCCCGCCAAAAAGAAGAATGGCAAAAGACTTTCAATGTGTACAACAAAAATAAAGAGAATCATTAAATTTATGGTCATCAAAGAAATCTATCTTCTTTAAAAATAGATATTATTAGGAACTCTCAGATCCATGAAGACAGGAAGGAAACATATTCTTTAAAACATTTTTTTTAAGCTTTCTCTCTTGCTTAGAGACTGCCCAGGAGAGACTCATGTTGCTGATGTTGTGATCATTTTTTATGATCTGGCAGAGGCAGGGCTCCTATGCGGGCTCCTGGCTTCATAGTTGAGTTCTCAGGCCACAGCCGAAGTGTTCTCATGTTGAGACGCAGGGCCTCCGGGAACAGGCTTCTCGTCTCCAAAATAGATCCTTCCCAACCATGGCGCGAAGCTTGTGAATGTTTTCACAATGACTCAGAAGCAAAGATTCCCCAGCAGAAGAGCCAGTCATACTGCAAACACCTGGCAGCCAGACCCCCAGCTTTGCTTCCTGGGCCACGGGCAGTCCCCAAGTCAAGATGGCCCTGGGGAAGTTGCCCAGGGAGCGTTAGAGACTAGACACTGCCCTTGGAGACCCCCGTCCCCTGGGGTTGGAGACTGTGAGAACCTCTTCCCCATCCGTCTTGTGTGTGTCTTCCATCCCCGGTTCACTCTCCAGTCACCACCTGTAATAGATTGGATCCATCAAAGGCCCAAAGTCTCATCCCAACCTGTCCCATACCTTGTCATATGACAGTGAAGTGTCCTCCTGCCCTATTCTGTCTCTGGGCCCAGCCAGGTGACTTTGGTGAATGGAATAGTAGCCCACAGGACACAAGCAGAGGCCACTCATCCCTGTGGCCTGGACTTCTAGGAAGCAAGACCCAGGTGAAGCCAGGCAGGCCAACCCAGGTGATCTAGCCATGGACACTACACCTGCTCCAGGAGCCAGCCAATGCCCTCCATGTGGCCACGCCCACCAATCCACAGAACAGCTGAGACCCAGAGCAGTCAACAGGCCCCGTCTCAGCCACAGAGGTCAGCTGTTATTATTATGCCAACACGTCACCCCTTACATTCTAGCCGGCAGCAGGAAGAAGGATGAGAAATGTTTCCAGAAGCACATGGGACACCACTGCTTATTTGTCACTGGCCAGAATTTAGTCTCCGAGCCACTTCTGCGGCCCAGAAGACTAGAAAGCAGCAGTCTGTACTGGAGACAGCTGTACAAGGTCTGTGTCACTGCTCAGCCAGGAACAACCCGTGTGACCTTGGGCAAATCCTCTCCTTCTTTGGCCTTGTGTTCTGTCTGTACAATGGGAGTGAGGGAGAGAGCTTTTCTGCCTGGTCTCTTAAGCCTTTCTGGAACTTTCCAGAAATCCCAGTGAAGATTTTGAAGAGGTTGGCCCTCTGTTGGAGGCCAGTGGAGATGGACCTACTTATACATCCAGATGGCGTCCCCCTTCAGTCTGACAGCCAAAGCACAGGCCTCTAGCCGCCGTTCTCGGGCCCCTAGACTAGTCCAAGGAAGCCATAAGACTCCCCAAAATCAGGAAATGAAGTGGCCAGGGATTCAAAGTGCAGCCAGGCACCATGTACGTGGCCCTGTTTGGAGTAAGAACAGAGTACAAATACACTTAACTGACCCCCATCAAATGACACTGCCATCTGTGCGCTTAATAAAGAGGAAAGAACTCGGCTCAGGTCTGATCACAGGCTTCAAGGCCTCGTAAAGCCGGTTAGCTCTGAGGTGAAAGACACTACACACTCACCTGTGGGCCGGGACAATGTTAGGAGGCTTCAAATCTCAAAGAGAAAAAGCCTCTTCTATCAAATATACATAAAAACATGGGAACATCTCCCAAACAAGCTAAGGCAGACAGCTCTGTCTTTATCTACTTTGAAATCGCTGTTGCTGAATTTGTGGTCAAAGATACGTTTTAACTCACCACCATTAAGTTATGCAGCCCATAGGTGCACTTTATCAAGAGGGGAGAATCTTGGTTCAGAGTCTAGCGAGGGAATTCTGAGAGTCTTATAAGCCTTAAAATTCTGTGACGAAAGGGACTACCCACTTTATAAATCAAACTGATAGGATTTACAGCTCCGAAATCCTGTTACTTAGAACTCAAGTATTTATCTCTCCCCTTGAGAGGGAAAAAAAAAAAAAAAAAATCAAACTAGTTCTGAAGCCCAGAGCCAGCAGAGGTGCCACCTGCCACAAATGTCATGGCTGTCCTGGATTTTGCATGAAATATATAAATTATTACAACAGAAAACTAACATAAGATATCAAGCATTTATGCCTAAAACTTAGAATTCAATGAGTCAATGACACCTTAAAAAAAAAAAAAAAACTCCTGGTAGGCATCATGATCCTGTTCACAGGCATAAATACTGACATTCAGAGAAGCTATGTAACTCTTCCAAGGCCACACAGCTACCAAGAGGCCAGGCTGGGATCTCATCCCAGGCAGGTTCTCCAGGAGAATGTACTTAGTATAGTGTCTGGCACAGAGCTCCCACTTAGAATTGTTTCTGTCTGCTTTCTCCCCTAAAAATGAATTCTTGCCTGGATTTGGGCAAGGTGGTCTCAGGGATCCCCTAACCCATAGGGTGGAGTTGACTTCCACTGAAGAAGTTCACAGGCCTCCTGTGGGGTTCCCACATTCCCATCGAAGCCAAAGATTTGTCAACTTTTGTTTTTTCTTTATAGACAGAGACGCAGGTATGGAATCCAATCATGTCTGAAGGACTGAAAACCCACAGCACCAAGGGCAGCAGAGAGGTGGCCAGGTTCACTCATTCGTAGAGGCACAGAGGTAGAACTGTCCCCTCCCCTACCTTGGATTCCACTCTCGCCCACCCCAGGTTGGACGATGTCCACCCGTGCCGGGGAGGGCAACTCGAGTTAGTCTACATGTTCAATACCACTCTCCTCTAGACGCGCCTGGAAACTTTCACCTGTTATCTGCATATCGCATGATACAGTCAAGGTGACACATAAAATTGGCCACCATAACCATTACAGCTATGACCGTTATAAAAAATGTTCTGGGATGAATTTTTCTGTTTGTTTCCCTCCTAAGAAGATTGGACTCATTATGGGTATTGAATCACGTCTCATCCATGTTGTTTGAGATAGAAATTTGGTTTATTCTCTCAAAGGATTTAGAGCTCTCGGTTCCCAGGAATCATGGTCCTTGAACTACCTTCCAAACCCCCAGGGGAATGTCACAAATAAAACCCTTATCAGTTCTTACAAAATTGACAGATAAGAGCCCTTGGGGGGTGGCGGGCCAGCGGTGGAAATGCTCCTCTGTAATCTCACATTCTAAAAATAGACTTGACTTTGGATTTTTGCTTAATAAAAAATATATTTTTCGATTACATTAGAGACAGAAGAAGAATTTCAGTATCAAGTTGAGACTTGTGGGAAAACGGAGAGAAGAAAAGTTTCACTGTTCTTTTTGAAAGTTCTGGTATTGAAATCTCACCACCCTGGGTGACTTCTGAGTGTACTGGGGCCGGGGAGGAAGGAAGGGCGCATGCTGGCACCAGTCATTTAATCTGTCATTTATTACTCAGCTCTGACACCAAACGCAGAGGCTGCCACGGGAAGACGGAGCTCGCACTGCTGTGCGCGCTGCGGTCGAGGGGAAATGTCCCCCAGGTTCTATGGTTTCTCTGAGTAATTACTGAATCATCTCTTGACTGCAGTGAAACTTCATGGGGACAGTGTTTGTTGTGGAGCAGAGACAGGGAGCGTCCTCTTGCACCTTCCTGGGCCGCACCTGAAAGGGCTGGGGTTCTGAAGAGGTGACGCAGGTCCCCTTCCACAGAGCCCGCACCACCCAGAGGACAAAGTCACCTCACGGATGCTGCTCCTCTCAGGGAACACCTGGCGGGCAGTCCCTCCTGGTCTTGGTTGGTCCTTCCTCCTCCCTTCTTGGGGAGTGGCTGGAGTAGAGGATGCACCCTGCAGTTAGGATGGGCCATCAAATGTGGCTCCCTCTTCCCTCCCCAGGATGTTTTTTCCCTTATCACCAGCTCATCTGGTAGGTCCATGGTCCACAGCTGGATTTAGACTTCTGCCTTTACCACTCAGGACAGATCGCTTTCCACCTGAGTACTGTGTACTGATCTACGGCTCCTACCTTGCCCAGGGCCACAACCTGCCTGCCACAAAGTGCTTTTCCAACTGCACCATGTATCTTGGAAGGACTCCAGTGCCTTCCCTGATGTCATGCTGTGCTGCCTGGTGGGTAGCCACCCACCCATCCGATGTTTTTGTGCTCACAAAGCACCATTCTATCACCTGACCCTGATGGGGATGGGGAGACAAGACCGAATGGTATGAATGGAAGGACATAGCTAAGATGATTGACGGACAGATAGGTAGATAACATCCTATTGATTCTGCTTCCCCAGAAGAACCCTGACTAATGCAGGGATGTACCTCAAGTTAAGTCAGTGTTTCCTAAACTCCAGGTATTCACACATCATTGTGACTCTGCCCATCACCTCTAACATTATTTCATTAATTTTTTTCATTCTTTTGCATTAAAATAAATGCACATATCACTGCCGTGATGGAAAAGGTCAACACAAAAATCAATATATAAAAACAAAATAATGTGCTCAAACTTCGTTGCTGTCACCTGCAAAGACTCCAAGCCTGCAGGCTGTTTCCTTTTGTACAAAGGGAGGTTGGCATATGCTCTCTTGCATTCTGACTGGGTATCACCTGAGACCTCTCCCTGTGTGGAATTAAAAGTATTGAAAGGGGAGTCACTCTTCCATGACGTGATTCAATGCCATCATATCATAATTCCATGTTCACATAGACCTTAAGTCAACTACTTCTCCCCAGGGGACCGGGCATTTCCCTAATGCCTGCACCTGCTGAATGGCCCTGGGTCTCCAATGGATTAGAGCTCTTTTCAAAAGAAGTGAATTGATACAGAAAGTGGAGAAAGTGACCTCTATCCTCCCTGTCATGTGGATAGTACAGTCCCTTGGTATTCGTTGGGGATTGATGCCATGACCCCCTCCTAGGTTCCCTAAACCCATGCTTGCTCAAGTCCCTTATACACAATGATGGAGTATTTTTTACATATAACCTATAGCATCTTCCTGTGTGTACTGCAAGTTCTATCTAGATTACCTACAATACCTAAAACAATGGAAATACTCTGTAAATAGTTTTTACACTGTATTGTTCAAGGAATAGTGACATGAAAAACGTTTATGCACATTCAGTATGGGTACAATGTTTTTCTCAAATATTTTCAATACATAGTTGTTTGAATCCACAGATGCAGACACAGAGGGCCAACTATACATCATAGTACACAAAGACATCTCACACTCTGTGTCTCACTTAACCATACCAAACCCCAGCAGCAACCATCATTTATCATTATCCCTTACCTGTATGTAGCATGGGGTTGGCTGGTCTAAGCTGGACTCAACGGGGATGCTTGTCTGGGTGACTCTGACCCATGTCCCTCAACTTCCTGGGACGAATGAGTTAATGGGGACTTGTTCTTTCATGACAATGGTGGACAGGCAAGAGCGTAAATGGCAACACGGAAGCGTGAATGGCCACCTTCAAAACACGAGTCCTGTCCTTTCTGTCCACTAAGCACTGATCAAGGAAAGTCACTTAGTCAAATCCAAAGTCGAAAAACAAGTAAATACTTTCTTCCCTTGCTTAAGCAATAGCAAAGGTACAACCTTAGGCAGGAATAAAGAATTAGGATCAATATTGCAGTCTATCACACTCTAGGTCTCATTCGATCCTTCTGGAAGCCTCCATTTGACTCTCCCTTATAGTCAAAGGCTACGTGCTCAAATTCTTGCATTTATGGGCAACTGACTCTCAACAAGAGCGCAAAGACCATTCAGTGGAGAAAGAATAATCTTTTCAACAAATGGTGCTGGGACCACTGTCTGTCCACAGGCCCAGAAGTTGGACCTAACTTCATATCATATAAAAATGAATTAAACTGTGCCACAGACCTACATATAAGAGTTAAAACTACACATCTCTTGGAAGAAAACAGGAGAAACATTTCTTGGCCTTGGGTTACACAAACAGTTTATAAAACAAAACACAAACAGCACAAGCCATGACAACAAAAATAGATTGATTGAAATTAAAAATGAAAAGCTTTTGTGCTTCAAATGGCACCATCAAGATTAAAAGGCAACCCCAAAAATGTGAGAAATATTTGCAAACAATGTATTTGACAAAGGTTTAGTATTTAGATATAAGAACTCAACAATAAAAAGGCAAATAATTTTAAAGTAAGCAAAGGATTTAAATAAACATTTCCCTAAATAACATAGGCAAACAGATAATAGATAAAAAGAATTTCCACATTATTAATCATCAGGAAAATGCTAATCAAAACCACAAGGAGATACCACTTCATAGGATGGCTAAAAATTAAAAAGATAATAACAAGTGTTGTCAAGGATGTGAAGATATTGGAAACCTCAGACTTTGCTGACAGCATTGTAAGATGGTACAGCCACTTGGAAAATAGACGGGCAATTTCTCAAACTGTTCAACACAGAATTACCATATGACTCAGAAATTTCACTTCCAGGTATATACCCAGAAAAATGAAAACACATCCACACAAAAACTTGCACATGGATATTCATAGCAGCATTATTCATAGAGCCCAAAAGTGGAAACAACCTAAATATCCATCAACAGATGAATGGATAAACAAAAAATGGTATGTTCAAACAGTGGGATATTGTCTGGCAATCAACGGAAATGGAGGGCTGATACACACTCCAACATGGGTGAACCTTGAAAACGTCACAAAAGGTCACATGTTCTATGATTAGATTTATAAGAAATGTCCAGAAAGGCATATCTATAAAGACAGAAGGTAGCTTGCTGGTTGCTAGGGGTGGGAAGGAAGAAGGAGTGGGGGGCAATTCCTAATGAGTTTGGAGTTTCTTTGGGGAACAACAGACATTTGGGGGGATTAGCAGTGATGGTTGCACAACTTCAGAAATATACTAAGGATTATTTAAAATGTGAATTTTGCTGGATACAGTGGCACACACCTATAATCCCAGCTACTCAGGAGAACTGAGGGAAGATAATGTCAAACTGGAGATCACACTCTGCAACTTGGTGAAATCTTGTCTCAAAATAAAAAATAATAGGGCTGGGGATGTGGCTCAAGCGGTAGCGCGCTCTCCTGGCATGCGTGCGGCCCGGGTTCGATCCTCAGCACCACATACAAACAAAGATGTTGTGTCTGCCGAAAACTGAAAAATAAATATTAAAAAAAAAATTCTCTCTCTCTCTCTCTTTTTAAAAAAATAAAAAATAAAAAATAAAAAATAATAATGATAATAATAAAAGGGGGACTAGAAATGTAGTTCCGTAGCAGAGCATCTCTGGGTTCAATCCCCAGTACTACAAAAAAAAATAAAAATAAAAAGTGAATCTTCTGGTTTATAAATTAGATCTCAATAATTTTAGAACTGAATTTAAAAAAAAAAAACAATCCAATTAGAAAACAGACAAAAGACATGAAAAGACATTTCCCCAAAGAGGATTATGAATGAGTAATAAGCACATGAAAAGACGTTCAACATCATTAGCCATTAGTTTAAAATCACCGTGGGATGATAGACCACATCTATTAGAATGGCTAACACAAAGAATAGCAGGTGGAAATTAAAATACGGGACAGGGTGCAGAGACAGGGATCCTTCACACAGGGCTGGTGGCAGTGCCAAATGGCAAAGTCACCCTGAAACATAATTCAGCAGTTTCCTTCAAAACTAAAACTGGATTTACCATACACCCCAGTTATGGTATGATAAACTGAGCACTCATCTCATAGAAGTAAAAACTAGTCCCCAAATATTCACATCATAGTAACTTCATGGTAACCCCAAACAGGAAACCATCCAAACATCTTTCAATGGGCAGATGGTCAAAATATCTGACCAAAATATCTGAGTGGTTCACTCAGATCATAGATCACCAGTCACCAATAAAAAGGAATGAACTCATTAAGACATATGCTAACCGGAATGAACTGGAAATCACACTGGGAATGGGTGGGGAAAGTCAGCCTCAGAGAGAAACGACAGAACCCGAGAAATAGAGCCAATCACTGGCTTCCCGGGGTTGGAGAGAGTGGGGAAGGGTGGGCATGGCTGCGAGGGGAGGACACAAAGAAAACAGGTGGGGTGATGAGGGCTTTGGGGATCTCTTCTGCAAAGGTCAATGCGGGTGATTGGCATGTGGCTCTGCACACCTCGAACATATCCACGCACAGGTGAGGGTTCTGAACTCTCCCTGCCAAGGTTATTTTTTTTTTTTGGTGGGGGGGGGGAGGGTTGATCTTGTGCTGTTGAGAGACAAGGTGTGACACTGGGGGAGGCCGGGGGAGGGTTTTATGAGCCCTCTCTGTACCTTTCTTGGAAACATTTTGTGGATTTATAACTATTTCAAAATATAGGTTTCAAAAAAATCAAAATTTAGCCTCATCTTCAAATTGGCTCCTCTTTCTGAACTCCCTAACTTCACATCTGCAGATGTGGAAGCCCCAGGGGCCTCTGCCCAGACTCTCCCTCATTCTCAACAGCAGAGTAACACGGTAATATGGTGCTACAAAAATAATAAGCACATTTACTGAGTGTTTCCTCCGTCCTAGACACGACTGTCACATGCCTGATCTGATTGGTCCCTCACACCACCTCTATTATGAGGCCCATTCTCATGGTAAGGAAAACCAGGATTAGAGAGTTGGTGGCTATCGCCAGGGTGATGCAGCCAGTCTGTGCCCAGAATCCACCAGACTCCAAAGCCAGCCACTTACCTTAGCCGAGGGCCTTAGCTCAAGATTTCACGATTCTTTACCTAAACCAGAAACCCATAAAGGAGCCTTGGACTGGTCTTCTGTCCCAAGCCCCAGCAGAAGGAAGCAGCACCCGTGCACACTTGAATGGTAAACCACTCCAAACAGAATAGGCAGTCCCCTCAGTTCCTCATGCAAAGATTTTTAAAAGTATTTTCATCAATTTAAACATGTAAATATTCAGTGTTATAACCAAAGGATCAACTTAAAAGGATTCATAGATCATACATGGCATATATGAAATAGATTGATCTGAAACGTCGCCATCTCCATCTCCCACACTCTGCAGCAACTGCATTCAAACACCCCCACACACGATGGTGGACATCAGTGTATCCACAGTTTGTATCTAACACAGATTTCCAGGGGCGACTATCTTTGTTACTAAATTATTTGTTTCTAAAATTCTTTGGTTCTTCATGGAGTTTTTAAATCTGCCAACACCTTGTTCCTTGTCCCCTCTCAGCACCACCCCAAAATAAATAAATAAATAAATACACACACACACACACACACGCACGGTGGTTTTACTGACTAGGTACTAGGACTGGGGTGTCTAAAGCTCTGTTAGGGATTTTGACAAGTAAGCTCATGCTAGGAGCCACCTCTTAAGGGTGTGACAAGCGCTCCTCAGCAATGCCATTTAGGGGTTCTTGATGGACCCACAGAATCACCTGCAAAGCTGTGTAGAGGGCTGGGGATGTGGCTCAAGTGGTAGCGCGCCCGTCTGGCATGCGTGCGGCCCGGGTTCGATCCTCAGCACCACATACAAACAAAGATGTTGTGTCTGCCAAAAACTAAGAAATAAAATATTAAAAAAAAAAAAAAAAAAGCTGTGTAGAAACATTGCTGCCAGGCCCCCCCTCCCCCCCTCCCAGGATTCTAAATTTCTCTGGGATTAGGCGCCAAGCATTCTTAGTTTTAATAACACCCCAAGTGAATCACATTTGCAGCCAGAGTTGAGAATCATCAATATGACAACTTAACCGTAAGTCTCCTCTCCAAGCCAGCTTTTGAGATCTGTTTTACCTACCATTGAATGTCTATGGTGGTGACTTTATGTCACCCTCCCCTGCCACCCCACCAGCTGAAGTCTCCCAAACTGAGCTGAATCTCTCTCTCTTTTTTTTTTTTTTCTGTTTCTCTTGTATCAGTGACCTCTGTAAGCATCCAAGAGAGCACTGACGGAAGACATTTTAACCTAATTTGACTTCCCTAAAATAGTCCCGGGTTGTCCTAAATCAAGGAATTGAAAGCGTGCCCCACAGGGTGAGAGATTTTGTCAGGACTCCACTAGAAAGCAATTCCCCTTTTTCTGAAAGATAGACTGGGAAGGAACGTCACTTTATTTTCCACCTATGTTTAGCAACTTCCCTCTCTTGGAGGAATTACTAATAGGTACCATGTTGTTTATTGACCTGATCTAGAATCCTAAAAGTACACAGGGCACATATAATCGTGATTATTCCCATTTTATAGAGGGAGAAACTGAGGTGTGAAGTCACTGGACCAAGGTTACCACCCAGAGGGTGAAGGGAGGCAGGGTGTCTCAGGCCTTCCGAGTCTCGAGTTGTACCACTCCCTTCTGACCCAGGGCCCTCAAAATGCTTTCACAAGAGACCCAGGACTTACGTCCAGGTGTCCTGATGAAGGCCTGGTGGACAGCCTAACATCCTGGAGTCAGGGTCAATGGCCGTCCTCCCTCCTCCCCACCTCTGTGGTCCAGTCCAGACCACCCTGGCTCAGCATTCCCTGGTTCCTGGCTCTGTGACATCACAGACAGCCTCCTGTCCACTCTGGCAGCAGCAGGTGAGAGAGGCTCCAAGGTCAGACCTAACAGTGGGGGGGTCGTTTCTGCACTGGAAGAAGCCATGTCCCACCTCTCCTGGTGCCTATTCACGCCACTAGAAAACAGACGCAGCCCCTCAGTTGCCTTGACCCCTTTCTCTCTCTCTGGGTCCCAGGCTCCTTATCTGTGCCCAAAGGGCTCCCCCAGCTCCAGAAGCCTCCCTGCTGGACCTCATTGACCTTGCTTGCCCTGTCAATACAAGCTCACAGCCCACTGGGGACAACCTCAGGGCCTTTTCTTTGGCTCCTGCTTCCATCTAGAGGCAGGTGCTAGTAGTGCAGGAAACTGCCCACCCTCCCCGGCTTCGCCCTCCCCCCACCTTGCCTTCAGCCTCCACATCACCATTTATATTTACTAAGTCTTCCGGAAGTGCCAGAAGGCTGTGCTAGGCACTTTCCATCATTAATTAATCCTCACGAGCACCTCTTGCTGTAGATGCTGTTATTTTCCCATTTTACAGATCAGAAAACTGAGGTTCGAGGAGGATATAAATTCTTCTAAATTATTCTTCTAATAACTAGATCTTCAAGAATCACACCCCAAACAATGTGCCCATAATTGTTTCACTGCTCTCCCTAAGAGCATTTCCATTTCTGAAGACGGTCCAAAAGTTCAAAATTCTGTGCTCTCAACACTCAGAGCAAAAAAGTGGTCCTATTCCCCCTTTTGCCTGTGAAGTTACCTGGTAAAGACTGGGAGCTTCAGCCCTGGATCCAGACAAACCTCCACTTGGAGTCCCCACTGCTGGGTCTGTTTATAAATGAAAAAAAGCAAGGCTCAGAATATAGTGTGCAATAAGCTTCCGTTCGTCTTTAAAAGAGGCGGGTGGAAAGTGGCTGACACCTGTGCTTTCCTATACATACCTAAGCTGCTGTAGAGCAAGAAACTTCCATGCCACGTGTGAAACAGAACCAGCCTGTACCTCTGCTGGAACAGGACAGGGCGGGCTCAGGTGGCCCAGCCTCTGAGCAAAGATGGTGGCGGATGTCCAGGCTGGGCAGGTGCTGAGCGCCTGGACTGGTGGTGCTCCCAGAGGCAGGAGATCTCCAGCTGGGGGTCCTTCCACTGGGAGGTGCAGCTGCCAGCATGCCCCTGTCCCTTCCAGGAGCTTGGTCATGTGGCAAAGTGTCACTGATGGCTACGTGGGTGTGACACAGATGGTGCTGACTACCTGCCACCCTCTGTTCAGGGCACTCCAGCTTCGCCCAGGAACATGGACACTTTTTTTGTGCTCACAGTCTCCACCGCTGGCTCTTCCCTCAACCATGACTGCAGGGAGGACTCTGCAAGGCTGTCCAGATCTTTGCCACTGTTGCTGGTCTTCCTTGAAAACCCACTCTTGGACATACAGTTTCCAGTTGAGTGTCGTCAGCCTGCCCTTTCTTGTTTTGGTCTTGGAATCCTTTGTCGCACCCTCCATTGGACTAGAGGCTGCCTGGAAGCATTCGACTCTAAACACATACGGAGGGACAGGAAGCAAACTATGATCATTTCAACATTTTCAGAAGGATTGGAAAGGCTCTCTGGAATCGCCGTCAGGATTCCCCAGGCATGACCTCTGCCTTAGAGAGCAGGGTCTCCTGTTCCTTTGGCTGAGATATGGATTACTCTCACCTGGGGCACTAACCCAGGTGCATCATGGAGCATTAGCAAGGGTGCACACTCCCTGGTTGGCCAAAAATAAATCCAAGTGTGACCTATCAGCCACAGTGACTTGAACTAAAGATTTTAAGTGGGTCACTTGTTCCCAGGGGATGAGCTGTGCTATTGACTAGGTCAGCCAGGGAACGAGCTCCCTGATGGTCCAACACAGGCCTAAAGCTCTGCTCCACCCTTCAGCAGTTACCACCCAGGAAGCGTCTTCTTCCTTCCGACCATGCAAGATGCCATTGTCAACTGAACAGGGCTGGGGAGCCATCCACTTGGAATGGCCTAAGTATTCCACACAGGACACTGAGTCTTGGTCCCAGGTGGCACTGAAGAGTCTGGTTTCCACATTAGAAGCTGCCATACAAGATCCCTGTCCATCTGTGTTGTAGACAGTCCCCCTAGGGACTTAGGAGGTGGGACAGGAAGGTGCTGAGTGCTAAGGTCTCCTCAGACAGACGCCACTGGACAGATGTGGACAGCTGTCCTTCTGACCCTGAGAATCCATCCTTCCAATGGCCTTTCTGCCCGCAGTGCATACCAGTGTCCTTAGGCTCAGACTCCACATTCTTTACAACACAGGAAATCTGGGTCCTGTTTTACCTCAGGAACCAGTTTTATGCAGGAGACCACAAGATTATTTTGAATTCTGGTTAATATTTGAGGACTCTGAAAATGATCAAGATATCAACACTAACATTTCCCGCTCCAATTTATTTTTTCTAATAATTATTATTTCAGGTCTGAATCCTTTCCAAAAATAAAAAGAGAGAAAGAAAAAAAAAAGAAAGAAAGGACTTTCTTTACTCAAGTCTTGATCTAACTCAGAATATTTTTCAAAAGGATTCTGAAATCCTTTACGTGTCCCATTAATGATAATGATGATGATGATGATGATGATTTGTGTGTGTGTGTGTGTGTGTGTGTGTGTGAGAGAGAGAGAGAGAGAGAGAGAGAGAGAGAGAGAGAGAGAGAGAGAGAGGGAGAGGTGGGGGAGAGACAGAGATTGATTCTAAATCTTGGTCCCTAAGAAAAAGTTTTCAAAATAGTCTTATGTGGTGTGTTTCCTATTTTTCTTCCCTTCTGAAGTCTGTTATTGTGTTTTTGTTTTTGTTTTTTATTGTGCTTAAGTGGATTATTTAAATATCCTGGTCTTTTCTAAACATTTATCCACATCACTGAACCCAACAGTTAAGTGAACTTATTATTACAAATATACCAGGACAATAAGTAACAGACTCCTGAATTACACAGAAACGTTCTGCCCTTCTGCAGTTTGGGAAGATTCTAAATATTTGCCCTGGAGTCTCACCTCCCATTGAGACCCAACCCCTCCAGATCCACCTGCTGCTGTAGGCGTTTTGGGGCATAAGGGGATTTATGCCTGTTCTTTTCTAGAAAGAGGCCCCCTGAAAAAAGTCTTTAGGCAGCCAGGGGAGGGTGTTGGAGGAGAATAAGTGGGTGGTAAAGAAAAAGTTGGGTGTAGAGAGAAAGAAAAAGGCAAAGCAAGTCGGTTTCACAAGGTTTGAGTAGGAGTTCGAACTTTAATTTTTCTTTTATTGTTCCCCCTGAGGCCAGAGCATGCCAAGTAAAGAAACCCAGAATTGAGGGCTTGCTGTTTTGTTTTGATTTGGTTTTTTCTTCTCTCTTTTCTAGAGACCCTCTTAAATCTCATTTTGTTTTGTTTTGTTTTGTTTTTTACATCAAAGATCTTTCATAAGGGCCTTGGTACTTCTAAACCATCTAGATTATCGAGATGGCTTAGAAGATTATCTAAATTATCAAAATAAGCCCAGAAGAGTACACAGAGTGGAAGAATGTGTATGAAGCAGGAGTTTTCTCAGAAAAAAGTTGACAGTTTTAATGTAAAGGAGGCCAGGACCAACAGGAAAGAGTTCCTGCCATTGGTTAAAAGTATGCACTCAGGCACTGCATGGCGCCTGGAATCCCTGAGCCAAGCAGAGCCCAAAGAGGCCCTATGACCAATGACCTGGAAATCACCCACCAGGACGCAGACCTTAGAGGGGGTCTCGTTTATGATTAAAGACAGAACATGTGCTCACAAAAGTTTTGGAGGACCCAAGTCAACAGTTAAGCCAAATCCTTCACACAAACGGATCATCAGTCTACCTGCACTCCAGCCCTAGTTCTCAGGGCCAACCCGAGGAGGCTTGGCTGGCTGTGCCCATGACTCCACTCTTGGCCTGTGAGGCACTTCCTTCCGCCCAGCGAGCACAGGCAATCTGGAACAAAGCAAACCCCAGAAGGCACATTTGTGGACGAAAAAAATTGCATCTGCTAAGGCAATTAGCAGAAGATCAAGCAGATTAACGGCAAGGATATTTGCTAAATGGTGCATCTCCAAAACCAAATACCTGACTGCCTGATATAAATTTCTATTTGTTTATAAAAGGAAAATAAATTCATTAAAGAGATCTCACCATATACTTAAAGAGAGCTTAGGAAGATACATCACAACTCAAACCATGTTGGAAAACTCATCTGGCAGGAAATCCAAAAAGACCACTGGAGATATAGGGGTCCATGCACCCAATGAGACTGGATCCTGGTCCCAGGATCCCACACATGGTGACATCTGTGTGTGTCTAGCCTACGAGTACACCTATCCACAAGGAAGAGCTTATGAGTAGGAAGTGAAAGATCAGCTAGCAGAAGGGGAGAGAGATCTATCCAACAATCAGAGAAAGCTCATGAGATTGTTCAACAAACACTTGTAAAGTATCTATTCTGTGCTCAGAACTGGGATGAGAGTAGAGGTAATACAAAGATGAAAAAAAAAAAAAAAAGAAAGAAAAGAAAAACCCTATTCCTGCCTCCACATGGGGGTACATTTGTCTATCTTGTATTTTATTCACTGCAGTATCTTCAGCACCAAACAGTACCTAGCACTGAGTAGATTCTCAATAAAATCATGCTTCATAAATGGGAAAAGCACATGGGCTACCACCCAGATGGCTGACAACTAAATAGGCAGCTACAATGTTTTCAACAAGTAGTCTTGCAACATTGACCCGGAGTCAGGCAGTCGCTCTACAATAATGTGGCATGATGGGTGGGGTGGGGGTGTTAGGGGAGCACAAGGCAGAGGTCCCTAACTCATCCCAGGAGTAAGAGGCAGCTTCCTGGAGGCCCTGGGTTGAGTCTTGGAGTTTGATGAGTAAAGGAGTGAGCTGAGAACATCCTGGATGCAGGGAAAAGTGTAAAAGCAGAATCCTTTGGTGAGAGGCAAGGGGGCTGCCTGGGTAGCATCTTACAGCTGTAGTGAATGAAACCAGAGGAAGTTCAGGCTGAAGAGATTGGCAGTGTGGGCACAAAAGCAGTTGGGTCTGAAGACCTGGGGTGCCCCTGCAGTGGCTAAGCAGGACTGTCACTATGGGGTTTACATTGGGGCCACATAACTCTGTCTTTCTGTGGAGGTGAAAAAGGCAATGGGGAAGTTTGAGCCGGGGTCCAGGTGGAGAGGTAATGGTGGCTTTGGCTCTGGTGAGTGAAATGGCAATGGATGATAGCAGACAGATTGAAGTTATCTTCAAAGTGAAGTCAAAAGACTGATGAAAGTGGGAGGAAAATAGGAGACTGGCAGGCGTCTGGATCTGGAGATAGAGAATAGGGTCCTTCTGCAAAATAGGGATTGTGGGTTTGCAGTGGACAGGTTGGCAGCCCCACCAGTAAACAGAGCAGAACTATAATTGATTCCCAAAACCATCTGAGTCACGTGGTGGACTGTGTCCTACAGGCTATAATAATCCCAGAGCAAAAGTTGCCACCCAACTCCCTGTTGCCTCCAGTGTCTGCAAATGTTTCACCCAAGACAAAGAGGATTCCATGCTGGTCCACTCAACACACATTTTTTGGGCTTCAAATGTAGCTCAATGATACAGCACTTGCTTAGCATGTGCAAGGCCTTGGTTTAATCACCAGCACTGTAAAAAAGAAGAAAAAAATCAACACTTATGGCTCATCTACACTCTGTGAGATGCTGTTGTAGACCCTGAGAACAAAGCAAAACCAAAACAATGAAATGTGTGACCCCCTGTGGCTTACGATGTCATAAGGAAAGGAAGCAGACCCCAGTAATCATGGATTCGATAGTGCTAGAAAATGACAGAAGTGGGTGTGGGAAAGGAGACCTGTGAGGGCTGGGGAAGGGAGACACTTTAAATGCAGTGGATAAAGAAAGCTTCATTAGAAAAAGTAACCCTTCAGCAAAATCTTGAAGGTAAAAACAGGAATATAGCCACCTAAGGACCAGCATTGCTGACAGAGGGTGTTAAAATCAGCCAGGAGCCTGGTGCTCTTGGGATGGGATCCACAGGGGAAGGGCAAGGATCACAGGTGGCGTCAGTGGTGGCAGCTGAGGATGGGGAGGAAATAGCAGTGGGGAGTAGAGTACAGAGCACCTCAAGAACCAGGTAAGAACTTTGAGTTTTCTTCTGAGGAGTAAAAGACAGTTTGTGTGGGGTTGGGGGGAGAATTAAGAGAAAAAATATCTTTTGCATTTACTCCCATATATTTACCATTTTGTCATTGTCATCCCTATATGTAGATATGTCCATTTCACAGCATTTTCCTTCTAACTTTAAGCATCTTTTGTATTCTTTTTTTTTTTTATTTTTAACTTTTTTTTCTTGCAGTGTAGGGATCAGACCCAGGGCTTTGCCCACTAGGCAGATGCTCAACCATTGAGCTAAATTCCCAGTCCTTTATATTTTAAAATATTTTCATTTCACTTTAATGAACATATTTTCAATAAATATGGAGGACTCCAATTTTTTTTCTTTCAGAATTCAAAGGTCCTTACTCCATCGTCTTCTAGCTTGCATTGTTCTGGCACAAAATCAGATGTCATTCTTGTCCTATTTTCCTTCTTTTATTCTTTTTCATTTTTAGTTGCTTTAAAGATTCAGGGTTTTCTCTTTCATTTTTAGCTTTCATACTACAATGTGCTGAAGTTTCATTTTATGGTTTTCATGTTTGGGGTTTGCTGAGCACCTGTGTTGATATTTTCCATCAAATTTAGAAGAGATTAAACTATTCTTGCTTAAAAAAAAAAAAAAAGTTTTGCTGCCCCACTCACCCCTTCTGAGATTCCAGTTATCCATGTATGGTAACTTTGTGATTTTTCTTGGGTCACTATTGCCCTTATCCTACTTTTTAAATCTTATTACATTCTGTACTTCAACTTGGGAATTTTTATTGATCTTTTCTCAAGTTTACAGGTCATTTTTTTCCTGCTGTCCAGAGTGGTATTGATCTTACCCAATATGTTTTTCTTTCAGATACTGGTTTTTTAAGAACTAGAATTTCTGTTTGATTCTAGTTCAGAGTTTTCTTTTCTTTCCTTGATACTATATCTCTTCACCTGTCATGTCCATTTCTCTCTGTCCATGGGAATTTTGAGAGGAGCAACATGAAGCTTTTGTATTAATCACTAAGGGTAAAAGAAACAGGAGGCCAGATCAGAGGCTATTGAAATAATTCAGGCAAGGGATGATGGCACGTTGGACCAGGGCACAGCAGCTAAAAAAGTGAAAAGCAAGTGCCCATGAGAGAGGCAATGCATGCAGTGAACTGGGTGTGGGAAGGACACCTAATCAATACCTTGAAAAGAATTTCCTAAAAGGAAGTTTTTTCATAGAACAAAGAGCAAAAACAGAAATCATCTGGAGTTTTAGAAAAGTTAATACACAAAGGAGGGAGTTTAGAACTAAAATAAGACCTTGTGTACTTCTAGACCATCTGTACTAGAAAGATCCTTGAAGACATCATCTAACCTAACTTCCTCTTATCTCTGCAAAGGAGCCTGAGACAGCAACAAGCATGGACTTACCCAAAGCCATGCAGCATATTAGTGTCAAAACCAGGATTTATACCTACATAACTATATGCTTCCTTACCAGGTTCCTATGGAAACTGGACAAGTTGGGATAATTTGGAAGCAATGAGCTCTGGAGGGGAAGAGAAGGGAATGGAATAGAATAGAATGTCCATTGAGCACTTATTGCATGGCAGTCATTTTGCCTATATTTAACCCTGTACTTCTGCAGAGTAGGCACTGTTATTCCCATTTCCCATGTGATGAGGATTATGAAGAAATCTGCCCCAGAACATACGTCTAGAAATGGGGAAGAATGTAATCTCTCTGAAGCCTGAGCATTTTCCGCCCACTTCTGCAGGACCTGACACTTGGCTGTGGTGGGTCCTAGCTAGAGTGTGAGCACAGGTCAAGGGCTGGTGTTTTTCAGCTACAGTCTTATGTTCATCCAGGAAACAGCCCTGCCCAGGGAACTGGGCTCTAATTCAAGATCGGCTGACACAACAAGGCATCCTGCAGATAAAGCTGGCAGAATAGAGGCTTCCAACTCCTTTCCATGGGTAAGAAAATTTGGGATGGGATAGGATAGATGACTTTAGGAGAGACCTCCAGGTTGTGGGAAGCTAGCAATGATTGGCAGAGGGGAGGATTCTCATGCCTTGAGGGAAGCTGACCCAATATAACCTTCACCACAGTAAATTTCCAATAGGCATGTAGAATTCAGACCCTAGAACCCATGGCCCCGTTCCTTTAGCTTCTACAGAAACTCACCAAAACTTGGCCTCGAAGATCTTCTGTTCATGCTGCAGGTATTGTGAGGATACCCAAGCCTCTGATGACCCTAAGGTTCCCAGTCAAACCCAGGAGAATCAGCCATCAACAGTGGGTACGTACCAGAAAAGAGCAGTGCCTGGCCTCCTAGGACCTCTGCTTGCTCATTCCCCTCCTGCTGAGACACCCCTGGGTTTCCTACATCTTTTGGATGGTTTTTTCAACCTAAAATGAGATGGAGATTAGGTGCATTGGTCCCCAAACCAATAAACAAGAGAGATTAAATTCTTGTGGACCATGGACCTGAAATATCAGCATCACCTTGTTAGGGACTCGTTAGGATCATTTTCAGACCCTGCTCCAGTCCTATACACTGAATGAGAACCTGCATTTTAACGTAATCTCCAGGTATATTTGTATGTACATTATGGTTCAAGAAACACTAGACTAAAGATAATATAGTAGTTAAGATCCCCACTACTTTTGGGTCTGTACACACTAGTTTGAATTTCAGCTTTACCACAGAAGTTGGGCAAGTCACTTAGCTGCTCTGAACCTCAATTATTCTCAAAATAAGAATATTTATAATTCGTTGTTACTTTTAAGGATCTTTGGGAGGGCAAAATGAGGCATATACATAAGCACTTAGCACAAGGCCTGGCACAAAGCAAGCAGTCAAGAAATGGACACTATATGGGAACCAGTTAGGTTAGGGTAGGCTCTGCTGTTAAAACAAATAATCCTTGATATCTCAATGATTTACAAAATTAAGTTTATATTTTGTTCATGCTAAGCCTAGGACACATAAACCATTCCTTTTTCATCTTTAGCTATCTGGTCACAAGACTTCCTTGACCAGCATATTAAGGATACAGAGAGAAAGAGAGAAGGCACCCTTGGCCTTCAGTTTGTAATAACACATCCATCTTGATGATCCAAGACAAAAGGTCATAGCAGAGAAGGGGTCAAAATCAGCAATGTTGGACAGAAAAAAAAATCATTATCAAAATCAGGCAAAGCTAAGACTGATGAGCACTTGGTGGGACAGGGCCATCTTTCTGGGAGGGGGGACAGTATAATGGCAAGAAAATGTTCTCATTTTGCCAGAAATCCATAAGTGAGGGCTTTTTAAAAACTTCTTTTGGAAATAGCTTCCCAATAAAAATCAAGAACCTTAATATTGCTGGTGCCTTTTCCCAACATGGCAATCACTGAGCCTTTATCACATGCAAAGTACTGTCTAGACACCCAGCTGCAATCTGATAAACCCCGGCTGCTGCAGTGGTTCATGTTCTAATAGTAAAAGAATATTATTTATTCTGCATAGTAATGCTAAGAAGTGGACATTCTTATCCAAAATGAGCACACCATTTTGCCAGGAAGAACAAAGGAAGAGCCATCTGTTCAAGGTGAGCAGCTAGTAAATGGCAGTACAATTCACCCTGTCACAGAATAGAGCTCAGTCTGTTGGCAAAATCCTTTGTTAGACTTCTAGAAGTAGAGACAGACCACACCTTATATACAAGTCTTTATAAAAGCAAAATTTGAAGAGTCTAAACATCAACAGTAGAACATCGGTTAAATCAACCTCCAATCATCCATCACCTAACACATTAGACAGCCATTATTTTTAAAAATTTAGGGACATGAGAAAAATGTTTTAGATATTCTATGAAAAATTAAAGTGCATAGGTAATACATAGGATGTGGTAGGTGATGTAACAACATTCATAGGGAAAAAAAAAAACAGTATCTGGGGGGAGAGGCATTGGGGGGCATTTTCTTCTTGCTTCCTATATATTTCCCAACTTGTTTATAACAGTCATGCATCATTTTTACAAATAGAAAAAAATGTTAATGGAGGGCAATTTCTTTTTCTTTTCTTTCTTTTTTTTTTTTTCTTTTTTTTTTTTTTTTTTTTTTTTTTGAGATAGTTTCTCACTAAGTTGCCCAGGCTGGCATCAAACTTGCAATCCATTACCTCCTTCAACTTCCAAATAACTGAGATTATAGGTGGGCACCACCATGCCCAGCTAAAAAGTTAGTGTTTTAAATGAATACATTTTGTCTCTCTCTCTGTGTGTGTGTGTGTGTGTGTGTGTGTAGTGCTGAGGATTGAAGCCAGGGCCTTGTGCATGCTGGGCAAGCACTCTACCTACTGAGCTCTATCATGTGATGAAGGCTCAGTGATTGTCATATCAGCCCTGAATACATACTTCTAATGGAGCACATGCTTCCAAGGGGAAGCACTCAAGGGAAAGGAGGAGGGAGACACAGACACCGGCCACCCCAGCATGCCCACCACATGTCCACGTGCTGCTTCAGAGTTGGACAAATGCCTTCATTTCCATGATTCCTCGGAGCCTCCCAGGTGACCTTGTGGAATTGTCATTGACAGATTTGAAGCTTCAGAAGAGTGAGCTCAACAGACAAAATTCCAAGCGCATGAGCACATCCTTGTCTTTAGGGAAACTCCTGCTCTATCCACAGAAGAAATCTTCCTCCAGCAGCACCGAGTTTGAAGGTGAGACCCAAATTGGGGTCCTAACACAGACTTCTGGGAAAGAGGTCCTGATGACCTGGCCCCATAGATTTCTGACCTCAGCTAAGTGAAGTGCAAAGAGAGTGGCCACGCCCACCAGGAAGTGTGGCTCAGGGCACAGTGAAAGGAGCACTGTTGTTCCCCAAAACCAGCCAGGTGTGTGGCAGGGAACAGGGTCAGAGAACGCTTGTGGACGGAGCACAGTTCAGTCAGGGCAACTGCCTCTGGGTCATGGAAGGACAGATGTCCAATCTAGGACAGGGCCACAAACCAGAAAGAAGAAATGCAGCCATGTCACTGGGCAGCACCTGTGCACCAAGGCATACCCACCCCAGGGCAGATCTTCAAGAGCTGAGGATTGCTGGGCACAGGGGTGCACACCTGTAATCCCAGTGGCTGGGAAGGCCAAGGCAGGAGGGTCGCAGGTGCAAAGCCAGCCTCAGCAAAAGCGAGGTGCTAAGCAATTCAGTGAGACCCTGTCTCTAAATAAAATACAAAATAGGGCTGGGATGTGGCTTAGTGGCTGAGTACCCTTGAGTTCAATCTACAGGATCCAAAAATAAATGAATAAAATAAAGGCATGCTGTCCATCTACAACTACAAAAAAATTAAATAAAACATTAAAAGGAGGTGGGGTCACTGGGGATGCAGCTCAGTGGTCAAGTGCCCCTGGGTTCAATCCCCAATACCAAAAAAAAAAAAAAAAAAAAAAAAAAAATGCTGAGAATCACCCAGCCCCATCATTAAGCCTCCCCTGTCAGTCAAACCTCCTTGCAAACCACATCACACTCAAGGTGAATTCCTATAAAAGACTCAAGGAGACCTGCTTTACCTGAATCAAGGGGGAGGAGCTGGGGGTCCCACTAGCTCCCCCACACCTCTTTCTGTCCTCCCCACCCCAATAGGCCTGAGGCCCCCAAAGAGAAGAGACTTTCCACAAGCCCACCAGGGGCTGATGTTACCATCCAAGGCAGGATGGGCCCAAATCTCCTGCCCTCTATGCCACTGCCTGAGCCAGACTACCGTCACTGGATCCACCAGGGTAGTTCAACCCCAGACCATTGCCAGAAGCTCCTAGGCGCGGTCTGTGTTGGCTCCCAGGGGACTCTGGAATCTGAAGAAAGATCAGAGAGGGATGCAAATGACCAGGACAGTGGCTCCCAGCCCACCCAAAAGGCCTTCGCTCACCATGTTTTCCTTTCTCCTTTCAGAACTGAATGTACAAGATCATCAAAAAGGGTTTTATAAGAGAAATCTAAACCGCTACAGCCACGAGCAGTGGCCCTACCAGTCATGCCTCATCGGGAGACCCTGAACATTCTAGTCGGGGGCACCACAGAATCTCCAAGCTGCTGGAAGGTCCCCATGAGGAAGAGGGCAGTGGGCAGGAGTCATGAAGACTGATTTGGAAACTCCCCTGAAAGGGAGGAGAAGATGTCTGAGTCACTCCTGTGCCCCCTGACCAAGTAGCTTCAGCCCCTGAAATGGCCACAGGGGAGAAGTTGTCACCAATTAAAGACCTTGGTTGCATTAGATGTCATGTCCCTCTTCTTTATCCCCTCCCCCTGGCCAGGGAGTGTCACCTATGGATAACATCATTGTTAAATATATTGTCACATCTAACCTAAAAAACAATTTCCAACCTTTTGGATAACTTTTGAAATAGTTTCAAACATACAAAGAGTTGCAAGAATAATAGGAAGAATGCAGGTCTCCCCTTCACCCAGATTCACCGAGAGCTTCATTGCCTCCCAGTTTTTTCCAAATCACTGGAGGGGGAGTCTTCACGCCCCTTTACCCTGAAATATTTCAGTGTGTATTTCCTAAAAACCAGGAGGTCTTTTTTATAGAAGTACGGTACAATTATCAAATGTAGTAAAGTGAACATTGATACGATAGTGTTCAAATATCCCCAGTTGTCCCCGGATTAGTCCAGGAACTAATCCGAGAACTGCACGTGCTGTGGGTGGGGTCAGACCCTTTGGTGGGGGTCTGCAGGATTTCTCCAGTCTTGTTTTGTTAATTGTTTTTATTTTTTTTTAACTAATTAGATCTACTTGTTTATACATTATTAATTTCTGTTCTTATACATTCTTTTGATTACTTCTTTTTTTCTTGATGTTTGAACTGGGAATTTCTTTTTCTTTTTTTTTTTTTTTTTGGCAGAATGGAGGATTGAACTCAGGTCACCATGCACGCTAGGCATGTGGCCCACCACTGAGCTACATCCCCAGCCCTTCTTAATTTTTTAAATTAGAAATTAGAGTTATACATAGGGGTCAGATTCATTTTGACAAAATTATATTCACTTGAAATTTGATTTCAATCCTCATTTCCCCCTTTCCCTTCACCCTCTCTTCCCCATTCGCCTCCGTGGAGTCCACTGATCTTCCTTTCTCTCCTTTATTTATTTCTGACTGGCACTCTCTACATATAAAGGTGAGATTCCCTGTGGTACATTTATGTATGCACAGAACTCGATTCATTCCGTATTTCCTCTCCCTGCCCCGTCCCCTCTCCCTGCCCCTGTGGTCCACCTTCTGCACTGATCTTCCCTGTGCACTTAGGATGGCTGCTCCCTCCCCACCACCGTAGCCTTCTTTCCCTTGCTCTGCCTTGGCTTCCACATAGGAGAGGAGACATTCAACCCCTGACTGTCTAAGTCTGGCCTATTTCACTCAGCAGGATGCTCTCCAGTTCCTTCCCTTCACCAGCACATGCCACAATCCCATTCTTCTTTATGGATTAATAAAACTCCACTGTGCATACATACCACATTTTTCTGATCCATTCATCTATTGAAGGGCACCTGGGCCGATTCCGTAACTGAGCTATTGTGAATTGGGCTGCTATAAACATGGATGTGGACATATCACAATTGTATGCTCATCTTAGTTCTTTTGGGTAAATACCAAGGAGTGGAATAGCTGGGTCATACAATGGTTCCATTCCTAGTTTTCTAAGGAATCTCCATACCACTTTCCAGAGTGGTTGCACTAATTTGCAGTTCCACCGACAATGTATGAGTGGACCCTTTTCACTGCATTCTTATCAGCATTTTTAATATTTTTTTATTTGGGTCCTTGATAATTGCCATTCTGAGTGGAACGAGACAAAAATCTTAGTATAGTTTTCATTTGCATTCCCTGATTCCCAGCCCTTTTTTAAACTTTATTTTGAGACAGGTTCTTACTAAGTTCCCAGGCTGGCCTTGAACTTGCAATTCTCCTGCCTCAGTCTCCCAAATAGCTGGGATTACAGCACCACTGCACACTGATTTTCTGGGTACAAGAGTTTAAAGACAGAAAATGCCCTTTCTCTCTCAAAAATACCTTCCCCCTCTTCCTGGAACCTGAGAGCATGGTACTTTACATAGCAAAGGGGATTAAAGCTGCAGATGCAATCAAGTTTGCTAACCAGTGACCTTGAGCTAGAGATAATCCCTGATTATGGGGGTGGGCCCAGTCTAATCACATGGAATCTCCTGCCCAGCTCTGGGACAAGTGTCTACACCATGGCACAGAGAGCAGGACAGGAGGAGGGGAGGAGATGGCAGCAACAGGTCCTATAGGAGCATTCCCTCCCGATGGGAGAAGGAACTAAGTTATTACAACCCACTCACAATGCATTTGACAGTATCAAACTGGACCTAAAATGCCTCAGCCTCTTACTGTGTCACCTTGGCCAAGAGACCTAACATACTCTCTGTGCCTCGGTTTCCTCATCTGTACAGTAACAGTATCTACCCGTGGCATAAGGAACTATTGGTCCCAAATTCCTCCCCCTTCTCTGCCGTTATCTTCTTGGGTGAAGTGCACTTGGGCTCTGTCAGGTGACTTGTTTGGTCACAGAACTTAGCAGACAGGGTCTGAGGCTTGCTCCAACTTCCTCTGGCACCCCATGACAAGAACACCCTTGATAGCCTACCAACCAAGAAGGGTGAGAGCCACAGGAGGCAGGGCACACTGTCAACCTGACAAACATGATGGGCAGGACCCCTGGAGAGGGCCTCAGCAGACACTCTCCTCCTCCCCACCTCTGTGGTCCAGTCCAGAACCCCCTGGCTCAGCATTCCCTGGTTCCCGGCTCTGTGACATCACAGACAGCCTCCTGTCTACTCTGCCAGCAGCGGGTGAGTGAGGCTCCAAGGTCAGACCTAACGGTGGGAGGGGTCGTTTCTGCACTGGAAGAAGCCATGTCCCACCTCTCCTGTCACCTATTCACGCCACTAGAAAACAGACGCCGCCCCTCAGTTGCCTTGACCCCTTTTTCTCTCTGGATCCAGTCTCCCCACCTGTGCTGAGTGCCCCAAAGGGCTCCCCCAGCTCCAGAAGCCTTCCTGCTAGACCTCATTGCCTGTTCTGGATATCATGCTTTAGGTGTCACTAGAGACCCCAGGTCACAGCCCACTGGGGACAACCCCAGGGCCTTTTCTTTGGCTCCTGCTTCCATCTACAGGCAGGTGCTAGTAGTGCAGGAAACTGCCCCCTGGCCCCTCTGCATGTGTCCCCTATATCACCACGTTTTGATTTACTAAGCACTCACTGTGCTATGCATAAGACACCATGCTAAGCACTTGCCATCTTTCTGACACCCAATCCTTGCAACATTCTGGAGTAGATTTTGACCATCCATTTGTAGAGACAAGTAAACTGAACTTCAAGGAGGTAAAACTGCCTTAAATTACACAGCAAGGTGCAGCAAGAATTTGGATCCCAAGTCCACTGAAGTGAAATACGTGTGCTCTGGACTGTGATGCATCTCTGCCAAGCTTCAGGTGGAGCCTTGCTATTTAAACGGCTGCCCCCCAAAACCCTCAGAGAACAAATCAGTTCTGAAATCTCTTGCTGGAATTGTCTGCAGGTGTAAAAATGGACGGCATAGCAGAGGCTCCAGCCTCAGACCAAAGGACACTAACAGGGCGGGGGAGCAGCTCAGGGGTGGAGCACTCACCCAGCACCGCAAGGCCTGGTTCCATCTCCAGCATGAAGAAAAAAATACTCTAGGAAAATCCTAGCTGCTCCTCTTGGCTCTGACACCTGAGCAAGTCACCCTTCTGAGGCCCAGTTAACTGTTCAGTAGAAATAAAAGAAATGAGCCCCCAGATGTCAAAGGATGTCACAGGCCCAAGGTGACTGATGAACACCAGTGTCCTTGACCCTGAGGCTATTTCTCCTCCCATTCCCTTCTAAGGCTGGAGTCTCAGGGAGCTCGGGAGAACCTGAGAGAGGGTGTCTCTATTTCTATGAGAGATAAAAACATGTTCACGGGAGGGACAGTGGGGGAGAACTGAGCGCAGTGCTGTCCCGCCCTTCAGGAGGGCTCCTGTGTCATTCAACAAGGAAAGGACGCCTGTCCACAGAAAGCCCTGTGCTGGGGTCCAAATGGGACCTGCACCCATCCCTGTCTCCCTGAGAGCAAGACTGTCACTCTTGCTCACTGCAGGGTCCTCCGCGCCCCACAGGATGCCTGGCACCAGAGCATCCTTGGTAAATGTGGTTGTCCCCAGGCGTCCATGGGGGTGGGGGTTGGCTTTACCAAAATCCATGGATGCTCAAGTCCTAGAAAATGTCCTAGTATTTGCACATAACATACACGCATTCTCCCCTGTACTTTGAATCATCTCTAGGCTATTTATAATACCTAACAGAATGTGAATGTTGGGCCAAAGCCATTATTTGTTGAGGGAATAATAAGAAAAAGTCTGTATAAGTTCAGTAATTTTTTTCAGATATTTTCAATCTGTGGTGGCTTGAATTCATGGATAGTGTTGAATATATATACTGAATAAAAATTTTTTTAATCATATATTTTTTTCATAGGCAAATAAACAGAGAGTGAAAACAGTTCATTCAACAAATATTTGCTGAGCACCTGCCATGTTTGGGCAAACTCTGTGCAGGAACAGGAAGGGCCATGATTCGGGGAAGGGATGGTGGGACCACAGGTGAGAATCCCTAATTTGTCCCAGCATAAGAGAGGGCTTCCTGAGGAGGTGACACTGGAGCCCCATCAGGGATGATGGTGGAGAAGGGAGGAAAGAATGTAGGGGCAGAGGAACAGCTAGCCCACAGGCAGCAGCAGGACACGGGCCACCGAGGGTCTGAATCAGAGTGGCAGGACTTTTGTGAGTGAGCCCACAGAACAGAGGCAAGCTGTGTCATGACCCAGGGCCAGAGCAGGCAGGGGGGATGGGGGTGGGGCAGGTGATGGGGGAGGTGTGGAGGAGCTAGAGTCAAAGGCCCGGATGGATGAGGGGGATGGATGAGGGAACGTGAGAGGAGGGCAGGTTCCGCCCCCATTCTGGCTCTGGACATAAAGTGAATTGTAGGACCTGTCCTCAGATAGGGACCATGGGCAGAGGAGCAGCAGGTTTGGGCTGGAAATGGGGACAGGGGAGTGGGTCCCACCCACAGGCAGCTAGAGTAACCCTATTAGTCATCCAAAAAGCCACCCATCTGCTTGGCCGGTGGGTAAGGCTGGCAGTGTGCTATGGCTTGTGACCTGCTTGGAACAGAAATGATTCACTCACCCCTTGCTACTCCCTAATGACATCATCTGCTTGTACCCAGGACCAAAGTGGGACAGATTCAGGTTCATTCATTCACACCATAGGTATCTATGGAACTCCTGCCCTACGCCCTGTGCTGGAGACCCGACAACACCTTCTGGGAGCCAGGGCACATGTCAATGAGTAAGTTCTAGAACATGTTAGAGTGCAACAAGGGCCGGAGCAGTACCATGTGTGGAAGGGGAACAGGGAACACCATGAGATAGAAGGGGACTTAAAGAGGCCCAAGGAGCCCTCACTAGAGTGACCCACAAGCAACAGCTGGAGGCGCTGGGGGAGGAGCCCTGGCATCTCTAGAGGATGAGCACTTCCTGTGGAAGTCCTGTCTGGTGTGGCTGACGTAGAGGGAAGGGGGAGTGGAAAGAGAGCCCAGGAGGACTGCTCGGAGGTCAGGGTTAGGCTATGAGCTGCCAGGGGAGGCCCAGGGAAGGGCTGGCTCTTACTCCACAGGATATGGGAAGCCGTGTTGCTTGGGGAAGAGGGGACGTGTTCCAACTGACACACTTAAGGAAGACCAGGTGGGAGAAGCAGAACGCTAGTTTAGGCAATAGTCCAGGTGAAAGAGAGATGAGGGGCTGGGACAAGACTGGAGGGATGGGAAGTCAGAGTCCAAGGAGGCCGGCCAGGGAGCGAACCCAAGGGCTGGGATCCACTTACGACCATCATGATAGAAATTTTCATGGTGAGATGTTGGCCACAAAAAAAGGGGGGGGGCAGAAAGAGGAGATGGTCAGGGCCTAGAAGAGACTGAAAGAGGTAGGGAATAAGATGGACTTACAACCTTGGGTCTTTAGAGCTGGAAGGATCCTTGGAAAGACAATGCAGTCCAAGTACCTCTCACAGATGGTGAGCCTAAGTCCAAAGACACACCTGGGCCAGCGCAAAGTCACACAGTGAGTTAGTGGTGGGGCCAGGAGTTAAACCAGCAAAGCTGAACTTCATAATCACACCCCCCATGGAACTGGGCCCAGCTGGAAGAAACTGGAGCCCAGGAGCCACATGAAGAAGGAATGGAGAGGCCAGGAGCAGACTGAGTGCTCTGAGCACCAGCCAGCGCGGAGGCTGGTTACAGACATGGGTTCATCTGAAGTGGCACTACTCTCTCCGTTTTCCAAATCAGAAAGGGGGATCCAAAGAAATTACACCCCATCCAGAGCACTCACCCAGAAAGCAGAAGGCAGGCTTGCCTGTATGTGCTGTTCCACGTGCTCCTTCTGCTACCTCAGGGCTCAACAAAGAAGGGTCAGACATTTTTCAGCCAGTTGTATGTTCATTTAGGAAAGAGCCCTGTGCAGAGAACTGTACCAGACCCCCAAGATCTGCTGATTCAAGATGGCCCCTGTAGGTAGAGACCGGCAGAGCAGAAGTTCCAAGTACTTCCCACACGTAGAACATTTTAGCTAGTAGAGGAAGGACTGGCCCCCAGAGAGGCAGGTCAGGCAGTGGGCTTGGACCTGCCAGTCACGGGGAGCTACAGAGGGTTGGGGTGGGGGTTCAGTATGACCCACTGCTTAAATAACAATGGGCTTCTGGGGTTGGGGCTGCAGAGTCAGACACCCAATGTCCTTTCCTCTTCCCAAAACATGGCAGCCAAGATCTTCTGTTGCTGCTGCAAGGACGGTAACGGAACTTCCAGCACTGTTGTTGTCTCCCACAAGCCAAGAATGTCCCAACAGCGTCATCCACCATCCTTAAGTAGGTGGCAGACCTCACTGTGGGACAGTTGGCAAGAACACCCAAGTTCTTCCTTCTCATGGTTCTGTTCTCCCAGCCCTCACCTTCTGGGACACACTGGTTTCTTTCATCCTCTGGGGGTGTGGAAGTGGAACAGTTACCCAAACCTATAACAAGACAGTCTAAAACTACATTCATTGTTAGATATTAGTTATTGGGTATTAGTTAAGATCACTGTCTTTAGTCATATATGGCAGTTTAAATTTTTCCTTGTCTAGTTACTAAGCTTGAATACGACACTGACCCTCCCTCTTTCTCAGCAAAATGGGAATAGCAATAACACATTACCTACTTTGCAGGCTCTTGGAAGTATTAAATGATGTAATGGATATAAATGCCTAGACTATGTTCTGTGTGTGTGTTAGTCAGGATCAGCCACATTAGGTTGAAATAACAAGCAAACTCTCAAATCTCAATTGTTTAACACAATTTGGAGTCATTTTTAGCTCAAACAGAATTTGCTTTTAAAGCAAGGAAGAATTTGAAGAATCCCTATGTGGGATAAAATTAAGACCGTTCATTCATATGTCCCCTCAAAGCCTTTATCCAAGATAATATTTTTCTTTCATTCTTTCAGATCTGAGAGTAAATTCTTACCAAAGTGATTATCAGAAGAGACGTTCACATCAATCCTGCAGCAAACGGGTAATAGTCAAGAAGTGCAACCCTGCGAGACCCTGAGCATTTAGGAACATGGGTCTCTAAGCTGCGCAGCTAATGGAGGGTCTCCATGAAGAGGAAGGCAGTGGGCACGAGTCATGAAGACTGATTCAGAAACTCCCCTGCAGGAGGAGAAGATGTCTGAGCCATCTCTGTGTCACCTGACAGTCATTCCCATTCCTGGAATAGTCACGGAGGGAGGATCTGCCTCCAATTAAAGTCCTTGGTCGCATCAGAGGATGTGTCCCTTTCTCTTTCCCCCTTTCCCAGGCTGCTTTTGAGATCCCAAAAAATGTGGAGCTAGTTGACCCTGGCATCTCTTGCAAGGAAACATTTTGGTCACCAACAGATTCAGTGTCTCATCAGGACACATTTCCTCATGGAGAGCATCTTCTCGCTGTGTCCTCATGTGGTGGAAGGGGAAAGGAATCTCTCTTGGGTCTTGTTATAAAGGCACTAACACTAATCCTGATGGCCCTGGGCTCATAACATAGTCACCTCCCAAAGGAATTAGAATTTCAAAATGAATTTTAGGGGATACAGACTTTCAGAATATCATAAACAAGGGGAGTTGGAAAATAACATATTAGCAGTCCCTGTGCCTACCCACTCCAAAAAGGAGGGGGAAAGAACTATGTTGTCTATGTGGCAATACTTTGGGTAAAATTCATACCTTCTATGGGAGGCCCATCCTGGCTGCAATGTGAAGGATGGATTTGAGTAGAATAATGAGAATAGCAACTTATAAAGTATGGTACCTTGCTTACTCAGTGCCAGGTCCTCTTCAAAGTACTTCATAAATATCAACCCAGTCAGTATAATAAGCCAAAGAGGTTAGTACAACTACTTCTCTGTATTTACAGATTAAAAAACTGAGAATCATAGAGGTTTACATAAATCTTTTAGGATTTACACTAATATGTGGCAGATTGGGACTTGAACTCAGGAAACCTGACTCTGTAGTTCACACTCTTAAACCACTCAGCCAGGCTGTCCCTGAGTAATTGTGGAATGAAATTCAGTTGTTGCTCTTGGCCTCATATTGACTGTTCATTACCTGCTCTTCAGAAATGGAGCTGGGCCCTTTACTTTTCCTTGGTAGGAAGTGCAATGTCCAACTTGGCCAGTAGAGTGTGCTGGAGACTCCTTCCTGGGTCTGAGGCACTCACCTTAGCAGGCTCCTGCAGACAGATTCCCCAGTACCTGGCTTCTGTAGTGGAGGCAGTTTTTGCAGCACAGGAATCCTAAGGTAAGTGGAGACCAGCAGCACTCTGCAACTAGCAACTTCTCCTAGTGTCCTCCACCAATGGGGGAGTGCCCCTGAGTGGGCATGTCTCTAGAACATTCAAGGCCTGGATCTCAGTTGGAGATGGGGGATGGGAACACCCCACCCCCCCCACCCCCTCGGGAGCAAATTTATCTCGACCCTACTTTTCCCAGAAACAGCAGTAAATCCTTTCTAAAGGAAGTTCAAAACCCTTGAATATTGCTTTAATTTTTCATTTAAAATGTCTTTCATTCAATCAAAACTTAACAGGATTGTCAAAAGATAAGAGCAAATGACTTAAAGCAAGAGAAAAAAAAGGCATATTAAAGTGACTTAAATTTCTTTTAAAAAAATCTGCAAAGTAATCAGATATTGGACTCAGAAGATAAGAGCTTTTAAATGAGTACAATTAAATATTGAAGAAAATAGATGACGATATGGATAATTTCATCTGAAAATGAAACTATTTTAAAATTCAAATAAAAATTATAGAATTGAATACTACAATAGAGGATGTTAAGAATTCAGTTGACGAGGCTGGGCATGGTGACACATGCCTATCTATAGTCCCAGCAACTCAGGAGAATGAGGCAGGAGGCCCACAAATTCAAGGCCAGCCTGGGCAAACTTAGTCTGGCCCTGTATCAAAACAAAAAATTAAATGTCAAGCTGTCCCTCTCCTCGGTCTATACCCAAAGGACTTAAAAACAGCATACTACAGGGACACAGCCACATCAATGGTTATAGCAGCACAATTCACAATAGCTAAACTGTGGAACCAACCCAGATGCCCTTCAACAGATGAATGGATTTTTTAAAAATGAGGCATATATACACAATGCAATACTATTCAGCAACAAAAGAGGATAAAATCATGGTATTTGCAGGTAAATGGATGGAGTAGAGAAGATAATGCTGAGTGAAGTTAGCCAATCCCCCCAAAAACAAATGCCAAATGTTTTCTTTGGTATAAGGAGGCTGATTCATAGTGGGATAGGAAGGGGGAGCATGGGAGGAATAGATGAACTCCAGATAGGGCGGAGGGGTGGGAGGGAATGGGAGGGGGCATGGGGTAATTAATGATGGTAGAATGTGATGGACATTACTATCCAAAGTACATGTATGAAGACATAAATTGGTGTGAATATATTTATATACAAACAGAGATATGAAAAATTGTGCTCTATATGTGTAATAAGTGTAATGCATTCTGCTATCATATATAAATTTTTAAATTTTACATAAAAATATATATTAAAGAAACATTAAAATTAAAAAAAAAAAACGGGCTGGGAACATAGCTCAGTAGTAGAGCACTACTGGTTCACTGCTCAGTACCACATAAAAAAATCACAGAATTAACAACCAATTAAATACAAATAAGGGCAATATCAATGGAACAGAAAATAAATCACAGGAGCCAAACAAAAGAATGGAAATTAGAAAAAGAAGTCTTAAACTAGGTGTGGTCCTGCTCACCTATAATTCTAGCAACCCAGGAGGCTGGAGCAAGAGGATTTCAAGTTTGAGGCCAGCCTCTGCAACTTGGTGAAAGACCCTATTTCAAAATTTAAAAAGAATAGTCTTAGAGAATTCTTTATCTACCAAAAGACTCAGAATCCTTGAAGAATTTTTTACTTACCAAAATTTTACTTACCAAAAATATCTTTCAAAAATTAAAAAAATAGAGACTTTTCAAACAAAAACTGAATTGTCACTGTAAGATCTATACCAGGAGGAAAATACTAAAGCTATTTCTAAATATACTATACGAAACACCATACCGTACTCAAGAAAAGCTCTGTAGTTAATTCCAGGAGAATGAGAAAGAGACGATTGTAAGACAGATCATGAAAGTACAGAAATAAACAAATAGTAATTTTAAAAGGTAACAGAGTAATAGAGACACATGGATAATGAGCTTAATGAACAGTGGCTGCGAAAAGAATTAACAGCAATGTCTGTTGTCATTTCCAATACAGAAAGAACTAGAATCTGTTAAAGAACAGTATGCGGGCAGGAAGATGAAAGAGTAGGCTGGCCTCAGTCCAGGAAGTGCTGGGAGTCCTCAGTACAATGACGCCACCAAACAATCAGGGAGGGTGTTGTCATCTAGGGTGACCACTAAAAGCCACTAAAAGAAGTATACACCTCATAGGCTGACGCAGGACCAATCACCCAAAACAAATAAACAAACAAAAGGAAATAAAACTGTTTCAAAAATCTGAATCCAAAAGTCAGCAAGAGAGAAAAACCAAAAGCCGAAATAAATAGAAAGTAGAGGGTATTATTTAAGCCCAAATTAGTAACTACTTTAGACATAGCATAGCAAATACTCCAAAAAAAAAAAAAAGACTCAGGGCTGGGGTGTAGCTCAGTAGCAGAGCACACATATAACATGCACAAAAGCCATGGGTTCAATCCCCAGCACTGTGAGAAAATAAATAAATAAAAACAATTCCATAAAAGGAATTGTGTCTATAAGGGTGACACCTTAAATATAAGAATGCAGACAATCTGAATGTAAAAAGATGAACAAAGGTGTATTATGTAGTCAGTACTCAACAGAGAGCTAATCCTCTCCGTAAACTAGAAATAGAAAACTTCCTCAACTTGATAAAAAAAAATTTTTTACAAAAACACAGCTAACAATATACTTAGTACTGAGAAACTAGAAACTTGACCACTAAGATCAAAAATAGGGCAAGGGGGCTGGGGATGTGGCTCAAGCGGTAGCGTGCTTGCCTGGCATGCGTGTGGCCCAGGGTTCGATCCTCAGCACCACATACAAAGATGTTGTGTCCACCAAAAACTGAAAAATAAATATTAAAAAAAATTCTCCCTCTCTCTCTCTCTCTCTCTCTCTCTCTCTCTCTCTCTCTCTCTCTCTCTCTTTCTCTCTCTCTCTTTAAAAAAAAATAGGGCAAGGATGTTCCCTCTCACTGTTACTTTCAACTTCATACTAGAAGTCCTAGCCAATGCAATAATACAAGAAAAGGAAATGAGAGGTATGCAGAATAAGAGGAAATAAGACTCTTTGCAAATGGCACGATCATCAATGTAGAGACTCCTAGAACAACTGAGTAATTATAGCAAGGGTGAGATATAAGATACAAACTAGGAGAAACTATTTGCAAAAGATACATCCAATAAAGGACTATTATCCAAAATACACAAATTATTAAAATTCAACAATAATGAAACAAATCACCCTTAATAAAATGGGCCAAAGATCTTAACAGGCCCTCTACCCAAGCAGATCTATAGATAGAAAATAAGCAGAAGAAAGGATGCTCTACATCATATGCCAAAAGGAGATGGAACAATAAGATACAGTTACACACCTATTAAAATGGCCATGGGATGGGAATATAGCTCAGTTAGTAGAGTGCTTGTCTTGCATGCACAGGGCCCTGGGTTCTAATCCCCAGCACCACACACACACAAAAAAAATGGTCAAAGTTCAGAATATTCAGGAGACTGACATCATCAAATGCTGTCCCGGATGTGGAGCGTCGAGAACTCTTGTTCATTACTGAAGGATTGCAAAATGCTTCACCCACTTTGGAAGACTGTTTGATTTGCAGTTTCTTACAAAACTCAACATACTCTTATTATGCAATCAACAATCATGCTCCTGTGGGGTGTGCAGTGAAAACCACCCAGGGATGTTGGTAATGGCCTTCTTCATAATTGCCAAAACTCAGGAGCAACCAAGACATCCTTTGGTAAGTAAAGGGATAGATAAACTGAGGTACATCCAGAAAATGGAATATTATTCTCTGGCAAAGAGAATGAGTTATCAAGCCATGAGGAGACATGAAGGAACCTTAAATGAATATTACCAAGTGAACGAAGCCAATCTGAAAAGACTCCACACTGTAGAACATTCTGGAAAAGCAAAACCGTGGAGATAGGAAAACGACTGGGTTAGGGATGTGAGGAGTAGAAGGGATGGACGGGCAGAACACAGAGGGGTTTTAGGGCAGTGAAAGGCCTCTTCTGCCGTGGTGGGTACATGTCACCATACACTTGTCCAGACCACAGAAATAGCACCACCAAGAGTGAGCTCTAAAGCTAACCACAGACTTTGGGTGATTACGCTGTGTCGATGTGAGTTCATCAAATTCAATAACATGCCTCACTGGCAGGGGATCCTGATCATGGAGAAGCTAAGCGGGTGTGGGGCTGGGGAGTACATGGAAATCTCTTACCTTCCTTTGCTGTGAAATCACTCTAAAAACGTTAAATCATTTCAAAAGAGAAAGAAAAAAGAAAACTGATCTTCCATGCAATGCAAAGTAGATCACAAGGAGAAACTCTACTAGGGATGAAGGGGGAAGCTTCACAAAGATTAAAAAAAAAAAAGTCAACTCATCCCCAAGTTATGGGGGATGATTCTCAATTTGTAACCATGTAACAAAAGAGCAAAACTTGACAGCAGCACCAAACACGTTATCAAATATGTTCATACAAAATCTGTATGCAAGCTTTCTTTGCAGCATTATTCACAATAGCCAAAAAGTACCAACAACCCAACTAGTCAGCGGATTGTGGTGTGTCCATGTGGTGTGCCCACGTGATGGACTATTACTCAGCCATAAAAAGGAACCAAGTAGCAATACGTACAACAAAATGGATGTCCTTAAAACATGAAGAGAGCTGGAAACACAGGCCTCTCATATACAAATAAACATTTACCCAAAATGTCCACATGGGAAAATCTGTGGACAGGAAAGTACACTAGTAGATGACAGAGGCTAAGGAAAAGGGAAGCCGGGAGTGCTAGTGGGTATGGGAGGTATTCAGAATTTTTCTGGAAGGGGGGGCAATGAAAATACTCTAGAATTAAACAGCAGTGATGGCTATGTAGCCTTGAACATACACTAAAAACTACTCAACTGTACTCCTTGGTATATAAGTTATAACTCAATTTTTTTTAAATACATGGTTTAAAAACAACTTGTTAGAAATAAAAGGAAAAACAAACAAAAAAATTCTACCATAATTGAAGATTTCCCCTCTCTGGATCATTGATACAACAAACCAAAATCAGTAAGGAGGCAGAGTTGAGGGGTTGGGGTGTGGCACAGAGGTAGAGTATTTGCCTAGGAACCAGGAGGCCCTGGGTTCGATCCCCAGTACCACCAAAAGGAAAAAAAAAAAAAAGGATATAGATTTGAGAAACATAATTAAAAGTTTGTGCTACATACACAAGAAAGATCCATCAGCCAATAAGGAAAGGCCCCCACGGAGGCTGAGGCATTGCTCAGTGGCAGAGCAAGTGCTTGACATGCTTGAGGCCCTGGGTTCCATCCACAAAACAAATAAATCCATAGTAGGTCAGTCGCCTTTGGCTGAGCGTTTACTATGGACACAGCAGGGACCAGGCCTCACGGTCTGCACTGTAGCACCTCCACCCACTCCCCTTGTTAACACACCTCTCTCAAAGAGCTGAGGAGATCGGGGTGTGGGGCCTGCAGAGAGGGTATCTGGCCCCAAGTCACTAGCGTGCTTCTGAACCCCTCCTGTGCACCATCTTCCAGGGCTTAGTTCCATAAATCTGACAAGGATCTTTATTCACATAAAAAGACACCAGGGTGCTGGAGTAATTAAGTCTGATGCAGACAGCAACAAAAATATAAACAGGCACCTACTGTATACAAGACAGTGAGAGTTTTAAAAATAGCAACAGCTTATTGAGTCCACCAGCTGGTAACTCAAGGTTGCAAGCGCTAACATCTTTCACCATGGACCCTCACGACAACCTGCCAGGCAGACCTATTCCTCTCCTACTGATGAGGAGCGAGATGACCTCGCCAAAGGAAGGACGCTGTTCCTAAGTGTAGGGACACTGGAATGCAAGCCGTGAGAGGCTTCTCTATCACATCACGATGTCACACCTTCCGGCATCACCAGGCCCCTGACGGAGCTCGGAGACGGGGCACCCTCTTAGCAGGTTAGTTGATCTTCAAAGCAACCCGGAGGAGCCAGTGACACAGAGATCACAGGGGTTTATAAATGAGGAAACCAAGAGGGGTCAGGTGTCTCTGATGGAGAAATGTACACCTGGGCATGCCCCACCCACCAGGTGAGACCACCAAGAACCCTAAAGAGAGGAGAGGTGGAAGGCCACCTGATACAGACCCTGAAGTTGAGACACTGCTGTCTTGTCATTTAGCAAACCCGTTTTTATTCTGTTGTTATACTTCGTGGGTTTTATGATGGGATAATAAGTACAGGCTTCTATTGATCACATCCACAGTGGCACTAGATCAGAAAGACAGTGATCACCTTTGTAAACAGCTTCACTGAACAAAGCTGCCCTGGGACACGGCTAAACACAGACACTTAACACAGCCATTCCCGGGGCGGGTCTATCCACCTACCTGACCCCTCTTCTCCAGAACAGAAAAAAACTAACAGGTTTGTCTCCCAGGTGGCAAGCGACCTGGATTATTTGACTTCAGGTTCACCAGATCCACTTGATGAAGGAGTAGAATCACACTCAAGAGAGGGTAAGTGGCTTAGCCAAAGTCACACAGCTAGGAAGCAGCAGATGGGAGACAAGAATCCAGGCCTCCTGACAGGGAGGAGGGGCACCAGAATACAGAACCCGCACTTCAAAGCCAAGAAGGGCGCAGGACCTCTTGGCCTGTAGATGAAGCCAAATCAGACAGAACAAGCTTTGATCCTGAGAGAGCCCTGAACAATCACCCAATCCACCCACCGTACAGAGGGGTAAACTGAGGACCAGTCAAAGAAAGCAATTTGCCAAAAGTTAAACACCTAGAAGTGGAAGACCAAGACCAGAAAGCAGATCCATCATGACCCAGTACTCAACCCCCAGCAATCTGGAGAGAGATTTGAGGAATCTGGTATGGAATTGGCGAAGAAATCAATCCACAGGGTTTTGTGTTTTCTTTTTTTTTTTTTCTTTTCTCTTTAGCAGGTGTAAGTCATGCACAAAAAAAGTATAAGGTGCCATCTGGGACCCTGAGAAGTTTACAATCTAGCTAGAAAAAACAGGCATGTGCACAGAAAAACCAGATCAGCAACATAAAACTTCAACCCAAGCAGCAACTGTGTCAAGAATTTAAGGAAGACAGCAACGGGGCTTGTTGCTAATCTCCCTGAAGGAGGAATCGGGAAGGTGGGGTTTAAAGCATGAATACGAGTCCACGAGACAGAAAGGAATGGGTACGCCCGTTCAGAAAGGAATTTCAACTTATAAAAGCTGAGTCTTGGGGGCTGGGAGCCTTCCATGCTAGGCCAGGGCCTGGGGACTTGCATTTGGGGGAGCAGGACAGTCGGAGGTCTCGGAACTCTTCACAGAATTTCACAAGTGACTGATCACATTTCAACATTAGTGTCAGAAAACACAGCTGTGCTGTGTCTGCAGTGTGAATCACGATGGCGGGCAGGTGACACCAGTCCTGCCGCCACAAGGACCCATCCCTTCCCAGCATTCCTGCTGGAGGGTCATCTGCCCCTTGTCTCCGGCTTCTGTCCTGAGCCCTGAGGCTAGCAGACCACAAACCAGGGGCCACTGTGGTGGAGACAACATGGGGAGAAAAATCTAGGAATGGAGGAAAGTCGGAGAAGCTGCTTCTCTTCTTCAGGGAGGAGAGAGACAGTCTCACAACTTCAGAGGTCAGAGGCAAAGAGCAGTGCCCACCCTGAGCCTCGGTTTCCCCACCTGACACAAAGGGGCTGGGGAGAGGAGCACCATGAGACCAAGCTCTGGACACAAGGCTTTCCCCGACGGATCCTCTTCACATCTCCTGGGCTCTTTGGGTGGTGAAAGGAATGAGGGTGGCCCTTCAGCCACGGCCACACTTCCAGGCCGCACAGAGAACAGCAGGGGCAGAACCAGCTCACAACCACCGGCTTCAGCCCCGCCAGGGGTCAGCAAGGGACGCCGGTGAGGCACGGGACACTGGCACAAGCCTGGCATCCGTGTGACTGACCCCGTCTGGTGCGGCCCCCGTGCTTCTCTCCTCACCAGAGGCTTGCCCCTGGCCATCCTGGGCTGTTGAGGTCTCCTCCACTTCTCAGTCCTGACAGCAGATGAAGATCTTTTCCCTAGGTCACCTGGCCAGGAATGGACAACACCCTGTGCCCAGGACCTGGGCTTCTATGAGCTGGCAGGGGCACGGGATCCTGGGAGAGTCTGTGTGCCGTGTCCCCAGTCCCTGGGGCAGCAGGGAGGTCACCAAGAGTCGGATGTAGTAGCCACCAAACACTGCCAGCAGCTGTCGGGCCATTTCCTGGAAGAGGCAGAGAAGCAGAGTGAGGCCACAGGGACACACCTGAGGGAGGGAGCGGGAGCCTCTGGCCCCCAGCCCAGGAGTGATGCTCTCTGGGAGAGAAGTGGTGGGGCTGGCACCTGAGGCTCTCAAAGACACAAGTCCGGCCTAGAACCCAGCTCACAGGCTCCCTGGCTAGGGACTGGTGCAGCTGGGCTCCTCATCTCCAAGGGGGAAATTAATGTGTATGAACGATAAAACGCACAGGGACTGGGGCTTGGTGGTAGAACATGGGCTTAGCATGCATGAGGCCCTGGGGTCAATCCTCTGCAATAATAATAATGATTAATAATAATAATAATGGACACATAACCTCAAAGCACTAGGGAAATTACCAACCCCCTTCACACCCTCTTCCCATTTGGAATATCCATGAGTCTGTAAAAGTGAGGTCAAGGTGATCACTAAGAAGAGGAAAATGAGGACTTGGGGAAATTTCCCATTGGAGCAGGAGTCTCCAATTCACACAGTGCACCTGGTAGGTCTCTTTATACAAGTACTCCTAATGTATTAAAAGGTTGCTTATAAAAATTGGACTTAACCCAAAAGGACAAACACGGTCCGCTGATGTCCAAATGCTGTCTCTACTACATAAGGCACCTGGAGCAGTCAATTCACAGCAAGAAAAAGCAGAAGGGCGGCCCCACGGGCTGCGGGGAGAGGAGGGGGCAAGCGTTCTGGGTGCGGAGCTTCAGCATGGGGGGCCGAGGGTGCTCTGGAGGTGGTGGTGCTAACACCGTGAACATAATCAAAGCCACTGAGCTGTATACTCAAAATGATTAAGACGGTGCACTTCATACTATCTATACTTTACCAAAATGAAAACAATTAAAATGTACTTTGAAGAATTGAAGAATTTCAAAGAATTTTAAAAATTGGAATTAATGCATGCTGTCAACACACCCACTAGTCTAGCAGGTGAGATTCGAGGGAAACGTGCTTATTCCTAGAGCACATCTAAGGTCTTTCACAAGACCACTGTCCACTCCAAATGTAATGAAATACGCTGCGGGTTCCATCCAGGCAACTTGTGCCTATAGTCAGGAATGAAGGCAGCCATGCCAATCAAGAAGGCCACGGGGAAGGCAGGCCCTCCCCTCTAGCTGACCCTGAGCGGTGGCCCCGCCTGCTGAGCCCAAGTCTTCCTGAGTAACAGGGAGAACCGTCGCACCTACCACCTGAGTGCAGGAGCCGACAGATGGAAAGCATTTAGCCAGGGCCTGATAAGCAACATCAATAGCATCACCATTATCACACACAAAACTCAGAAACCACCCAGTTCAGAGGAGAGCTTTTTGTTTGACTTGTTCTTTGTGCTTGAAAATATTGAAAATGTCAAATAGTCTATCACTCACTTGGATTGGTTTTCTCACCAATTTGGTCTAGAATCAATAACATAAGAAGCTAAGAACTGTAGCAAGAAAATTGGCTAAGCTACATTCTCCCTTGCTCCATGACCTTGGGTGAGTCAGCCGACCTCACAGAACCTACTTTGCCCATCAAAGAAGGGAAAGTAACCCCTACCATAGAGAGTGTGCTAAAGCATTTTATGCAGGACAAAAAACTGTAAAAATGGAAAAGGTCACTTTAACTATCTGTCTTTTACAGACTCTGGGCTCACAGAGTGGCTGCGTTTTCCCTAGCTAAATTACAAGAGCAGCTCCTTTAAAACTATGCACACATACACACTTGATATTCAGGACAGGAAATTTTACTTCTATGGATTTGAAAACATCATTTAAAAGACCCAGGTTTAATGGGCTATTACACCTAAGCCCAAACACACATGCCACAATAAAGTATGTGACCTTATGAATCTTTTCTGCTCTTAAAAAAAAAAAATAGGATCCAAGTGAAAAGATTCATACAGTCATCATTTTCTCTTTGAAGTAGTCCTACTGGCAGGCCTCCAACTCCCACCAGGGCAAAAGAGGGGAGTCGGGGCTGGTTTGAATCTTGAAGTCCTAAAGATTAGGGCTGAAATTAAATGAAAGTGATCTCCTAAAGTTCCAAATGTCCCCCCAAGGTCACTCCTTGCTGCTTGTCTCCCTGACAGTGGGTCTGTGCTCCTGGTTTAGCCTGACCCAAGAGGCAGCTTGGGTAGCAGGACCCACAGAACTGGGGGGCTGTGGGAACTAGACCGCAACAGAATTCAAAGACTCATATCAAATCCAAATATCCCATGGCAGTTTAAGTAGAGAGATGGAGGGATGGTAGGACAGATGGGTAGATGATTGATCAATTGATTGATAAACATGTTTTAAAGATCAGTTTTGACAAAGTAAGCTATAATCTGTCAACATGAAACTACCATACAATATTCAAGCTGAGTATAGCAGAGCACGCCTGGGATCCCAGCAGTTTGGGAGACTAAGGCAGGAGGATCGAAAGCTCCAGAGCAGCTTGGGAAACTTAGCAAAACCCTGTTTAAAAATCGAATTAAGGACTGGGGTTGTGGCTCAGCGATTGCCTAGCATGTGCAAGGCCCTGGGTTTGATCCTCAGCACCATATAAAAATAAATAAAAATAAAGATATTGTGTTCAACTACAACTAAACAATAATTTTTTTTTTTAAAATCAAATTAAAAGGACTGGGGAAGTAGATCTCAGAGGTAAAGCACCTCTGGACTCAATCCTCAATACAGGGAAAAAAAAATCCAAGACACTGAAAAACACAACCAAAAATCCTAATCAGTACAAAACAATTTCTATAAATTATTTTTTAAAGTGTTGAGTAGGCAAAAAGAAAGTTCAAAGATTCAGTCTTCAAGGTTTGGATGGTGTCTACCAACCCAGAGGAGCCCCGCGGAATCCGCACCTACGCGGCCACCTGGCCCCCAGTCTCAGTGCCTGTTACCTCTGGCTCAGCCTCGGGAACGAGCTGGTGGAGCTCCCTCTGCAGGAGCGGTCTCTCCTGAGGACGAGGACTGCTGGGCAGGAGAGGAGCCTCCTCCGAGCTCTCGGGGCCCTCCGCCATCGCGGGGCTCATCCCCGTCTCCAGGACAACATATAACTGGCTCAGTCTGCTTCTCAGCAAGGACTGCAAAGGAAACAGAGAGGAGTGTGGGTGCTTCCTAAATTGGGTGGGAGCCGGGAGGTGGCAGGCTGCCTGAGCTGCAGACCCAGTGGAGGATGAGCTAACTATGGACTCGATGCTGGCCTCAGAAGTATCTGGAACTGAGTCACATGGTGAGGGCCCTCCTTCCCCATAAGAGCCCAGCTCTTAATGGCCTGATAAAGGGCTCGCCTTCCAAGCTCTCATTTGCTCCTCAAAGTGGCAAGGAACCCAGGGCTCAGAGCCCGGGAGGCTCAATCCCCCACCAGCTACAGTAAGACCATGGCCACAGACAGGCTGCCGTCTCAGAGCCTGATTCCTCCTCTGCAGAATCAGTAAGATCTCCCCATTTTCTGAATAAATGGTAGAAAGCACTTTGAAGAAGTGAGAGTCACCTAAACCCATTTTACCTTTGGATCCACCAGAGTTGATCATTAATATGACTCTGAGTATAAAGAAATACATATTCAGCCAAGCTTGGTGATACACACACACCTGTAATCCCAGTGACGTGGAGGCTGAAGTAGGAGGATTGCAAGTTTGAGGCCAGCTCAGCAATGTAGTAAGACCCTAAACTACCTTGTCTCAAAATAAAAAATAAAAGGACTGAGGATGGATGTAGCTCAGTGGTAAGCGCCCCTGGGTTCAATCCCCAGTACCCACCCCACCAAAAAAATTGGAAAGCAGAAAAGCAACCATCAATTTCATGAATTTCATGCAGGGCTTCTTCTTTCTAAGGTACTTTTTCTTGGATATTTTTCCAGTGTTAAGGCAATGCGGTCTACACAGTCTGGTCTCCTGGTTTATTTTGCTGGTGTTGTATGGTTACGAGAGCTTACCTCTTGGTTAGTCTTCATCTCCTGAACGTGGTCAGACAAAAACTGCATGCAGTCCTCCAGGTCGAAGTAGACAAACCAGAGCTGTGCAGGGAAGAGCCAGGCCCCGTGGCTTGCCCGCCAGCAGCCTCCCACTCCCAGCCCGGGGTCCACCCGCTGCTCCTTACCAAGGACCACCCTTCCGAGGAACACCCAGTTTGTTCCGCTCTCCCCATCCCTCCACCATGACCACGTCTCCTCTGTACAGCCGGCAGAAAAAAAACGACTTTGCGTTCAGAGTTGGAAAATGTCCAGTCCTATACCAAATGGCAGTGGCTTCATCCCCCACAGGTCACCAGAGAGAAGCTTCTCCCAGAGAGAAGCTAATCCTTCCTAGAGCAGGGCATGTGCACGCCTATCATCCCAGCAACCTGGGAGGCTGAGGCAGATGGACTTCAAGTTGGAGGCCAGCCTCAGGAACTTAGCAAGGCCCTCAGCAACTTAACAAGACACTAAATCAAAGTGAAAAACAAAAAGGGCTGGGGTGTGGCTCAGTGGTAAATACCCCTGGGCTCAACCCCCAGTACCAAAATATTAAAAATCAAAAAATAAATGAATAAACCCTCCTGGCCATCACTGTTCTTCTGGGGCCACCACCCTCATCCTCTGTAGTCAGGCGCATTTCTGCCTAGAACCCAGATGGACAAATGAGTGGAACCCTTTACAGACGACACCTCCATTGCTCATGCCCAGATCCAAGGTCATCACCTTGAGTGCTCTGGGGGAGGGAGCAGGGTAAGCCTCCACCTCACCTTCACCTCACCTTCCACCTCGACCTCAGCAGTCCCCAGGAGGCCAGGCCACACTCACAGGCTGAATCTTCCAGGGCCACACATTATATAACACCTTGTCATAATCACAATCCAAGTAAGTTCTAAAAAACGAGGGGTGCCCCTCACCTCCACCTCCACGCACTGGCCACGGCCCTCCACCCGGTGTCTGCCCCACGAGAGCCGAGCATACCACCCACTGCCAGCTGGTCTCCCACTGTCTCATCCAAAGACAGGAATTTTGTCAAAACTTTTTTCGCTAAAGATTTCCAAACAGGTACCAAAGTAGGCGGCAGCCTCCATCCTCCTGTGTCAACTACTGTCCCCTCATGGCCACTCCTGTTTCCTCTCTACCCTCTCTCCTGACCCATCACAACACCCCTGCACACCCTGGCCATTTTGACACTGGGTCCCCTCATCCCCCAATGCTATTTTGAAAATGACAAGACACAGTTGCCTGAAAAGGAGAGTCCATGCACCCGGCCTCCAGCCCACCACCATCTGACATGCCACGTCACCACCCCCCACACACTCCCGTGCCAACTGATAAAGCAGAGCCAGAGCTCAGCGAGGCTAAAGGGACCAGCAGAAGCTCCCTGTCCACAAGGCCACACTCTGGCGATGTACCTGGTTCACCCCCTGACGTTGGGCTCATGTGCTCAACTCCACAGGCAGAGATCTATGTAGTTCTCTGCTGCTGTTTCAGCAGCTAGAACATGTCAGGCACATAGTAGGCTCTCAATAAACTCCTGTGGGATAGACAAGGCCTGTGCATAAGGATTCTCCCCAGGCCCTGTGCATGCCCACCCCCCAGACTCCTCTAGGCTCTTCCAATGCAAGATGCCAAGGAGATGTGGCAACCCCACTGGGCAGAGTCCAGCCAGGATCATGACCGCCAGCCCCAGTTGTGTCCCAACCCACTGTGAGACTTTGTTCTTGTCACCTTAAGGCCTCCCCTCTGTCTCTAGGATATAGAAAATGACTTGAGCCAGGTGGACAAGGCCTTCAGCACCTGACCTGCCCCTCCAGCCTCATCTCTCCCAGCTCTGTCCTCCCTGGTGGCTCCTCATGGTCCCTCAAAGTGCCCTGTCTGCCTTGCATCTCAGCCTTGCCAGGGCCTTTCTTTGCCCCAGGACCAGCAAGGCATTGTGACCATGTGACCACATGCCTGCCATCCTCACAAGCCTGTGAGCTGTTGCTGGCTGGACACCTTGCAGGCCTCTGGTATTCTTCAGTGCCCACAAGGGGCTCAGCACCAAGAAGCTGTCCGGAGCAGGGAGGAAGGAAGAGCCTGTGACATCATCTCACCTGCAGGCTCCTGGACCTGCTGCACATGCTGGGATAGAAGGCCAACTGTCCTCAGGAGCCCAGATCAAAAGTGGGCCACCAGGGAGAGGCCACTCCAAGCCACAGTACCTGGATCACACTCTGGCACCCTTCCACGGTGTCCGTCACCCCCAGCAGCACTCGGTGTCTCAGCAGGGCTCTATTGGCAGCTGTGAGCCTCAGGTCTGTATTAGTGTTAGCCTGTAAGACAGATGCCAGGCCCATGGTTGACCTCTGTGCTGCCAGGGAGCTCCTGGGCCATGGCCACACTGTCCCACCCTGGACACCACACAGCAGCCCTCACCCTCAGGACTTGCACCTCCTCCCCTGAAAATGGGGCCACTGTTGGGACAGTAAATTCAAGAGTATCAGGCAGCCCAGGGCAAAGCCTGCCTCTTCTACCTCCAGGGGTCTGGCCCTGTGAGTGATGTCGCTTCCCTGGGCCCTGCTGTCTTCAGTTGCAGAATAAAGAGTAAACAATGTCATTGACAATGAAACTGGATTCAAAACATCACATTTCCACTGTCCCTGCCTCCCAGGAACGCAGCGAGGTTTCACTGAGATGGTGGATGAAGCTCTTAACCCAGGCTGGGGTGCATGGGCAACAGCACTGGGGGGTGGGCGCGGATGGCCTGCGCACCTGCTCTCAGGAAAGCACGCATCTGTAAAAGGCCTGCCTCTGAAGACTCGGCTGGGGCCTGGGCCTTGTCCCCCTCAGGCCAGCCCTTCCTATACCAGGTAACAAGAGGGAGGAAAGGAGCTGGTCCAGGTGGAACTCTGGGGGTAATGGGCTGCAGTCAGCTAGCGACGCTAGCGACAGCTTCGTGATGACGAAACCCACTTTAGCATGCGGTATTACCCACGTGGCACTGGCCACAGACAGGTTCTCAGGAACCTGCTTAGCAACGAGCAGTACTCTACAGGGGTGCTGGGCACAGTCTCGCCTGCCCTCCCGAACCTTCTGCTCTCAAGGAAGAGCAGCAAGGCCAAGTGAAGAAAATGAGGCAGTGGGTATGAATCCTGAGGGTCCTGTGGGTGCAAGGGATGTGGGTGGGGCACCAACAGCAACACCGGCCAGGAGCCCGGGAGTGGGGATCTGTATGGTCCTCAGGACCAAGAAGCCCCACAGGTTAGAAGCCCTTGAACTGAGACCCAGAGGAGGACCTAAGGAGAGCTGTGTGGCCACAGACTCGTCACTTCAGCTCACTGGGCTCCAGGTTCCCCACCAGCAGACAAGATCAACAGTAATGATCGTTAATACCTGAGTAGCATTTACAGTATTCCAAGTACTACCGTAAGCACTTTCCATGAATTAAATTATTCCATTTGCACAAAAGTCCCACAGTTATTTTGCCGCACATTAGAGGTGAGGAAACGTGAAGCCCTGCAGGTAAAATGGTAACTTGCTCCAAGCTGAGGGCTAACAAATGGCAGAGGTGTTCTGGGCTCATACTTCAGGCCCTAAGCACGGGGCACACAGCGGGTGCTCAGGACACAGGGCTCACTGTTAGGAGTTTCCAGAATGAGCAGATGGCCCAGGAACACTCCCTTGGTGCCCCTGGGCCTTTGTGCTGCCTGTGAGAGGCTGGGCCTTGCTCATGTCTGTGACCTGTGCCTAGCACATGACCTGGAACTCACAGGGGCATCACAGCTGCCAGCTGAATGAAAGGAGGGGAGAGGTGGGGTGGGGCGCCCACGCAGGCATCCCCTGACCACATGGCTTGCATCTGCAGCCTCCAGGCAGCCGGGTGCCAGCCATTCTCCTGCCTCTGCTCAAGCACACCACTTTGCTTTTTCCTCTCCCCAAAGAAGCTTCCTGCTTCAGGAGCAGCTTGCTCCATTCATTTCTTACCAGCCAAACACAAGGGCTATTGGGGGAAAGTTTCAGCACAGCCCGAGGACAGTATTATCTTGTCAGCCTGGTGATAAAGCCCAACAAAGATCCTTTCAGAATGATTCAGCCATAAAATTCCTATTTGTCCCAGTGAACACAGGAGACATGTCCTAATGACATTTCCCCACATCCTGCCCTCCGCTTCTGAGTAGGAGCCTCGAGCCTGCTGAGAACCTTCCCTGTCACCGTGAGACAGCATTGGTGTGCTGGGCAGAACGATGGTCCCCCAGGGACATCTGAGTCTCATTCCCCAATCCTGTCCATCTTTTGGGTGGAGGCTACTGCAGTTTACATGTGGGGAAGCTGAGGCTCAGAAAGGCTCTGGGAGCAGCCCTACGTCATGCTGCTGATCTGTGGCCAAGCTGGAATCCCAGTCCAGGATGCTCAGACTCCAAGTCATGTTCTTGGTCAGCACCCTGCTGTTGGGCCAATCTGTGACTACTGTTAGGTGGCAAAGGGGACTTGAGTGCAGGATGGACTGTGCTGCTGCTCAGCTGACCTTCAAATGCTGAGATTATCTTGGATTAGCCAGGGGGCGAGACATAATCACAAGGGTCCTTCAAAGGGAATGAGAGGGAGGAGAATCAGAGCCAGAGGAGGTGTGGCTTTGAAAGAGGAGGAAGGGATGGGCCTAGGAATGCAGGAGCCCTAGAGGAGCTGGGAAAGATCAGTGGACAGATTCTTCCCTAAAGCCTCTGGAGGGAACACAGCCTGCCACACCCGATTCTGGCCCTTTGAGGCCTGGGCTGATGATCACAGAAGCGTAAGTTAATTCATAACATTGTTATAAGTTTACAGCATTTTGTTACAGTGGCTCCAGTTCCCTCACTGAGTTCGCACTAAGAACATGGCTCAGAATCTGAGCATTCCTGCCTTGAACTCCAACTCGGCCATTTACTAGCAACACGGCTGTGGGTTGCTGGCTGAGCCTTCCTGAGCTTCGGCTTCCCCACCTGTAAACAGAGTCCACCCAGAGGACTGTAAAGCACTGAACGGAGGACTTACTGTACACCAAGAGCACTCAACCCATAACAAGAGACACACATTCAAAGAAACTGCAATTCATGAGCCGTCCCTTACGATGGGAGGGGTTGACCTCCTCTTCAAAGGTGATCAAAACCTTCAGAGGGTTCAGGATTTGAACCCTGGCTCTGCCACTTATAGTGGAATCCAGGAGAAGTTATCTAGAGTCTGACCACCCTCAAGCTCAGGCACCCAGTGCTGCAGGGAGGTGGGCTCAGTAACCCTCCTGAGCTTTCTCACAGGGCTCTCATGCGCACCCAGGGAAAGGTGAGTGAGCAGCTCAGTCAGCTCAACTGACTCAGCACCCTCTTCCCAAGCTCTTTAAAACAGCTTGCTTCCAGGAAAAAAAAAAAAAAAAAAAAAAAAACCCACAGGGATTAGATGAGAAAAACAAAGCTCTCCAGCTCTCTGGCATGAGGCAAGCAGCTTTGCTCCCCTCCCCATGTGCTGCTCCTGGGACATGAGGCCTCACCACAGGCCCCAAAGCAGCAGGGCCAGCCAATCACGGGTTGGAACTTCCCAAACTATGAGCCAAAATAAACCTTTTCTCTTTTTAAGTTGATTAAATAAAAGAAAGAAAAAGAGCACTTCGTCCTGATTGTGATCTGATTTCTTTCAACCCTGGTGCATGTGGGCCAGAGTGAATTTTCATGGCAGGAGGGATTCTTTAAAAGCAGGCAAGAGGAAAGGCTGGCTTGGGACTCTCAGGCCCACCCAGCCCTCTGGAGGGAGCATGGCAGGGGCCTCTGGACATCTCACCTTCCTTTGCTGCCTCTCGAAGACCAGCATGAGAGTCAGGGTCAGGCTGACTGCGGCCAGGGTCACGAGCAGCACGCCCGCCCAGTGGCTGCCCAAGGCAAACATCTGGCTGGTTGAATAGATGTTGGCCCAGATCACCACGTAAAACACCTGCGGGAAGCCAGGGGAGACAACAGTCAGGAACCCCCGTCCTCAAACGAAGCAGCTCCACTCCCAGGGACATCCATCAGCATAGGCTCCCGACACCCTCCTGGGTTCAAACAGCTCACGGGGCTGGAAGAGACCAAGGCAGACTCTGGGTCTATGGGAACGGACGTGTATTCCCTGTTGATAAGCAAAAGCGGACCGCAGGGCTTTCAGCTGCTCCCAAGCCCTCTTTATCCTGATTTTAAATAAAACAGAAAAAGAAGAAGTCTTTGGAGAAAGATAAGGTTGAGTCTGAAACCCACAGTGATCCTTAACTGGCCATTCAGCCTTTCGTCTCTGAACCTCAGTTTGCTCATCCGTAAAGTGATGATAATAACAGCTACTTTGGGGGTTTGCTGCAGGAGTTAACAGGGTAACAAAGGTCACAGCCCAGCACTGACTAGAGAATTAATAAATGCTGATTCTCATTCCTTCCCCTTCTCCCCAGAAGAGGGAGGTGAGAGTCAGCCATGCTATCTGACCAAGGATTCACCAAAGAAGCAAGTCGTGGTGGTTAAGACCACAGATGCAAAAGCCAGACAGCTTGTGTTCAAACGTATGTATGTGTTTGTGAGTGTAGATGTATGCGTATGCAGATGTAGTGTTCACATGTACACATACACACATGTGCGCATGCACATATACATACATGTGTATATGACTAGGGCTGGAATGGACCTCTCTGTGAGCAGAAGAGGAAACCAAGTCCCAAAGAAGAGAAAAGACTTAGCCAAGATCAGACACTGAGTTCAGAGCCTGGTGGTCTGCAGATTCCCAGTCCAGATTCTGCCCATAGGAAACCCCAGTTCCCACCCTGTATGCAGGGACTTGGTTACAACTCTCTCCCACAGTTCTCTTCCAGTGCCAAATCCAGGACCATGTGCTACCGCTCTTCCCCAGGCAATTAACTGGGTCACCAGCTGCCAAGTCCCTTATCTGCTGCAGGATACAACACTGCATTTGGCAGTGGGAGAGGGCCAGGGCTGGGTCAGTGTGTGCCCATCTCGCTCCTTACCACGGCAAAGGCCAGCCGCATGGGCCTCGAATTGTAGATGATGTATCTTCTCACTTGGGGCTCCAAGAGGGCACTCTCCGCCAAGCTCCTGTACTGGTCAGCAGGGACCTGTTCGGCCACCCAAGGGAAAGAGATCAGTCAACCACAGCGCTACTCCACCCCATCCCGCCAGCCTGTTCCCATGATGGTGGTGGAGGTGGGGGCGGGTTAGGCCGCCCCAGGGGGCAGAATGAGTCCTGGGTGGAAATCACAGGTACAGGCTCAGGGAGAAACAGCCATCCTGAGAAGGTGAACAGCTTGAGAGCCAGAAGAATCTCAAGGGGTCTGTCCCCACAGCCTGAGACTCAGTACCTTGGGGCAGGCACAGCATGGGCTGACAGTCAAGGCACAGGCCTTGGGAGTCAGGCAGCCCTGGCCCAACGCCCTGCCACTCTTGTGCTCTGTGAACTAGAGCAAGTTACCCCTTTCTCTGAGCCTCAGTTTCCCCCTCTACAAAATGCAGGAAGCCCACCTTGTAGGGTTGGGTTCTTATTAAATTAGATCAGACACAAACTGTGCTTGGCACAGTGCCAGGCTCATGGTGACCACCAGATACACAGGTGCTACTGTCAATACTGCAATATCCGCATCCACTAGCACAGCCCAGAGTCCCACATGCTCTCCCTGCCCAAACAAAAGTGTCTGCAGAATGCCCTATGAAAGTAGACCAAGTAAAAAGAATTTACCAATTAAAAATTACATTTAGGAACATGGTACAACAATATATAAACTGTACACCAATAAGAAAACTGAACCCGAAGATGACTATTTGAGAAAGATGCTCTTCTGCTAGGTGCAGTGGTGCACACCTGTGAACCCAGCTACTCAGGAGGCTGAGGCAGGAGCATCTAAAGTTCCAGGCCAGCCTCAGCAACTTAGTGGGGCCCTAAGCAACTTAATAACACTGTGTCTCAAAATAAAAAATTAAAAGGGCTGGGGACATGCTCGGTGGTACAATGCCTCTGAGTTCAATTCCCAATTTAAAAAAAAAAAATCTGTACAAAGGTGGAAAGGAAATGCAGAATGATGAAGCCAGCTGGTGCCAACATGACATTAGCTCGATTCGTCAAGTCTTCATCTGATGGTGACCCAATGTTGTTCTAAACAAAAATGCAATTCAGCTTCAAAGAAATAAATTCTGAAATCTTCCGGGTAAATGAGCAGTGTGTGCTCCCCATCTGTGCCTGACCAACCTGGCCTTCACAGGAAACCCTCATCCTGCTGGGGTTTGGGAAGGGAAAACCACCCCCTGGCACTTCCCACCAACGGCAAGAGCTTCGATTTATCGATGTGTCAGAGACAGTGCAAATGTTCCTCAGACATGACTTCACTTACTCCTAACTAAACACCAATACGATAGGTATTGATAACTGATAATCTTTTTTTTTTTTTTTAATTTTGAGACAGGGTCTCCCTAAGTTGTTTAGGGCCTCACTAGGTTGCTAAGGCTGGCTTTGAATTTGCGATCTTCCTGCCTCAGCCTCCCAAGCCGCTGGGATTTGATATTGTCTTAATCTGCAGATGAAACAGACTCAGAGAGGTTAAGCTACCTATCCAAATTCACAGAGGCAGCAGGCAGCAGAGCTGGGTCTGAGTGCAGAAGAGGGGGTCTGGGAAGCCCGAGCCTGCGTTCCCTGCACTGGGAGGTGAGTTCACACAAACTTTCCTTTGCCAGCAAGAACAGCCCCCTCTCCTGCAAGGCCCTCCTCCTGCCCACCCAGTGTACTCCCTCTTGTCCTCGAGGCCCCACATCAAGGTCTGCTCCTCGGAGGCTCTCCCAACCACCCACGCGGGCAGGCTCACCAATCTCCCTGGGCACGTCTTCAATGCTTTGCAGCGTCCCACAGTCCTGACTCCTACAGTCCTGACCCCTCCAACCCTTGTCCATTTCCCCAGTGGGCTCTGGGAGCAGGGTGAGCTTGGGGTCCTGCTCGCCTCTACACTGCTGAGCCAGCTAGGCACCTGGCACAGAAGGGACACCCCCACACACACCTTCAGGAAGTGAGTCCATCGAGAAGACAGGCCGGTTCCCACACACCTTCCTTTCGTCACCCACCACAGCAGGCAGGGGACGTTCATAAATATTGGGGAATAACTGAGTGAGAGGACAGATGGGTGGATGCTGGGTAGACAGATGGATGGAAGGGACAGCAGTGGGGGCTTGGTGAACATAGCACTTGCCTGAATGCCCCAGGTCTGCAGTTGCTCCTCTGCGGTTCCCAGATCGAAGGCCATGGGTGCACAGGTATTGTCAACCCGGAGGACGGTGAGGACCTGGCCGTTGTGGAGCTCTGACAAAAGAGCAGAAAGAAGCCTCATCTGGCTGCACCAGAGCCACCTCGGAGGGGGCCAGAAACGAAGGCATGACCCCACTGGCCGTGAGAACCTTCTCATGACAAGGAAGGACATGGCTGTCCTCAAATCCCTAAGGACTGGACTTGACTGGGAAGCCCCAGGGAGACAGAACCGAGGCCAGAGCAAGGAAGCCACTGGGATACTACGTGAGACCAGGCAAGGAAGACCTAACCCCCCAAACGGAAAGGTGAGTCCCATCACCAGGGCCACTTAAACAATGGCTGAACAACCAACACTGAGGGGACATCGAGAGGATTAGCAGACGCTGATTCCGGCACTGCAAAGGAAGCTCGGTGAATGTCTCCTGAATTCCTAGCTGCCTCCCAGTTAGCGACAACCAGCTACGACATGGAGAACAAGGGCCCAGAGGACGTCCCCTCCCTAACTCCCTAAACCTGTGAATGTGCTGCCTTCATGGCAAAAATTAAGACTGCAGATGGCATTAAGGTCACAGACCTTACACAGAGAGCACACACAGGACACTCAAGTGGCCATCATGATCACAAAGACCCTCAAAAGTGGGATAGGCAGGCAGAAGCAGGGGCAGATGTGACAAGGGAAGAAGGAAGGAAGGACAGTCATTGGCTTGGGGTCGGAGGAAGAGGGCCAAGAGTTAAGGAATGCAGACAGCCTCTAGGAGCTGGGAAGGGAAACATTCTCCCGAGAGCCTCCAGGAAGGAGCGGAGTCCTGCCGGTACCCGCTGCGAGCTCAGCGAGCCCAGGGTCAGATTCTGACCTCAGAACCACAAGATAATACATTTGTGGTTTTGGAGCCTCCATGTTAGTGGCCACTTTGTAACAGGAGCAGTAGAAAATGAACGCACTGGCTTCTTGGTGACCTCTCCTGTCTCAGTCTATTTTCTGCTGCTCTAACAGAATACCACAAACTGGGCAAATTCTACATAATAGAGGCTCACGTGGCCCACACACAGTTCTGGAGGCCAGGAAGTCCCAGATCAAGGCATCTGAAGAGCACCTGAAGCAGGGCAAGTGAGCAAGGGACAGACAGGAAAACTGGCCTGCATGCACCCTGTTTATTGGGAACCCAGGAAACCCACTCTCAAGACGATAACTCACTGCCTGATGGTGACATGCTCAGTTAGGTCAGGAGGGCATGTTCCTGTGGAAGGCCTGGCCTCCAATGAAGCAACGGGCAGGAACAAGGCTCTTCAGAAGCGACCGGATCACACGGCTCTGGTCTCAACAGTGAACTGACCCACTGACGGATTCAGAGCCAAATCATCTACTGGAGGTGGGGGACCTGTATGAGGAGGGCCCTCAATGAAGGGAGCGGGGTCTAGGGGTGCCCTTGGAGACCACTTCTCCTCCCAGCCCCAGCCCCAGCCTCCCCCTCCCTCTCTCTGCAGATCTAACCCACCGTGCCCTCCCCATCATGATGTTCTGCTTCCCCAGGCCCAAAGCCGCGGATCCAGTGGCCACAGGCTGACATCTCCACCACTGTGACCCTGGATAAACCCTCCTCCTCTCAATTGTTTTTCTTAACACCGCTCACTCATGAGGGCAGAGCCTACCCTGACCTAATCGCCTCTTAAAGGTGCCCCCTCCTCATACTGTTATGGTGCAACTCATTTCAACGTAGTTTTGGAGGGGACATGCAAAGCACAGCACCCCAAGCATATCTGCCACTCACTTATACGTTAAAGGCACACATTCAGAGCCACATGGGGTGGCACATGCCTATGATCCCAGCAACTCAGGAAGCTGAGACTGGAGGATTACAGGTTTGAGGCCAGCCTAGGCAACTTAGCGAAATCCTGACCCAAAATTAAAAGTGAAAAGGGCTGGGGATGTAGTTTGGTGGTAGAGCATCCCTGGGTTCAAGCCCCAGCACTATAAAAATAAATAAATAAATAAATAGAATTATAAGATTAAATCAAAGAGTATGCAAATTAGGAAGAGTAGACAGAAACAAAATAAAGGCAGATAATAACAACAGGTCTGGATATTGAGCCCCTACTATGTACCAGGTACTAGGTGGAGGCTTCTCAGGATTTCACTGACTCCTCTAAGCACCCCAAAGGGTGGGCGCCATTAACACAGAAAAGGAAACCAAACCTCTGAAAAGAGGAACTTGCTTGGTGTTAACAGGGAAAACAGGAGTGGAAAGAAGAAGGGGAGGAGTGCAGGAGACCCAGCACGGCAGGCGACTGACCCACCCCTGCCCGCACACATGGCCCTGTGGACTCCACGCAGGACCCTGAGGCCCTCCCGGGCCTGGTCCTCTGCACAGCATGTGTGTGCAGGAGCAATGCAAAGAAGTTTCATGGTGTCTGTTTGCCTTCCAAATCAAGAGTCCCCGGATTCCTGGCAATAGTATTGCTCATCTGTTCCTTAAAACAAGCACACCAAGTCCTCCACTTAGAAATACTTGTTTTTACCCTTAGGCTAAGAAAAGCTACCAAAAGGGAAAGGATGCATGTGTATTCACGTGTGTGCATGCGCACAGGGAAGAGCCCTCTTCCCACAAAGGAGCAAGAACTGGCTTGCCCAGGCTCAGCGGAGCAGCGTTTTTAATGTCCTGAAGGAAAGCTACCCCATTCCACTCCATTCCGTGGCTGTAGGTGCATGCCTAGGAACTGCTTCCCTAACGACTGGGGTAATAGAAGAAACCCTTGTTTTAAGCAGCCAGGTTTCAGACCCGCTAAGGAACCAGCCACACTCTGTGGCCCTCACACAAAATGGAGCGCTACTCCCCCTTGCCTATCCCAGCCACTCGTTCCACCTTTTATTCAACCAAAGTGTTTACTGAAGATCCACAATGGGCCAAGCCGTGGGCTGGAACCACAGACACACAGAGGCCCTGCCCTCCTGGAGCTTACATTCCAGAGGGGAGGCTAGATGTGCCATGTTCATTACTCAGATAATTATCTACAGACTGCAGTAAGTACAATAGGGAGGAAAATACATCAGAAGAACATATCAGAGGGTATTGACTGGGGCAAAGTCATCAGGAAGATTCCTCATAGGACAGATATTTGCACTGAGCTCTGAAGGGTGAATGGAAACTAAGCAATGGAAAGTAGGCAGGGACAAAGTAAAGAGGCAGAAGAAACAGGATGTACAAAGGCCCTGAGGCAGAACAGCATGGCAAAGAACAAAGAACAAAGAACAAGGGCAGCAACAGTCATTAAGACAGACCTTGCAAAACTGGCAAATGACAAGTTTTCATGCCAAGCCAAATGGGAAACCCTGAAGTAGAAAGTGACCCAGCTGCATATGCATTTGAAAAAGATCTCTCTGGCTGCCAGGGAGAGACCAGAGGGACAGGAAAGAGAAGACAGTTGAAAAGCAGAGGATGATGACAGGAGATGGTGATGGAGTGATCTGGGCAGAAATGGCAGAAGAAATGGCAGAAGGACGTGGTGCACACCTATAATCCCTGCAACTCAGGAAGTCTGAGACCGGAGGATCACAAGTTCAAGGCCAACCTCAGAAACTTTATGAGGCCCTATCTCAAAATTAAAATTAAAAATTAAAAAGGACTGGGGTGGGCTGGGGATATAGCTTAGCTGGCAGAGTGCTTGCCTTGCATGCACAAGGCCCTGGGTTCCATTCCTAGCATAAAAAAAAAAAAAAAAAAAAAGGACTGGGGATGTAGCTCAGTTGCAAAGGACCCCTAGGTTCAATCCTCAGTACTAAAAAATAAAATAAAACCTTCTTAGAAGGCAGCCTGGAAATGTACTCCAAGGTCACCCACCCTTATCTAAAGAATGCTCTGTGCCCCATCCCTGCCTTTAACCTAGAATGCTAGGTGAGTCCAGTTCTGAGGAGAGAATGAAGGGTCCTTACCTTGCCCCCACCCAGGAGGGCTTCCCTGCTGCAGGGCGCTCCAGCCAGGGGAGGAGGTGGGCAATGGGCCAGCAGCCCCGCGGGGGTCCATCTGCGGTTCACAGGCCATGGCCAGAGCCAGCTGGGCTTCTACTTCCCCTTCCTGGAGCTGCGGCTCATCCTGGAGCAGCCGACTAGGCTTCACTCACCTTCAGAAAAGAGCACAAGAAGGAACCTCAGGCCTGGGCCCGGGTGGCCCACGCTTCTTGGAGCTCTGGGAGGCCAAAGTTACCAAGGCCATGAGAGTCTTTATGCTGACTCTAGTCTTCCTGATGATGCCGAAGAAACTTCTTGGAGGGAAGATGAGGAACTAAAACATGCCCCTCCCAGGCCAGGCCTTGGCTGAGAACTTCCCTTCTGGTCAGGGGCCTTCTCCAGCTCTTACTCCAGAGCTGACCAGGCCCACTCAGTTACCCTCACTGAGCAAGCCCAGGTAACCAGGCACGAGGCAGGCACATCTGTCACAGGAGCCTTGTTTACACCGAGGATCTCCCCCAGCTTCCCACAGACATGGCCAAGACCCACAGGGCAGGGGCGGGGGCGTGGTCAGTGGTAAAGTGCTGGCCCAGCATGCATGAGGCCCTGGGTTCCATGGCCAGCTCTGCCAGGGGGAAAAATGAGGTGATGGGAAATTCAAATTGAGTAGGTAAAAATACCTAGGTTCCCTGTCAGAGGCGGTGGAGGTTTGTGTTCAAGAACATGGACTCCAGAGCCAGGCTCACTGGGTAAATGGCGGGCTCACCACTCCACCTTGGGCAAGTTCAACCTCAGAGCTTCAGCTCTTCCAATCACAGAACCTTCCCTGCAGGGTAGCTGCAAAGACTCAATGGGTGATTCGCATGAAAGACACACAGCAGCATCGGAACAAAGAACCTATCCCATGAATATCAGCTCTACCAAAAAAACCCAAAAAGCTGGAGCAGTGGTGCACACCTGTGATCCCAGCAGCTCAGAAGGCTGAGGCAGGAGGATTGCAAGTTCAAAGCAGCCTCAGCTGGCAAAAGCAACTCAGTGAGACTCTGTCTCTAATAAAATACCAAATAAGGCAGGGGATGTAGCTCAGTGGTCCAGTGCCCCTGAGTTCAATTCCCAGTACCCGCCACCAAAAAAAAAAAAAACCTTTTCTATTGCTATTTTGAGATTTAACACAGTTGCTGTTCCAAAGTCAAGAATTTAGTGTTGAGCTTCCAGGCAGCCAAAGCAAACATGCAAATGCTGTCTATAAAATAGTCATCTAGAAATAGGAAAAAAAAAGATAGTGTAGTGATCAATGTGCCTTCCTGGCTACAACCCATCTTGGAAAGGCTTCTAAGGCCTCCAGGGTCAGGTCACTGAGAGGATAGCGGGTATCATCCTTGGCCACCTTCATAGGCAAAACACAGGGACCCACTGGTGGATGTTTCCTTGGTAAAAACCTGAATCTGCATGTCGTCTGCTATGACTGCAACCTGCACTGTTCACCTCTGTTATGTGTCCAGCCGGAACCTGAGAATTGCCCCTTGCCAAGGAAAACTATGCCAGAATCCCATGGGATGGCACAGCAGCCCTGCTAAATGTCTTGATGAAAAAGTCCACTAAAGTTGTCTTTGTATAGGAGTGATACTGGAAATGGAATTCAGGTGAGCTCTACTGGTAAGCCACATCCCCAGCCCTTTGTTGAATTTTATTTTGAGACAGGGTCTTGCCAAGCTGCCGAATCTAGCCTCAAACTGTGATCCTCCTGCCTCAGCCTCCCGAGTTGCTGGGATTATAGGTGCACCAGGGTGCCCAACAACTAGAATCTCCTTTTTGCTACCATGGTTGGCGATATTGGGGAAGACACAAAGTTCCCAGTCAATACACACCTGCTTGATTCCAAGCTGGACCCAGGACACACTGCCACTGTGTCAGGGGAAGAGCCTGATCCTCCTGTGCTCACCACCTTCTGCTTCTCTCAGTACTTTTTAACAGAAACAGCTATGCAATTTGTGAGGCCCTGTACAAAACGAAAACGCAGGGTCCCTGGTTCAGAAATGGTGAAGGGTTGCAAAATGTTGACAGCAGAACGTTAAGCCAAATTTGGGGACTTTCCTAAGTAGGGCGCCTGGAGTGACTGTGGAGGTTACATGCACTTGAAGTTAGTCCTAACGTTAAGCTGCGGAAAGTCATTTGGGAGCCCCTTCTTCCAACCAAGAATATATAAAAGATGCGCTTTTAACTAACAATTCAACCTCCTGTGCCACACTCAAATGCCACAAAGCAACAAAATGTGAGGAAAAGACTGAAGACCTTGGAGCCAAAAAGCCTAAACTCAAATCCCTGAGCAGTCATTCACACGCTGTGACATTCGCTGCCAAGGCACCCAGCCTGAGCGCTGCTGCTGTCACCTGTAAAATGGGGGTGCGGGGCCTACCTCACTAAGCTGCTATGGGATGTAACAGCAGATGCCAAATGACCTCCAGTGGTCCACCCACCATGAGGCCCCTTTCCTCAACACGTTTCTCCTGCTTCACAGGCAACAAAACTGAGGTCACATGTGTGAAGTGATCTGTATAAAGTTGGGTATCTAACAGCCAAGAAATCAGAGAAGAGCTCCCGCTATCCAGCTCTAGAGTCCAAGGCCACAGTTTCCAGGCCTTTGCACCTTTGGACCCTGGTCTGACTGTCTCTTCCTGAAACTGCCTTTAAAATGAGGGGTCAGGGCTGGGGTTTGCGCTCAGTGGTAGAGCGTTTGCCTAGTGCGTGAGGCAGCAGGCTCCATCCTCAGCACCACGTAAACGTAAATAAAGGTATCGTGTCCACATACAACTTAAAAATATATTTTTTAAAAAATGAGTGGGTCAGGAGAGACTGCATTTCCCAGGCCTGATCTAGAAACAAATTCCACTCAGATGGAAAGCTCTCTGCTAGGAGAGCAGGGTCTCCCCTCATTACCTAACCTGAGTCCTGGGCTACAGCAACACTCACAAATCTGACAAGCATTTACCAGCCAGTCTCATCCTGCCTCACTTCCTTCCTCTTACCCTGTACCCCAAGAGGCATGAAAGCAACAAAAATAGATGAACCCACAACCAATGAAGCCCTTCTCTGCTTAACTTGATCACCGACTAGGCCCACGAGGCAGAGATACCCCATCCACCCAGGCTCCAGACAAAACCCAGGGACACTGCAGCTGGGAGCCTGTAAGTCCAAGGAACTGTTCTGGAGTCTCAGAAAAGCCTGGCAACCTAGTATCAAGGAGGAACCACACAGGAGCTGGAGTTGCTGAAATCTGAGGTCTCCTTTCAGACTGCACAGGAGGTTCCATTAGTTGTAAAATCCCACAATGAGGCACTGTCTTTCCGGGGTTGGGGGGAGGGGGGTGTTGGCGGGGAATCACAGCACCCTAGTTGGTCTACCTTCAGAGTCCCAATCAGCAGGCTTCATTCATTCACCTGAAGCTGTTCTCTGATGGCTAAAAGTAACCTGCCCAGTCCTACTACTTCCCACCTGTCTGACCTTGAGCAAGTTACTGGACTTCTCTCTGCCTTGGTATCCTCATGTGTCAGGGGAGATAATGGTGGTGACTTTAAACTGTTATGAGGTTTAGCTTTCACAGGCATAAATCACTCTGAATAGCACTGGGAAGCAGCAGTTGCTGAAGGAATAGAGCCCTAAGAACCTTCTAGGGCCAGGCCCTGAGCATGAGACCAGAGATAAAAATCTGAAGTCCCTGTCCAGTCCTCTCTGCTGAGGATCACTATCTGAGGGAAGGACAAACTAAGAAAGAAAATTACCAGACAAGTAGGGAACAGGAGGGAGCTTTGAGGTGGGAAGCGTTCTCCAGGCTTTCTGGAAGAGAAGGGGGCTCCTTGGCTTGGCAAAGGTGAGGGGGAGAGAAGCTAGTGAGCAGGACCTGCCCATCAGGGGAGGGTAGGGCTGCTCCTGCCCCCCACACCCAGCACCTTAGGTATCCAGATCCAGAGGCGGCAAAGGACAGGAGGGGAGCTGGCAAGACCCCAGGGGCAGAAACTAAACTGTCACCCAGAGCCCTGTATGAGGGCCCCCTCCCACTCAGCCCAGTCCCAGGTGACAGTGGGAGAGTCAGACACCAGGATGGAGGCGCACTGAGGGAGGGAGCAGAGCTTTGGGACTCCTGCCACTAGTTCCAGAGTCCTGGCCTCTGGGCTCCCTCTGGGGATTCTGTGGCTAACCAGAGCTTCCACTCACCTAGGCCGCCCCCGCGCACCAGCTGGACGCCCAGAGGTCCCCAGCTCTGTTGACACCGCCAGGCCTCCCTAAGAGCGATGTGCTGGCCTGAGATTCCTCACAGGGAAAGAGAAGGGACCCCGTTTTCCTCCCTCGGGTCAGGTCTGTTTGTGGAACTGGAAATCCTACAAGAGCTCACAGGAGGGCCCGCCCCAGAAGTTTTGGGGTGGACAAGCCTGGAGTAAATGAGACAAAGCTCCCCATTTTACAGATGCGGAAATTAAGACTCGAAAAAGAAAGTGAGCCATTCAGGATCAAGGCGCCAGTCGGGGACGGAGCTAGAACTGAAACCCCGGCTCCTCCAGGCCCAGGAGGTCCCACAGAACGTGGTGGCCGTGGCCTGGGCAGCGGTGCCTTGCCCTGGTCTCTGCCCTTCCATCTCGTCCAGGTCTGCTGCCTGGCGGTGGGCGGGGGTCTTTTTCACCCCAAAAAACACCCCCGCCCTAGTCCGCGGGTTCCGGGCCGACCCGGGGAAGGGCCCCAGGAGCGCGCTGCATCTCGGAATCGCCGAGCCAGCCCGGTCCCGTGCGCGAGCGCAGGCCGAGACGCCGGCGCCGCCCGGCACCAACCCGGGACCGCGGGCGCACGGGCGCGCGCACACTCACCGCCGCCGCCGCCGCCGCCCGGAGACGCGGAAGGTCGGGGGCGCCGCGCCCCTCCGCGCCGCAGCCTCCCGACGCCACCGGCCCGCGCCCGCCCCCCCCAGCGCGCGGCACCGCCCTCCCGGGCCCGCCCCCGGCCCCCGCCCCCCGCCCGTCGCCCGCCCGTCACCCCACCGGGAGGAGCCGCCGCCGCGGGCCTGGAGGGAACGCGTGCCCGGCCGCGGAGCCCAGCTGGGAGGCGCGTTTCATCAGCCCGGCTACCCAGGGACGCCAAGGGCCTCCGCGCCCGCGCCCACGCCCACGCCCACCGCGGCGTAGGGACCTGGGGCTCTGCCGTGCACCCCGCGCGGGGACCTGTTTCCCCGGTAAAGCAGCGGCGGACCTGGGAGGTCCACTCCCCTATGACACAAGTCACAGGGTCCCGTGGATGAGGCAGTTTAAGGGACCAGAAGTTATCAGGGACCTGTTTTTAATGAAAAATTAGGAGTTTGGGGATCAGGCTGCCTGAGCTCCAATCCAGGCCTCTCCACTTATATCATCTTCGTAAATAATGTAACCCTCCCGCCTCTTGTTTTCCTAAAAATCATTAATTATAACGATGTCATAGGGTTGTGTGAAGATTTAATGAGATAACCTCTGTGAGGTGTTCGAAACAACCAGTCACCTTGTTCTGCTGGTATTCACAAGGGCTACCTACTATGTCAGCCACCACCCCCTCCATCATCACTCAAAATTGCAAAAGAGTCTGCAATGAAAAATTAAGTGCCCCCTCCCCTGCGTAGAGCACTAACCTTGAGTATTTTTCCTTAGAGCCCACAAGTAAGTACATGTCTTTACAGCAGACTCTATTTTACTGGGGATCCTGCTCTTCCATTCAACAGAGTTCCTGGCTGGGTATTCATCTCCACTTTGCTTTCTTTTGAAGGGGTTCATAAACTTCCATGCCGTGTAGAAGGGTCTTTCCTGGCCCCTTCCTCTTTGTGGACATATTGGGTGGTTCTCTCTCCTGCTGACTGAATGTGCTGGATGCTCATGGTCACATTGTTGCAGGCCCGCCACAGCCTGCATTTCTACAGGTGGGTTTCCACACATTTTTAATTTCAGCAGATGCTGTCAGATTGTTGGGGGGACCCTCAGACCACAGGACTACTGGCTGCAAGTTCAGCCAGCCCAGAAGCAGAGTGCCTGGAGGCAGGGAGCTGAACTTGAAAACCTAAATGGCAGACAGACAGCTCCCAGGCTCCCTCATCCACCAGGCAAGTGATGGTCCAGGCAGTGGGCTACTAAACATGCAGTTAATTTATTTTTGGCATTGGGGGCTGGGGATATAGCTCAGTTGGTAGAATGCTTGCCTTGCATGCACAAGGCCCTGGGTTCTAATCCCCAGCACCATAAAAAAACAGATAAAAATAAAAAAGTATCAATCATCATTTGGTCTGGGGCTGTGGCTCAGTGGTAGAGCGCTCACCTGGCATGTTGAGGCACTGGGTTCAATCCTCAGCACCACATAAAAATAAAATAATAAAATTAGCATTGAGTACCTGCTGAATTATATAGGCATTATATTGGACAGTAGTGAGCAATTTAGGGGCATGGAAAGAAGTGACCCAAGGATATAGGAGCTTTACTAAATGCTGATAGGATGTTGAAAGGGATCCTGCAACAAGGATCCCCATCTCGCTACCCTGCCTCTCGGCCAAGGCCTAAGGCCTACCTCCTCCATAAGGCCAGAGCTAGTCCTCCGGTGCTTCTGGCCGGGCTGCCTTCACACTTCTTTCTCACTGCTGGTCACTTCACCATGATTCATGTTGACACATCAGCATCCACACCACAGAGACACAGAAGAGCCAGCCGACCAGGCTCTAATAACTGACAGGTGAACTTCAATCTCTTTATGGAAGGGAGATACTGCCTGCCCAAGTGGGAGTCTGAAATGGCGAGGTGCCGAGCAGAATGTAGTCCATAAAAATGAGGCGCATTCTTGGCGAGCAAGGCATCGTGTGTGTTGCATCCCTGAACCTCCTGCATATGACAATCCTGGCACTATGCCCGGAGGGAGTGGGAGCTCCGTGTAGAATGGAGAAAGGGCAATAAAATCCCAAAGTTGGAAAGCCGACGTCAGCTGTCAGCTGCGACAACTTGATGGACTCACAAGGGCCTTTGTGGTGATCTCAAGCTGCTCCCCACCCCAGCCTACCCAGGACTGACCTTTACCCACCCTCCCCAACAAGTCCCTCAATACCCGAAGCTCCAGGATCACAGTCTCTCAGTTCCTCCTACACCTCATGTTCTCTCTCACTTCCAGTTCTGTGGTTGCCATCCCCTGTCCATCTGGAAGGTTATCCCCAAACCCTATCCCCACCTCAGCACCTGACTAACCAGCTCATTCTCAAGGCTTAGCCCTTTCCTGTCCCAGGCAGTCCCTCTTCTCACTCATCTAACCTCCACCTATATCCTCTCACATGGTGTGGTCATTGTCACTTCTCCTTTCCCAAAAAGAGAATGAACCTTTTGGACACAGGCTGCTGCTGCCCTTGGGCAGAGCTGTCCCAGCACTCTGCCCTCAGCAGGTGGTCAGTGCATCTGCTGCAGTGAATGAACACACACAATGAAATCAGAAGGGCCTCAACTACAGGATAAAAATCCAAATCCAAATAACCAGGAGCCCCAGACTTAGCCACTCTTCTCAGAAGACTCTCCTCTCCCTGCTGTGTTTACAGCAAGGGCTACAGACTCCTATCTGAGGACTAGCAGCCAACACTATTTGGCAACCTGGATGAAGTAACAGAATGAACTTCTTTCCAGCCTGGCAGAACCTTAAATTGTTGCAGCAGATGGTAGAGGAGGGAGCCTCAGGACTGCTGGGTGAGTATGTGAAAGGCAAAGATCAAAAACTAGATCTTTTGTTTTGGAATTGGTCTGCCAATTACATATTCACTGACTTTTAAAAACATCACTTGACACGAAATGTAGCCACAGCCTGTACAAACTGAACTAAATCATACAGCAATTCAGGCTAGAAAGTCAAGCATACCCAAGTTCAAATACAAGCTTTGGCACTAATTAGCTGTGACCTTGTGCAATCGACTTGATCTCTCTAAGCTTCAGTCTCCTTATTATAAAATAGAAAAAATAATATCTACCTCAGAGAGGTGGTGAGAAAATTTAAGTTATGAATATAAAGCACCTTGAATTGTTATGGATGTTCTTCAATGTGAACTACTTAAAAATTATTTCCAAAAGTGTGTCTTAAAGTTAACTTCTATGGCTAGTGACTCCATGAGATTCATTTCAATTCCTGGAATTCACATCACCAAATAATGAATTCATCTCCAGGATATCCATGATGTAAGTTGACAGCACCTGAGAGCTTGGGACTCAAACACACAGCTGTCCTTGTCAGGAGGTGTGCTGGGGTTAACACAAATCACATGCTGGTTATCAGAAAACTGGGTCAAACCTGAAGAAAAATGACTCTGAATTCCTGTCAGAAGGCCAACATCCATCCAGGGAATGTCAAGGGTCTGTTTCTATACTATATACAGAAAGATAAGTGCCAGGGACAGGAATAAAGGGTAGGGTGGAGCATTGGGAGAGAAGGGAAGGACAACTGAAGGTAACTGGGCTGGGCACAGTGGCACACACCCATAATCCCAGCTTCTCAGGCGTCTGAGACAGTAGGATCCCAAGTCTGAGGCCAGCCTCAGCAACTTAGTGAGAAACTGTCTCAAAATATAAAGGGCTGGGGATGTAGTTCAGTGATAGAGTGCTTGCCAGCATGCACAGGATCCGCTGGGATCAATTCCAATACCTCAAATAATAATAATAATAATACAAAAAAGGAAATTGAGCTTTTAACTAGAGAACTAGATTGTTTTCTCATCCTTAAAAACATAAGACAACAGTAGGCAACCCAATCATGCACCCTGCACCCCAGACAGCTCCTCTCCTGATCTTCAACTGCTGCCATCTGTTCTAAAATGTTGCCACTCTTCCCTTTATAAATTATTTTCAAGTAGAAAGGGGGGTTGCCTGTCCCCGGCTCTCCAAGCCTACCCCTCCCCATCAATCATCCCCACAAACACAGTAAACCATGGCCTTCACTTCACACTTGACCTAGGAGCCAGTGTCATTTAAAGTTAAAAGCCAGAGAAGGCAGATGTTGACATCATGATCTGTCAGCTTCCTCTCCCCAAACCACTAGACTGGCCAAAACATTCAGTAAACAGCATGCCTAGCTGGCCGCTTAAAACCTGCCTATTTGCCCAGGGAAGAGAAACGAAAGCAAAACTAGAACTGCCTGCTTGTATGGACGCTATTTCAGTCAGTCATTTCACTGAAGTGACGGGAGATCAGTCGACAGGAGGAAAACACTCTGACACCTGCCAGATTATCTCTGAAGGAAAGGAAAAAATAAAAGGTGAAAAATGAGAGGCCTGTAAGAAATCATCAAAGCACATCCTTTCCATCAGACGGCTGAAGTTGACTTCCAGCACCATCAATCTTCTTGAGTAGAAAGGCCAAATAGGCCAGAATGAAAAAGAAAAGCAGAATGTTAGTTGCAGGCCTCACTCAACCAGTCCCAGAAGCTCACCAGGGTTAGAGGAAGCTCAGTACCCCAGAGCCTAAGACAGAGCACGGTAAGTTTTGTTTTTCTGGTGCTAGAGCTGAACCAGTGCCTCCAGCCCACATGCTAGGCAAGTACTCTCTATTTTAATACAGTCACCCTAAATTACCCGAGCTGGCCTTGAACTTGTGATACTCTTGCCTCAGCCCCTACAGTAGCTGGTATTACAGGCAAATACCACCACACCCAGCAAACAAGGCAAGTTTTTGCTTGCAACCTGCAGGCTGCCCTTGACATCAGACTGACACTTCTTTGCTCTGTGACCTTAAATATCCTCTAAGCCTCTGGGCCTCAATTTTCCCATCCAGAGAAGTATGCCTAACCTGCAGGGCTGTATAAAGTGCCCAGAACATAGGGATGTAGGTGAGTGGCAGAGTGCTTTCCTAAAATGTGCAAGGTCCTGGGTTCAATCTCCAGTACTGCAAAACTAAAATTCCGTAATTGAAGTGCTCAGAACACAATAAGCCTCCCTCACTAGACACATGCAGAGATTTGATTAGGGCCTCTGATGAGTTACTTCACCTTTCTCAAGTTTTTCCGCTATCAGTGATGGGAGTGGCTATTCAGGGAATTTGTGTAAGATGTTACCCACAAGGTTACACAATGCCTTACTGTAAGCTATTTTATGCTGTCCATCAGGGAGAACTTTAGTAAGTCTGAGCCATGGCACGGAATGGAATGGTAGGGTTTTTTTTCTTTTTTGGGGGGATGGGGGGTGGGTTACTGGGGATTGAACTCAGGCGCACGCAGCCACTGAGCCACATCCCCAGCCCTATTCTGTATTTTATCTAGAGACAGGGTCTCACTGAGTTGCTTAGCACCTCACTTTTGCTGAGGCTGGCTTTGAACTCACCATCCTCCTATCTCAGCCTCCTGAGCTGCTGGCTGTGATCACAGGCGTGCACCATTACGCCCAGCTCGAATGGTCAGTTTGTAGGCTTGTAACAAGCAATACTAGGAACAACCTCCACTCCAGGCAACTGTAGAACTGCCCAATGTGCAATTCAGGAGCATCCATTCAGAAACTGGAGGTCAAGAACCACATGGATGAGATACAGTGAAGGAACAGTTACGAAGCATAGTCCTGAAAGCATGCAAAGACTCTAAAGATGCTCAGGAAACTTGGCTCTTCCACTGCACATCCTTGGGCTGCTTCCTTAACCCCTCTCTGCCTCAAATCCAGTAAGAGTTGCTGAGGATTCAGTTGGTTAGTATAAATGCAGAAGTTTCTAGAACACTAGCTGATAGGTAGAAAGCTAATGGGTGTAGCTCAGTGGTAGAGGGCCTAACCTGTGCAAGATCCTAGCACCATAAAAAAGAAAAAGAGGGACAGAAGCAACAATTTTTACTCCCTGAATGTCCATAGTCCCCACTTACTGCACAGTCTTCCTTTCAATTAGGTTGGTCACATCACTCACATTGGTCAATGGGCTAAGAGCAAGTGTCATGTGTCATTTAAGGGCTGTAGCATACAAGAGTCGATGTCTGTGTCAACTTTTTCTTCCCATCTCTGCCATCATGAAAATGATGTGCTGAGATGGTAAAGCTATCAAGTTTCCTTGATGCTGCCCAACTTATATCATCCTTGGCAAGAAACAAACCTCTGTTGTACTGTTAACTAAGGAAGCATTTGCTGAGCACCTGGAATATTCAGGCACCATATGTAGTGCTTTGGTTTTTGTTTTCTATTTATCATTTTCTTTTTGCTTTAGAATAGTTCTAGTCTGGGGACACTTTTGGCTCCTGGGGATATTTGGCACTATCTGGGGGCATTTTTGATTGTCACAACTGGAGAGTCCCTTACTGGCATTTAGTGGCTAGAGAACAGGGTCTCTGCTCAACAGCCCTACTGTGGATTAAATGCATAAAAATAAAAAGCCTCCTTTTGAGGCCCTGACCCTACCTCCTTTTCCAGAGATAAACATTCTTCTGACATTTCTTCTACTTCCAGATATACTCTGCTTATAGGCACTTGTATGTCCTTTCTAGCCTTTTTTACCCAGGTGGAACAAATCACACGATCTGTATAGATATACTCAAGTTCATTCCACATAATCACCACCATGCCTGCCTCACCCTCTCTGCTCTCTGGTAAAGTGCCTTACAGATGCCAATTTCTCAGGGAAGACCATAACATAAGCCCTTTCCCTGAGAATTCCCAAGGGTTTTAAGAAAACCTTAGCTCAGGGACCACCCCCAGAGATTCAACGGACTAGGAAGGACCAGAGCACCTACCAGTTCCCTGGGGAATAACCAGGACTGAGAACTACAATGAATCCATCTACCTAAGTACGGGATCTCAAGTACTTTAGACCACTCTGGGACCTCACTCTTCCCAGACCTTCTCAATTCTCTATTCCCTCCCTTCCAGCATTTAAACATGCTACCACCTCCCTCCAGCCAGCGGGTCCATCAGCTACCCCCGCACCTCTCCTTCTCATAATCACACCTCCTACGTTCACTTTTCAAATCAATTAGGTCAGTCAACTCTTTAACTTTTGTCTAACCAGCACACTCCTTTTGAAATATTCCTCTTTTAGCTTGTGAGTAGCAATACTGATCTGCTGGGCTCAACCCTACTAATCCATCAACATACTGAGGACAAGGTTAAAAAAAAAAAAAAAAATGGGTTTAAAGGGGGTGGGCAGCTCGAGTGATACAGTACTTGCCTAGCATGTGCAAAAGCACCAAAAAGGTGGGGAGGGCCTCAAACCAGTGAATATAAGTGTTGATTCACATTCTTCCACTGGGAAATCTTTATTGGCGGAGGTATAAGTGCAGGTTAGAACTGCTATGCTCAGCAATGCCAAGCATGAGGCCTTAACAAACCTGAGTACAGTTTGGAACACATTAAAATGGAGATGTATATTAGACACCCAGGTCTAAATGTCAAATATGCAATTTGAAGACTGGAGTTCGAGAAAGATGGGATAAATATGTAAATCTTCAACATAACTTATTTTAATCTACAAAATGAGAACCAGGCATGGTGGTGAAGGCCTGTAATCCCAGTGACTTGGGAGGCTGCCGCAGGAGGTTCCCAAGTTCCAAGGCCAGCCTCAACAACTTAGAAAGACACTGTCTCAAAATAAAATTTAAAAAGGGTGTAGCTCAGTGATAGAGCCCTCAAGGTCAATCCCCATACCACAAAAATAAATACATAAGAATGAAAGAAATGAAATGAAATAAAGGTGTTCTCACCAAGGAAATGTAGAGAAGTCCAAACACACAACCCTGGGAAGACATGAGCAATCAGGAAGAAACCTAGAAGAAGCACACCACTGCATAATGGAAGCAAAGAAAATGATCCAAGGGAGAAGTGGTCAAAACTTGACTGAAGGTAAAGCAGGAAAAGCATGATTTTCTCAATATGGACGTCACTGCTGGATCTGACAGTTTCAGCAAGACTGGAGTATTTTAAACAGTATTTTAAACAAAATTGAAAAGCTCATACAGTAAACCCTTCTGAGGCCTTCAACTCTAAAGAGGAACAGAGAAATTGGAATAGTAACTAGAGAGAAGTGGCTTAAGATTTAATCATCCTGAAGCACTTGAGACTTTTTAAAAAAAATACCATCAACTTATTTCATACTGTTTTAGAATAAGCAAGGAAATCCCCCTGTGTTCTGTTTCAACTGTTTCTACCTCAGAAATTATTCTGCAAACAAAGAAAGATTGTCAGCTTACACAGGGCACAGGGCATTCAACTCTTAAGAGCTAATGAAGTCACTACAGTATTTCCCACATCATTTAGTCCACCAGGAAAGAAAGGTGCTCAGTAACTTGCCCAAGGGACCCACCACAGGTCCCTCAAAGAAAAGGCAAACACCAGACTCCTTGTTATTTTTCAAGAACAGTTAGAAGGTGAAATCATGAGTAATTTTCTTCCTGCTAAAAACGTACACCTTGAATGTTTTCTTCTAATTATGTATGTAAATGTGATGCCTATGTTAATTTTCTGGTGAAATTTCACACAACATCTGGGCCAAAGTGTATTTTGCATTATCAAAAAGGATGAACCAGAAGAGGTAAAATGTATGGTAAAGTCTTTACTTTTAAATGATTATGATCACACCAAATAATAACATGTAACAAATTCTTGAGTCCTATCATCTAGTAATTTTGATTAAAATAAACTAACAGCAGCCCAAACAAGTATGTTAGTATTCATTGTTCTAATCCTTAGTCAGAATGGACGACTTTAAGGCTGGCTGCTGCTTCAGACAAGTTACAAATAACTATTTACTACTTTTTCATAGATAAAGCCCCTGACCTTCAAGAAAGTATAAGGGAAAAAAATTATTTACTCCCTTTCTTTCTTCAAAGAATTGGTTTTTTTCTACTAGATCTAAGAAAGAAAAAGTCAACATTGATACATCCGTTGCTTGAGCTAGAAGGCATAGGAAAACAACAACACATACTAGTAAATTCCTAAGAAGGATGAGGTAAAAAGATGACACCTTTGGATAAGGACTAAGGCTGTACAAAGAAGCTAGATTTGCTACTCTCCAAAAGGGACCTACTATATCACAGAGAAATAATTTAATGCCTTTCTAAGAACAGAACCCAGGCTCTGCTAAAGCTCCACATTCCTCAAGGCACTTCACATTCTGAAGTGCTAACCAGGGAATAGGTGCTTCTTTCTCCTATCCATTTATGCGGTAGTTTTCATGGATTTCTGGTCGGATGTCGCAGACAAAAGCCAAGAGATTATCCAAGACTTCGTCCCTGTTCTGCCGGAAGTAGGTTTGCAGGATGGTCATCTTTTCCTGGGTCTCCTTCTCCACTTCAGTGCTGCAGCTGCCATGGGATCCCAGTGCCTGGAGTGGAGATGTAACGACACAGGGAATACCATTCAGTAAGCAATGAGCTAACTTCTGGAGAAACCCAAGCACATCAATGAATAAATCAGTAGTAGGTGCTGTGACCCTGCGACTGAAGACCAGGTGAGGAAACAGGCCTTCCCACGCAGAGTTAATAGGGAACTACATCCAGCAGAAAGCAAGCTGCAGAGCAGCTCCACTGCCAGGAAGTCACCCCAAAGAAACAGCCACATTTCTCCAAGGCCCATCATATAGCCTTAACTAAAGACTAGAATCAACCTAAAGACTCAATGCTACAGGCATGGTGGCACAGACCTGGGATCCTAGCATCTTAGGAGGTAGGAGGATCACTTGAGCCCAGGAGTCCCAAACAGAAAGACTCAACAACCAAGGACTGGTTAAGTCACAGAGCTTCTACACAACAAAATACTGTTAGCCAGGCAGGATAGTGCAAGGTGTAATCCCAGAGACACAAGAGGATCACAAGTTTGTGGCTCACCCCTGTAACGTAGTGAGATCCTGTCTCAAAATGAAATAAAGAGGACTGGCGGGGGGCAGGGAGCGGGGTCTGGGGATATAGCTCAGTTGGTAGAGTGCTTGCCTTACATGCACAAGGCCCTGAGTTCAATCCCCAGAACCACCAAAAAAAAAAAAAAAAAAAAAAAGGACTGTAGCTCAGTAATAAGAGTGCCCCTGGGTTCAATCTTTACTACCACACACACAAACAAACAAATGGAAGAGAATACTGCTCAGCAATATGAAATGAACTGCAAAATATGCAGTTAAGGGAGAGGAGAAGCAACACATAGTATCAGTGTAATTAGTATTCATGTATTTTTGCTGTGGTTTTAAAAAGTGGGAAGCATTATTTAAAAAAAAAAAAAACTATAATAAACACAAGGAAAATGAAACTTAAGAGGAATATTAATATAATATAATAAACACAAGGAGGTTTACCACCACCAATGTTTTAACTCTAAAGTTCAGCAAATTCACCAATTGAATTTTACATGAATATGACAGCTGTTCTTTCAAATATACCCAGAAGAAAACAAAAAAGAGTGTGAGGCAGGAGGATTGGAAGTTTGAGGCCAGCCTCAGAAATAAAACTTAAAATGGTAAGTGGCAGGGCTGGGGATGTCACTCAGAGGTAAAGTGCTCCTGGATTCAATCTCCAATACCAAACAAAAACACCACCAGCAGTGACTTGCTTTGAGGAGGATCCGAGGCTAGGTGAGAGGGAAACTAATTTCTCACTGGTGCTCTTTTTATAAGTATATATCTTAATTCTTCTTCCCCCACCTGCCCCGCTTCTGTTTTTTTATTGGTACTTAGGATTGAACCCAGAGTGTTTTATCACTGAGCCCATGCCCAGCCTTTTTTTTTTTTTTTTTTTCCTTTTTCCTCTTTTTATTTTGAGATAGAGTTTTGCTAAATTGCTGAGGCTGGCCTCGAACTTGTGATCCTCCTGTCCCAGCCTCCATAGTTGCTGGGATTACAGGTGTATGCCATGACACCAGGGTTAACCATTCAGTTCTTCTATTCACAAACTAACACATAATGATTTGTGAGTTTCCTTTTACTTACTTTTTTTTTTTTTTTTTTTTTGTAGTTGTAGATGGACAGAATGCCTTTATTTTGTTAATTTTTATGTGGTGCTGAAGATAGAACCCAGTGCCTCACACATGCCAGGCAAGCACTTTGCCACTGAGCTACAGCCCCAGCCCTCCTTTTACTTTCTATAGTCTTTAAAATATAGTTGGCTTTTTGTTAACTGCCATACCTACTTACCATAACTTGACCAATCAGGTTCCAGAGGACCTAATTTTAACATTTTTCACTGCCTAATCTTCTCTTGCATCATTTTATTAAGATACACACATATATATAAGCTAACAACAATATCCCTTCGTGTTTGTATAATATTAGTTTTCAAAGCACTCTTGCACATTACTTCTCTCCAGAACCTATTGAGGAAGCAATCAACCCACTTTTTAGAAATTGGGAAACTAAGGCTCAAAAGGCAAAATGAATACACAAAGATTCAAACTCAAAGTCTTCCAAGTTCAAACTTAGGACTCTTCATACTATGAGTGTTTGTAATACAGAAATAAACTGTTTCATAACTGCTTAGCTGAAATACTTAAAACAGCTTAGATTTTTACACAGGATTATAGGGAGAAAAAACTATTACCTCTGTTCCACAAATATAAATTGTATTATGCCAAGCTCCAGTAATTTGTCATAGAATACTGTTACCATAGAACACTCTTAAGAAAAACACACAGCTTGTGCTTTACAATGTAACACTGATACCACCTCCATAAGCAACTGTAGCACTAAAGGTAAAAATATGGACATAAGATGGCTGACCTGACACAGAAGATTATTATTTTGTGTGCTGACAACTTGCAGTAATAATCAGCCCCATCAGAAAAACAGTTTTAAGCTTAAAAACTCTGTAATTTCCCAGTGCAAAGATGACTGCAACTTTGTATCTCAATGCTAGGAGGAAGCCATCTGCTTTCACTCCCTAGACTTGGACCTGGAAGAGTGTGTACCTCAAACTACTGGGAGCCAGTGCAGAATGTGAAAATGAAGCACACAGAGGAAGAGGCAGAGCTGAGAGATAGAAAAGAGTCCTGAGGCATTATTTAAGCTCCTGGATCAAGAGTCTTTCATCTGGGTCTTTAATTATATAGGTCAATAAATTGTGAAGCAGTTTGAATTGTGTTTTTTCTGCTACCTGGATCTGAGAATCCTGGCAGCATTTCTTTTCACTGTGAAATTCTCCTCCATTCATTCCCCTTTATAGAATTTTCCTTGCATCCCTTGTATTGCTGAGATCTGGTTTTGTACCATGACTGCATGCATCACAGAAGTCCATGCTGGTTGTAGACATCTCTACGTACTTTACTAATGGGGGCTCCAATCCATTTATGTTCATGATCATCACAGTACTTTTCACAGCTATTATGTCTGCATGACTTGCATTTTATTATTGAGTCTCTCAGACAGTAAGCTAAGCTCCACGAGGGCAAGAACCATGTTATTTCTAATTACTGCTGATCCCCCAGTACCCAGCATACCACCTGGTACATGTTAACTGTTTTAACAGATTACTTGATAAATGACTGAATAAATGAAGATGAGGAGTCAATGTTAAAAAAAAAAAACAACTAAATAGATAAAACTGATCATCTTAAAAGATTCAGCCTGAGTATCCAACAAAACATTCAAGCCAGGCACACATTGGTGCGTGCCTGTAATCTCAGCGAGGCCCTACAACTGGGGAACTAAAGACAGGAAGTCTGCCAGTTTGAGGACAGCCTCAGCGACTTTGCAAGACCCTGTCTCAAAATAAAAAATAATAAAAGACTGGGGATATAGGTTCAATCTCTAGTATCAAAAAAAAAAAAAAAAAAAAAAGAGAGAGAAAGAAATTAAAAGAAAATCTGGGCTCCAGGTATGGTTCAGTGGCATGAGTACCTGCTAGCAGCAAGATCCAGGGTTTGATCCCCAGCACAAGAAAAAAAATAAACAAGTAAGTAAATAAAATACAATAATTAAAATTTTAAAACTACTAGAATTAGAATCTCTATCTAAGCCATGAAGAATTATTTTTAGAGTGGGGGGACAGAGGAAATTAAAGCAAAAACGTGAAGAAACAGGACCCACCGCAGCTTCCTTGGCCTTGAACTCTTTCTCCCTCTGCAGGCGGTACTGTTCAATTTCAGCCTGAGCTTCTTCTTTGGCCTGCTTCAACCTCCGATTCTTTCCTGTTTTCAAAGGAGAAAGCTACATCAGGAAATGTTAAAAGACAAATAAAAAAGCAAGTGGACACTGAGATGGTGAATTTTAACAGTGAACAGAAAAAAACTTAAGGCACAGCCCCAAGAGGTACACATTCTGAATTCCCTGAAAGGGGGAATTCAGAACTAACATTTAGGTTTCTGCCTTCTACATGTTATAAGTGATCAGATAAATCTGAATGCCTTCATTGGCTGAGATTCATTGAAGCTCAGTGGTAGAGTATTTGCCTAGCATGCCCAAGGCAATGGGTTTGATCCCCTGGAATGGGGTGGGGGGGGGCGAGGGGGCGGGGAGTCTTCCATAACTACATCCCATTAAAATGACAGGGGAAATAAAAATAAGATGTGTCAGAATATTTTCTCAATCTCAACTACTAAGAACCAACATAAAACCAGACATGATAGCACATGCTTATGGTCCCAGCTACTTGGTAGGCTGAGACAGGAGACAGGATCATTGCATTCAGGAGTTCAAGACCAGCCTGGGCAAGAGCAAGACCTTGTCTTTTAAAAAAAAAAAAAAAAAAAGATGGGTGGCATTAGCTCTCTGGGGAACTCTTTCACTGCCCAAGAAGTAAACACCTAACTTGCTGATGGCAACTGGAGCTCTGCTCAGGAGCTTACAGAAGAGGCTAATATATTCCCAAGGGACATCAAACTAAAATATAACTAATGAAACAGATGATGTAACACTAGAAACTAAAAACCATACTTGTAGCAAGGAAGTAAGCAAAGTACTGAGTGGAAAGAAGGCTGAGTGGGGAGTGAAACAGCAGGAGGAGCTGAGAGGCCAGGGGAACCAGGGTTTCTGGTCTCCAGGAGACAGCAGTTTAATATACAGCTGGAAAAAAACCTAACACATATTGTCTAGCTAACACATATTGCTTGTTTTGACTAGCTGCTCGCCAAGCTTCTTGGATACCCAGAAGGAATTAAAAAAAAAAAAAAAAAAAGGAGGCAGTCCAAGATTATCAATCAGTGTTTATATAATTCGGGGCAAAAGACAACACCCTGCATCTAAAACTAAGCTATTATATATATCTCGGTAGTATCAACTGTCCAGCCCAGTTAACCTATGTGGAGGAATGAAACTGATTTATCCAGCTACTGATTAAGAACACAACCCTGGACCTGTAATGACCCAATGTCATCAACATTCCATAGTCTGAAACAATTAACAAGTCTCTCTAAACTATTTCTGCAAGTTTCTATTTATGACAGTATTATTTTGGGCTTACTACTGTAGGCTTCAATTCACCTGAACCTCAATCCTTCACACACATTCTTCCCATAAGTATAGTGAGCCATATTTCAAAGCCAAAAACATCTTCCAAACCAATAAGCTACAAAACATTTATGGCCCAAACTTTATGAAGTAGCTCCACCTTATTTCACAGTATATCACTCCCAACTCCCAGGGCTTCCTAAATAATCACTTAATACCATTTCTGACTTTCAGCACCCCAATGAGATTAAACCATAACACATTTTTTTTTTAAATTTTAAATCCAAAGCAATGACTTCATGAAATCATTTTATTTATTTTTATTTATTTTTTATTGGTTATTCAAAACATTACAAAGATTACAGAATCACATCGGTTACACATCCACATTTTTACATAATACCCTATTAGTAACTGTTGTATTCTGCTACCTTTCCTATCCTCTACTATCCCCCCTCCCCTCCCCTCCCATCTTTTCTCTCTACCCCATCTACTGTAATTCATTTCTCTCCTTATTTTTTTCCCATTTCCCTCACAAACTCTTATATGTAATTTTGTATAACAATGAGGGTCTCCTTCCATTTCCATGCAATTTCCCTTTTCTCTCTCTTTCCCTCCCACCTCATGACTCTGTTTAATGTTAATCTTTTCCTCCTGCTCTTCCTCCCTGCTCTGTTCTTAGTTGCTCTCATTATATCAAAGAAGACATTTGGCATTTGTTTTTTAGGGATTGGCTAGCTTCACTTAGCATAATCTGCTCTAATGCCATCCATTTCCCTGCAAATTCCATGATTTTGTCATTTCTTAGTGCTGCGTAGTACTCCATTATGTATAAATGCCGCATTTTTTTTATCCATTCATCTATTGAGGGGCATCGGGGTTGGTTCCACAGTCTAGCTATTGTGAATTGTGCTGCTATGAATATCGATGTGGCAGTATCCCTGTAGTACGCTCTTTTAAGGTCTTCAGGGAATAGTCCGAGAAGGGCAATAGCTGGGTCAAATGGTGGTTCCATTCCCAGCTTTCCCAGGAATCTGCCTACTGCTTTCCATATTGGCCGCACCAATCTGCAGTCCCACCAGCAATGTACAAGAGTACCCTTTTCCCCACATCCTCGCCAGCACTTGTTGTTGTTTGACTTCATAATGGCTGCCAATCTTACTGGAGTGAGATGGTATCTTAGGGTGGTTTTGATTTGCATTTCTCTGACTGCTAAAGATGGTGAGCATTTTTTCATGTACTTGTTGATTGATTGTATGTCCTCTGAGAAGTGTCTGTTCAGGTCTTTGGCCCATTTGTTGATTGGGTTATTTGTTTTCTTATTGTTTAATTTTTTGAGTTCTTTAAATACTCTGGATATTAGGGCTCTATCTGAAGTGTGAGGAGTAAAAATTTGTTCCCATGATGTAGGCTCCCTGTTTACCTCTTTTATTGTTTCTCTTGCTGAGAAAAAATTTTTTAGTTTAAGTAAGTCCCATTTGTTGATTCTTGTTATTAACTCTTGTGCTATGGGTGTCCTATTGAGGAATTTGGAGCCCGACCCCACAATATGTAGATCGGAGCCAACCTTTTCTTCTATCAGACGCATAGTCTCTGATTTGATATCAAGCTCCTTGATCCATTTTGAGTTAACTTTTGTGCATGGCGAGAGGAGGGGGTTCAGTTTCATTTTGTTGCATATGGATTTCCAGTTTTCCCAGCACCATTTGTTGAAGATGCTATCCTTCCTCCATTGCATGCTTTTAGCCCCTTTATCAAATATAAGATAGTTGTAATTTTGTGGATTGGTTTCTGTGTCCTCTATTCTATACCATTGGTCCACCCGCCTGTTTTGGTACCAGTACCATGCTGTTTTTGTTACTACTGCTTTGTAGTACAGTTTGATATCTGATATCGCTACACCTCCTGATTCACACTTCCTGCTTAGAATTGCTTTTGCTATTCTGGGTCTTTTGTTTTTCCATATGAATTTCATGATTGCTTTATCTAATGAAATCATTTTATTTTACATCATGTGCTACCTCTTCCCAACTCTTAAATGAGCAAGCCAACCATAGTCACAGATCCAGAAAGGAATTTTTTTTTCAAATTTCAAAGCACTATTGATAACATTTTAAAATGTGTATTTGTCACTTAAAACAAACATATTCAGCAAATTAGAGCTCTCAGAGATACAAGACCTTGCACCAGGCTTAACAGTAGAGAAAGATGTAAAACATGACCTCCTACTTCCAAAGAACTCAGTCAGCTATTCTTACCATTTTCCAAGTATTTGTCCCTGCACTTCCCCTAAATAGCCTCCCATGCTTCCCAATAAATAAACGTCTGTTCCTGATGAGACTCACTAGACAAACTCTAAAGAAGTCATTCTGGAAATACTGTATCAAGGGCATGACTGAAATAATGCTACAAAGAACACAAAACTTCCAGTCACCAAAGCAGTGCCGGGAGCTTCTTTCCAGCCCTAGCACCCTAGAAAAAAAGCATTTCCTAGGAAATAAAGAGTATAATAATCCTCCCCACATCCATGCTTGAAATGCACTTGGAGGTGGGCTATCAGAGTCTTATACTAAAACAAACTCTAAGGAATTACTCAAAGTAATTTCTTGGTACTTTTACCCTGGCATAGGAAAGGAGGCTCTAAACTTCAACTATGCTGCTTTCCAGCATGTAGTCAAATCATTTCTCACAGCCTCATTTTATAATCTGTAAAATGGGAGCAGACACATCTTTGCTTCTGATGAAAAATGGGATAAAGCTAAATTAGACACAGTCCCCACTTCACAGAACTTAGCCTTGTGTTGAGCCATGTACATACACAGGTTACTGCACTTCTATGACAGAAATAAGCACTTGCAAGGGATTCCTAGCCTCATCCACTGGAATATGAATCAGGAAAGGCTTCCAGGAAGAACTGCTGACTAAATGTTGAGGTCTAAAGGAAGAATGACAAAGAATTAATAAATAAATAAAGGAAACTAACAGAAAAGAAGAGGGGGATGGGAAAAGATTCTTCCAATCAGAAGACCTATGCAAGGCTAGCAGGTAAAAACGAAGTTGTCTTAAAGGAATCAAACCGCTCCCCTGTGATGGAAGGCACTCAACGTGAGTGCCCAAAGTGAGAGATGGCAAGAACACAAAAGCAAAACCCAGAAGCGCTACCTCCAACCCATTAGGGAATCTGGGCTTTATTCTGCCGCCACTGGACATTTGTTGATTGGAAACATGGTGGGGCAGTCACGTTTGCATTTTACATGGATGACTGAAGTCCGGAGTGAGTACACAGTATAGCACTGGCTTCTTCCATTCCTCAGTGTAGACCAGAGGCACCTGTTAAACTCTTGAGCAACTCTACACTTCCACTTACCAGAAATGACCCTATCCAATATCTGCTTCCTTTGCGAGTAGGTGGAATACCATGATGGTGCTGCACCCATACTGTGCTGGCGCTTATTAGCCGCATTAAATTAAAAAAAAAAAAAAAAAGAATGAACGAGTTAGGCGGCTACAGAGGCCTCAAAGAAGTTGTGGTTCTCAGATACTGGTGGTAGAGATGGGGGGAAAGTGAACGGACAGACATATCTTGGCGTATCTAGGACTAAACGTGACCAACAAGGAAGAAAACTCGGGTTTGGAGTCTGAGCGATCCTGTGGATGGTGGCTCCCTTCACTGGGCCGGAGCCTTCCAGAGGCGCAGGTGGGAGGGGAGAGAGTCTGGACGGGCCACGCCTGGATCCCAAGAAGGACGGGAATCCATACCGTGTCCCCACCCTATTTACTATCCCACATCGACACCCAGGCCTTCCTGAGCCCCAGCTCCACCCAAAGGGCCTCGACAGTGACCCCGCAGCTCTGGCCTCAGCCGCCTCCCACCTCCCGCTGCCCGCGGCCTCCACCAGCTTCCACCCACGCCTGGCGGCGGGCCCTGAGACTCACGCTTGCGGGCCTCCGACACCTTCTCTGCGGCCCGCTTCTCCGCCTGCAGCAGCTGCTGGATCCCCTGCGACTGGCTGGCCATGGCTGCGGCGACTCAGAGGGCCAGGCAAACGGCCTAACTAACGCCACGGCCCCCGGGTCAGCTGACCCACCACCCAAGCTCTGCGCCTGCGCCTTGAGACAGCGCCACGCCCCGTCGTCACGTGACCCCAGCAGCGTCGCGTCAGCTGACGGTTTGGAAGTCCTAGGCTCACGCAGGATGGGGCGGGGAGGAGGAGCCTAAAAGGAGCGACGCAACTGCGCCTGCGCGGTGTCAGGGCTGTCTTCCCTAGTCCGGGCCCACCGACCGCCAAATCCTGTCACTTCGCTGGAGGTCCTTGTAGTCTCTCTGCTCTGTCGTGATTGCTCTATTCCCTTACTAGTATGCCCACATTAAAGTTCAGAGCCAAAGAATATCACTTTTTCCTACTTTCCACGCTGCTCTACTGCCGGTCTACTCCCTGCCTTTCTGGAAATTTCCTACAGTCTATTTAGGAGCACTTTAGGAAAATTTTTGCTAGTTTGGGGGAAGGAGTCCGGGGTGAATAGGCCCCTACACTGAACTGGGAACGTAGCTCAGTGGTAGAGCGCTTCTTTAGCACGCAGTGAGGCTCTGGGTTCCATCCCCAGCCCTGCAAGGTGGTACTGGTGGAAGGGGTTGGAGCCAAGTCCATTAGTAATCTGCAGAGTGGTGTTTAGAGGGGTCACTGCCCCTTTCTGAACCGAGTTCAGGAAAGGACTGCACTGTTTTCCATAAATGATAAGTGAATATCCAGCATGATTGGTAGTAAGGCCACAGCAGAGAGGACGACAAAGTCCCCTGATGGAGCTCACAGTTTACAGACAAAAGAGGTTAAGTAAAATGCGTAGACAATGACAAACCGTCGAAGGAAATACACAGGCTGCTTTACAAAGGGGAGGAGGATGCACAAGGGGATGTGAAGTCTCTCCCAGTGAAGTGGCACATTTAAGATAAAGCTGGATGCCATTCGTGGTGGCCATGCTTGTGATCTCAGCAAGCAATCCCAGCGACTGAGGCAGAAGAATGGCAAATTCAAGAACAGCAGGTTAGCAAGACTATCTCAAAAGGGGAAGGGACGCCGCTGGTAGTGTAGCTCAGTGACAGAGCACCCCTGGATTCAGTTCCCAGTACAGGAATAAATAGAGATCTGAAGGTCGAGGCTGTGGTAAAGGGCTTGCCTGGCATGCACCGTGCCCTGGATTGGCTCAGCACTGTGGGAGACATGAGCTCTGAAGAATGCGAAATTATCTAGGAATGTATAGTGGCAAATGAGTTAGGAATGATTAGGAGAAAGGGACCATTATGTGTAGAGCTGCAGGGAGCTTGACTTGGCACACATATGGTCCCCTGGCGCCCCCCACGAAAGCTAATGGTTGCATTTACATTATGACAGGCATTGTCCTAAACACTTGGCTTACACCCCAGGGCAACTTCAGGTCTACCATGAAATAAATAATGATCCTGTTTTATCATGCCCACACTGAAGTTGAGCGGATGAGTAACCTTGCCCATAGTCACACCCCTCTTAACTGTCATATGGGGTTTTTCAGTCTAGTCAGGCTATAGACTGGAATCTCTGAGCAGCTGTGCCCTTTCTCAGGGCTCTTATAGTCTATGGAAAGGGCAAGATGACCTCTAGAGTTCACCAAGTACTGAGAACATAGGATGATGCCAGAATTTTTCTTATTAGAAATATCTCTGCACTCCAGGAAGAGGTGGATTTATGGCTCAGTATATTTTCAATTATTTGATGTTTGAGGATGGGGCTGGAAATATGGTTACAATCCAGAATTCCTTTTCTTTCTTGATCTGTAAACCCAAACTTGATTTCTCTCTGCAACTTTTAAGTCCATTCAGTGATTTCCTTGGAAGGTTTGTAAGTTTTAGTGTTCTCAGAAAATTCAGTTCAGTTAATGAGCAAGGACAATATGCTCTTTTCTAAGAGAGGGATGAAGATTTAAAAAGATGATGGTAGCCCAAAATGGAGCAACCTAAATGTCCACCTACAGATGAGCAGACAAATAAAATGTCATTCCCATGCAATAGAAAAATACTCAGACATAAAAAGGAATAAAGTACTGACATAAGCTACAACACAGATGAACCTCGATAACACTATATTGTGTGAAAGAAAGCCGACACAAAAAAAACACATACATACAGTTCCATTTACATAAAATGTCCAAGCCAGGTGTGGTGGTATATGCCTGTGGTCTCATCTACTTGGGAGTCTGAGGTGGGAGGATCACTTGAGCTCATGAGTTTGAGACCAACTTGTGCAACATAGCAAGACCCAGTCAAATATATGGCTGGGGTTGTGGCTCATGGTAGAGGGCTCACCTAGGCACAGGTGAGGCACTGGGTTTGATCCTCAGCACCACATAAAAATAAACAAAAATAAAAGTGTTGTGTTCACCTACAACTAAAAAAAAAATTTTTAAAATATATATGTACATATATATATTCTCTCATATATATATATATATATATATATATATATATATATATATAATTTTTTTTTCAAAATGTCTAGAATAGGAAAGTCTTTAGAGACAAAAACCAGATTAGTTATAACCAGGGGTGGGGCAGGGGAGGAACAGGGAGGGCCTGCTCACTAGTACAGAATTTCCTTTTAGGGCAATAGAAATGTTCCAGGATTAAATAGTGGTGGCAGTGGCATATCCTTGTGAATATAAAAAACACTGAATTGTATACTTTAAAGTGTAACCAGTATGGTATGTGAATTATATCTCTATAATTTTTTTTTTTTTCACTTAAAAAGCAGAGAGAGATGAGGAAGTTGGACGTGGATCTAGTCTAATAAGTGCCAGCAAATGGAAGCTGTTGTTTTAGCTGGCTAGGGGATAATTGTTCAATTTGCAAATCTGGTTCTACACTTAACAAAAGCCTTCACATTAGGGTTCCTATAACAGCCCAGTTCCTCAGAGCATCTAAATATCTACACATTCCAGAATTCTTTTCCTGGAAGCATTCCAAAAGTTTATTGTGTAAAGAAAGAAACACTAGACAATCCCTCCTCTGAAATGTCAGACGGGTTTGGATTTTCTGAAGATCAGAGTGGGTGTTTGGTATCAGAACTTGGGTCCCCTGAGGAGGGGGCCTGTAATAACAAGGAAATGAGAGTGAAGCAATTGCCCTCAGAGGTGGGCCTTCAAGTCTGGAGCAGCGGAGTAGAGCAAAAATTCACAAAGTCATCTCAAGGGTACAGAGTAGATGGCTGGCCTCCTTCCCTTGACCAAGGAATGTATTAGCACATCTAAGAAAAAAATGTGCACACTCTGATCTGAGGTGGGTTGTTCAGACACAAGTTGGAAACAAGGGTGGTCTCCACAGGTCCAGTTTAGCAGTGACTCAGAGAGGCCAAAAGAATAGGCTGCATAGTTGAAAATCCCAGCCATGCATACTTCAAAATCCCAGCCTGTCCTTCACTTGCTGGTTGACCTTGAACACTTATTTCACAATATGCTAAAAATTGGGCTAGTGATAGTGCAGTAGCATTGTTAGGAGAATGAAACCAGTTAATACATAGCTTAGAACATGCTCACAACTCATAAGAACACAGACATCTGGACCCAATAATAGTGATTTCTCAACCAAAACTCATAGGCCTTTCACTTTTATATATCCACCTGGTGCTTGTGGTTAGTGGAAACTCACCTCTGACAGACTGCTTCCGGAGGATTTGCAGGGCCACTGCATATGGTGGACAGGTTGCTCACTGCACTCAAAGTGAGACTGCTAAGATCCAGCCTGGGCTCCACCTATTATGCTCAGAAAGAATACCCTTTCCTTATTTATATAAAGGCTCCTTGGGACCTGAAGTCGCCATGATATACACTTTCCACAGTGAAATACTGAGAATTAAATAGCCTACCTACCAGAGAGGCTGCACGCTTGTAATCCCAACAACTGGGGAGGCCTGGGTAGGAGAATCACAAGTTCGAAGGCAGCCTAGGAAATTTTGTGAGACAGTGTGCCAAAATAAAGAACTTTTTTAAAAAAGCTGGGGGTGTAGCTTTGTGGTAGAGCGCCCCCTGGGTTAAATCCCCAGTACTGCAAAAGATAACTAAAAAGCCCTTCCTCTCCATTTATTCTGAAAATAAAAAGACTGAGATTTGGTTCCTCAATTTTACCAGCATTGGAGAGATAATATCCATCCCCAGTGAGCCACTCAGCTGCATGTTGCTATGATGACATTTACTTGCTATTTTAGTCTCCACACAGTTAAAGATCCAGGATTGGCCAGGGTAATATTTTTTTTCCTCTCTTGTCCCAGGAGCATGCCTGTGAAGCCAGATTTTAAGTTAGGTAGTCAGTGTAGTTAGGTAAATTGGGTCTAATATCGAGTGAAATCGAAAATGGAGGCCATGCTGGGAATGACTCTGGGAAAACGCAGGACAACTCATGGAATGTTAATGAAGTCCTGAAAAGGCCCTAGGCCAAAGTCCACCTCAAAGAAATGTTAATGAAGCCCAGGAAACAGCCCCAACAGACTTGGAGATAGCCCATCCCAAAAGGTGCTAATTAAGCCCACCTGTAGGCCTCCAACCTACATTCCATCACTGAAAGAACTATAAAAAGGGGAAAGAACAGCCCTTCCACGGATTCCACCTCTTGGGTCCCCTTCTTCCTCCAGGAGGTCTTTTCTGCTGTCCTTTAATAAACTTCTAATTTCTACTCTGACCTTGCCTCGGCGTGCTTCTTTGGTGTTATTCTTCAACATTGGGGAAACAAGAACTCGTCACCGTCAACAGCGGTTTCACCTGGAAAGGGATCAAGGACATAAAGAATTGCAAATTATTCCTTGAAATTAACTACCAGTGAGTCTGAACAAAGTCATAAGCAAAGATATATTAATAGTACTCCTTTCCATTCATTTGTCTATTTAAAAAGGTGCATTGGGTAATGACCTAAAGGTAGGTGCCAACCTTTGGCCAAGCGGTATCTTGTGAGTAAAACAGACCCATTCTCTGTCCTCTTGCAGTTTGGAGTTAATGGGAGGAGCAGCCTGTCTTATCCACAGTTGTGCCAGGGCAGTGGTGTGGGTTGTAGACAGGCCAAAGGATGTACTCCAAGACAGCAAGGAAGACATATGGCTTATTGGGGAAAGAGCTCAAGAGATCAGTCACTGCTTCCAGAAGAGTTCAGTGGCAATAGGCTGACAGATGGCACCGCTGTCCCTCACGGTGCTTTGCCAAGCAGTGCCTTCTCTCCCTTAGTGCTTTGTCCAGTGGTGGTCAACCAGATGAGTGACACTTATCCTTCCACAGTGCACCCATCCCCACTCAGGGGTTTTGTATCTTGGGCTACAGAAGCAGTGACATTATCAGCATGAGTTTGCTTAATTTGCTGGTAGGACCAGCATTCTGAAGAGCAGCTGTGGATGAGAACGTATCTTTCTATAGAGCATACTAACTTGCCCTCGTTCTCTGGGGACGTGAAAGAAAGCCAGTGTCCTTCAAGATAATATGTAGCTGGACTTTCCCATCCAGGCTTGCTTACATTGTTCCCTGGGCTTAACTGGGATTGGGGGAACAGAAAGGGGGCATTCAGGGGCATGGTGCTTTACTGTCCTCTTTTCTTTAGGGATTGTCCACAGCCAAACAGAAATAACTCCCACAGAATATATGAAATGTCAAATTCTCTAAAGGTATAATGACCAGTTTGGGAACTGTTATGGTGTAGATATGTGGCATCCCCCAAAAGCTCACATGTGAGACAATTCAGAGGTAAAATGATTAGGTTATTGTAACTTAATCCATGGGTTGATCCACTGATATGGATTAAGTGAGCCATAACTGCAGGCAGGAAGGGTGTGGCTGGAAGAGGCAGGTCAGGCTGGGGGGGGGCACGACTTTAGGGTGTATATTTTGTCCCTGGTGAGTGGAACTCTCTGCTTCCTTGTTGGCTTGTCCTGAGCTGCGTTCCTCTTCAAGTCCTTCCGCCATGATTTTCTGTCTCACTTTGGGACTGGAGTTGACCATCTAGGGACTCAAACCTCTGAAACCATGAGCCAAAATAAACTTCTCCTCCTCTGCATTGTTCTGTCAGCTCTTTTGGTCACAGTGATGGAAAAGCAGACAAACACAGGAACACTAGGCATATGTGGCTATTGAGCATTTGAAATGCAACCAGTCCTCACTGGATACTCTCTGAGCACACAGCAAGTTTCAAAGAATTCATACGAAAAAGAAGGAATGTAAAACATTTCATTAATAATTTTTATTGATTTCAGGTAGATCTGAAGATAGTTCAGATATACTGGAATGAATAAAAGGACTTACAAAAATTAAGTAACCAGTGCATCCTCCTTAGGATGGCCATTATCAAAAGGAAGTAAAGGAGAAGGAAGAGGGAGAAGAAGAAAATTCAGACTTGATGAGTATAACTGTAGTCCCAGCATTCAGGAGGCTGAGGCAGGAGGATCACTTGAGTCCAGGAATTCAAGACCAGCCTGGGCAAAATACTGAACCTCCCATCTCAAAAGAAAGAAAGAAAGAAGGAAGGAAAGGTTATGAGCAACAGGAATGCAGCCTCCCTCTGGCCCTCCATTCATGCTCTTACACTGCTGGTGGGACTGCAAATTGGTGCAGCCAATATGGAAATCAGGAGAGAGATGCCTTAGAAAACTTGGAATGGAACCACCATTTGACCCCGCTATCCCTCTCCTCGGTTTATACCCAAAGCACTTAAAAACAGCATACTACAGGGACACAGCCACATCCATGTTTATTGCAACACAATTCACAATAGCTAAACTGTGGAACCAACCTAGATGCCCTTCAATAGGTGAATGAATAGAGAAAACATGGTATACACACACACACACACACACACACACACACACACAATGGAATTTTACTCAGCATTAAAAGAGAATAAAATTATGGCATTTTCAGGTAAATGGATGGAATTGAAGAATATCCTGCTAAGTGAAGTAAGCCAATCCCAAAAAACCAAACCCTGAATATTTTCTCTGATAAGTGGATGCTGATCCATAATGGGGGGTGGGGAGCATGGGAGGAATGGAGGAATTTTAGTTGGGGCAAAGGGGAGAGAGGGAGGGGAGGGGGCATGGTGCCGCAGTCTAGCTGGGCACAAAATCACGAGCCACTCACAGCCTTGTAGATTCAAACAGCAAGTCTTTATCCCGACCTGTCACCGGCACTCTACACGCACGTTCGTGGGAAACTCCACACCTCCACCAGGCTCTACATCCCAAAATACTCTCTGAATCCCATGAGAACTCAACGGGAACTCAAGGAGCAGGCGGGCATCTGAGGCAGCAGGATACGCCCTATTCCCAGCAGGAATCACCTTAAACTTGGAACCACCCTATTCCCAGCAGGATACACCCTAAACCTGGACCCACCCTAATCCAGCAGGATCTTCCCTAAACCCGGATCCACCCTGGTCCTTGAGCAGGGTCACCTTACTCAAACATACATGCAATGTCACTGTAAATGACCTGGGTCCAAGGCAAGCCCATATCCACAATGGAGAGTCCTCCCTCTAAGCAACATGGGGTAGGCTGACAAGGAAATTGCCATGCGTCATTCCTACTTGGCTATGGCTCTCAGCAGCATGGGGGTAGGAAAGATGATGGAATGAGATGGACATCATTACCCTAGGTACATGTATAAAGACAGGAATGGTGTGACTCTACTTTGTGTACAGAGACATGAAAAATTGTGCTCCATTTGTATACTATGAATCAAAATGCATTCTTCTGTCATGTATAACAAATTAAAAAAAATTTAAAAAGAAAGAAAAAAGGAAGGAAGGAAGGGAGGGAGGGAGGAAGGAAGGAAGGAAGGAAGGAAGGAAGGGAAAAGAAAAGAAAAACTAGCAAACACCAAGTGCTGGCGAATTGAAGATGAGAATTTTGTACATTTTTGGTGGGAATGTTAATGGTATGGTCATTATGAAAAACAGTAAGCCATTTTTTTCAAAAAATTAAAAACAGAATTGCCTTATGATCCACCAGTTTTACTTCTGGGTATATTCTGAAAAAAAAAAAAAACCCAAGAGCAGTATCCCAAATATTTGTCACGTTCATAGCCACATTATATACAAAACACAAAAGTAGAAGCAACCCAAGTGTTCATCAATGGATGATGAATTAATAAATAAAATGTGGCACATATCTACCTGCAACAGGTTATTCAAGTTCAAAAAGGAAGGTCATTTTGACATGTGCTACAATGCGGATGAAACTTGAGGACATTATGTTAAGTGAAATAAGCCAGTCACAAGAGGACAAATACTGCATAAATCCACTTGTCTGAGTTGTCAAATTCATAGAGACAAAAAGCAGAGTGAGAGGAAAGGGAATTAGTGTTCAAGGAATGAAGAGTTTCAGTTCTATTTATGAGGGTCATGGTGGTAAATTTCTTTTCCTTTCTTTCTTTCTTTCTTTCTTTCTTTCTTTCCTTCCTTCCTTCCTTCCTTCCTTCCTTCCTTCCTTCCTTCTTTCTTTCTTTCTTTCTTGTACCAGAGATTGAACTCAGGGAGACTGAATTGCTGAGCCACATCCCCAGCCCTATTTTGTATTTTATTTAGAGGCAGGGTCTCACTGCGTTGCTTATTGCCTCGCTGTTGCTGAGGCTGGCTTTGAACTCATAATCCTCCTGCCTCAGCCTCCCAAGCTACTGGGATTACAGGTGTGTGCCACTACGCCCTGCAATGGTGGTAAATTTTGTTAGGTATATTTTACCACAATTAAAAAGATTTTTTTTTATTTAAAAGCCAAAAAAAAAAAAAAAAAAAGCAATTCCACCTTTTCTCTTTATTTGTTGAAATGTGCCAATAGGAAAATTTAATATCACATGTATGGCTCACGTTGCATTTCTGTTGGTGCTGCTCTAAAGGAAAAGAATTTTCACCTCTGAAGGATTTTAACAAAAGAAATTGCTGCAGTCAGGAAAACCCAGGGAGGTGTCCAGCCAAGTTGGAGGAGTCTTTATGGAGTGAGGGGCCTGAGGTCAGGAGGGGTAGAGAACTTTAGAGGCAGAAAGGACAAGTGGGGTGAGGGCCTGGAGGCAAAAGTGAACATAGAAATTTCCAGAAATAGCAATGAGGCTGGGATGCCCAAAGAGAGGGGTAGAGATCTCTGAGATGAGGCAGGAGGAGCGGGCAGGGGCCAGCTCAGGTGGGGCCTGGAGGCCAAGCTGAGGACTTTGATCTTCCTCTTAAAAGCAGAGGAAGGCATCAGTGGGTGACAGGGATGCCTTTGAAAATATTGCTCTCGTGTGCTGCATCTGCAGTGGAGGGGACAAGAGAGAGGGACAGAGACAGACAGACAGTGTGGCTTTTGTTTTGTTGGAGTATGTGAGGTTTCGTATGTAGCTAAATATAGTTGAATTTTCATACTTTCTTAAGAGATGGGCAATATTGAACTTGATTTGAAGCCCGTGCTCCTGGAAATTGCAACAGTTAAGAAATCCCCCTACCTCTTGCCATCCCAACTCTCCCTCTCTTTTTGTGTTTCTGGAAATGACTTACTAAACGAGCCACTCCTCCCTTTAATTTAGGTGGGGAGACACTTCACCTTTACGTTCTCTGTCTCCTGAGCCACTAACTACCTAAGGTTAGAATTCTATGTCCTTCTGAAAGCAGCCAGGCCCATGGACAAGCACTTCCTGTTCAGCTGGCTGAGACTTCCTGTGATTGCAAAACTATCCCGGGTGTATGCCACCCCCACCTGGCCCTCTCCTCCTCCTCCATGGAAATGCCTCAGGCAAAGCCACCTGACCACAGCGCTCTGATAGTCACATCTGGATGGCTTTTCCTCCTGCAGTAGCCTGAATAAAATCATCCCCTTAATTGTCCCTCACATTTTGTCTTTGACATCATCTTTCAGATAAATGAATTCATAAATCACAACTTCCTGGTTTGGAAAATAGAATCCTGGCTCTTATGTGCAGAGCAACAAGGGTGGATTCGACTCAGCAGAACACACCATTGGTTGAACATATTTTATGCACAAGGCACTTTGTTAGGCAATAAATTGTGGGCTTAAAAAAAAAACTGCCAGAAGCAATATATTACCCATTAAGTAAATTATCACCAGCACAACTTTTATTGAGCTCTTCTAACAACCTTCTAGAAAAAAAAAAATCCCAGATAGTTGTTATTATCTTTATGATCTTTGCCATAGTTTTCTCATTTGTAAAATGAGAACAGCAGTGCCTGGGTGGGGAGGTGGGGAGGGTCAAGGACACAATGAGCAAATTGTCAGCTGCTAGGCAAGTACTTTTAAGTGCCTATGCCTGGGTGGGAACGGGGCAGGTCTACCCCTTTAAATGACTATTAAAGCTCCTTCAAAGTTGTTTTTTTGTTTTAGCTAAGGTCCTTTGGAGAAACTTAAAAGGAACCAGTCAAAAAACAAAGAATCGCTCTGAGTCCCTCTTTTTTTTTTTTTTAATTTTTTAGTTGTTTTAATTAGTTATACATGACAGTGGATCGCATTTATGCACTTTGGTATATCATATATAGATGGGATATAATTTCATTTTTCTGAGTGTACATGTTGCAGAATCATATTGGTCATGTAGTCACATATACACATAAAGTGATAATGTCTGTTTCATTCTACTATCTTTTCTATCCCACATCCCCTCCTCTCCCCTCCCATCACTTCCCTCTACCTAATCTAAGGTGTTCTTCCCTAGTTCCCCGCCACCCCAGCCTTACTGTGAATTAGCATCCACATATTAGAGAAAACATTTGGCCTTTGGGATTGGCTTATTTCGCTTAGCATGAGATTCTCCAGCTCCAACCATTTACTGGCAAAATGCCATAATTTTACTCTTCATTAAAGCTGAGAAATATTCCATTGTGCATATATATCACATTTTCTTTATCCATTCATCTGTTGAGGGACACCTAGGTTGGCTCCATAGTCTAGCTATTGTGAATTGAGTTGCTATAAACATTGATGTGGCTGCCTCACTATAGTATGCTGGTTTTAAGTCTGACTCACTCTTTTGAGGTGACCTAGAGTATACTTAACTTGTTGATCATAAGACCAAATTCTCTGCCCAGGGGCATTCCTGTTCTATTTTTTAAACATGTGACTTATGACTTGAACTGAGCATGCTCAGGAGTGTGCCCACCCAGCATGTGATGATGAGTCCGTCCGTCCTGTGTGAGTATGTGTATGCTTCCTCCATAAAAGCTCCTGGCTTTCTTTGTAGTGGAGGCACTGCTTGGAGAATTAGCTCCAGTGTTCTCCTTCCCTGCTGAAGCAATGAACCTCCCCTCACTCTCTTATCTCCTGGTTAAGCTGATTGGCCTTGCACTCACCAAAGGGTGAGTCCACTGTGTTCGGTTACAAGAGGATCATCTGTTGCAGTCCCGGGAACATGCTGGAAGAGCTGTGTGATCCTGTGGGGGGGGGGGTCAGGATATGGTCTCACTGTGGTGTCCTCTCCAAATCTGTATGTTGGAACCTAATGGCCAAGGTGACAGGATTACAATAGAGCTTTGGGGGGGGGGTACTGGTGGGGCCATGAGGGCCCTGAAAGGAAAGTGACCACAACACTCGGAGCAACCAAAAGATCTTTATTGCAGCAGTGCAACAGAGAGAAAAGAAAGAAGGAAAGAGAGAGAGAGTGAGAAAGAGAGAGAGGAAGCGCATATAGGAGAGACAGAGAAAGCAAGAGAGATAGCAAGAGAGAGGGAGCAAGAGAGAGAGCAAGAGAGAGAGAGAGAGAGAGAGCAAGAGAGAGAGCAAGATAGAGGGGGGCCTGGCAGGAGGGAGTTTTTATAGCCCAAATCTAATGGGGCCTCTGGGTCTGCAAGCTGCCTTGTTGGCCCAAGGGGGGTTGAGTGCTCAGCCTTGAGCGGGACTTGACACAAACAGGTGATAAAGGACCAGATAGAGGGGGGTTTGAGTGCGTGGGCTATCTTGCAGCCAACATCTGTTCAGCCTGCCCTGCAGACAACACAGTTCAGGATGCTCTGCACCCAACAGGCCCCACCTTCTGAACAGAATTAATAACTTCACCAAAGATGCCCCAGAGAGCAGTCCCAACTCTTCCGTGTGCTTGGACAGTTAGAAGGCACCGTCTGTGAAGTAGAGAGCCCCCACCACCACCAAATCTGCTGGTGACTTGAGCTTGGGTGTCCTGCATCCACAGAGCTGAGGAGTCAATTTCTGTTGTAATTTACCCATTCTAAGGTATTTTTTCATGGCAGAATGAACTAAAATTGGGGTGAGAGGCCATTGTATGTGTGTGAAGTAGGAGGGAATGTATATTTTGGTTCCAAGATGTTTTATCTTTGACCCCAGTTCTGGACACAAGAGCATCCAAGACTTTTAGAATCTCCAGAGGGAAGTTTTTCATACGCTAATGAGATGTCTGGCTGAATCCTCACATTTTTCAGGATGGGGGCTGATCACTAGAAAAGCTAAATCCGGATTATAAGCTTGGAACTTTGAGTGCCGCCTCCCATCCCATGGGAAGAGCGGAGGAGCTGGAGATTGAGTTACTGATCAGTCGTGTCTGTGTATAAAAGACTCCATAAAAATCGCTAAAGGTTGGAGCTTGGAGAGCTTCAGATTTGGTGAGCCCATCCTCATGCAGGGAGAGTGGCGTACCTCAGTTCTGTAGAAACAGAAGCTCCTACACCGGACACCCTTCCCAAACTTGCCTGTGTGCCTCTTCCTCTTGCGGTTCAAATGAATCCTTTATCCTGTCCTGCCCCATACAACAATTGTGCTTCCCTGATTCCTGTGAGCTTCCATCTCAAATTATTAAACCTAAAAAGGAAGCCATGGAATCCCCAGTTTGCGGCTGTATTAATCAGCTTTCCGTCACTACAAAGAAACACCTGAAGCAATCAATTGCAGAGAGAAAAGGTTTGGCTCACAGTTCTGAAGGTCCCAACAAAAGATCAGGTGGCCCCTTCGCTTTGGGCCTCTGTTGAGGGCAACATAGAAGGGTGGGAAGGTGTGGCAGAACCAACTGCTGTCATCAGGGGCCAGAAAGAGGCTCAGATTTGGGTCTCACAATCCTCTTCAAGGGCACGGCCTCAGTGACCTAAGAACTACAAGGCCCCATCTCCTAGGGGTTCCATTGCACCCCAGTGGTGCCACCCTGGGAACCAAGTCTTTAACACATGGATCTTTAGGGGACATTCAACGAAGCCATGTTAGACAGAACTGTGGACAACCTGTGGACTCACTACTGACTGTTGGCACCTGACACAGGGGCAGTCTTGTTACTGTGGGGTGTGCAGTAACCCCAGGTAGTGAGTGTCATACTCAGTTGTAGGACACCCACCTGATGTGCAAACAGTGGGAGAATTTTGTTTAATGCAAAGGAAAACGCCACACGCACGAGGCGTCAGAAGCTAAGAGTGTTGTGAGCAAGAAGGGAGTTCCTCCTAGTACCATAGAAGAATCTAGACCGTACGGGGCACTTGCCACTCCTTCAGTCTGCTTAGGAGCCTGATTCTTGCACTCAGTTACCATCATGTTCTTGTTCACGGGAGCCTGCAGCCCAGCCCTGATGCAGCAGTGATTGTCACCGCTCCACTCATTCCCAGTGACTCTGCATGTGGGTGTTGGGGACATAGGGATCGAACTCAGGGGTGCTCTGTCACTGAGCTAGACCCCCAACCCTTGGTATTTTACTTTGAGAAAGAATCTTGCTAAGTTTCCCAGGTTGGCCTCAAACTTGGAATCCTCTTGCCTCCGTCTCCAGAGCAACTGGGATTATAGGCATGTGCCACCACGCCCAGCTCCCTGTGACCATATAGTGGGCTCCATCCCATTTCCAACTGCCAGTATCTGCACCCATCAGCCAGAAGCCTTTTTTTTTCCCCAGGGCTAAGGAAATGCTTCTGACCAGAATGAGACTGGGAATTAACAGTCCCAGAGAGCAGCCCACAGCCATCAATTCCTCCACTTGGGTGAACGAGAATCTTGCGGATGTTTGGGGCTGGCTTTCTCTCAGAGAATTAAATGGCTTAATATCGTTGTCCCCTTATCTATAGAGGAGATAACCCAATGGATGCCAGAAACCTCAGATGGTACTAAACCTCATATGGATTATGATTTTATACATAATTATGACAAAGTGTCATTCATAAATTAGAACTAGTAAGAGATGAACAATAACTAAGAGCAAAATAAACAATTATAACAATATACTATGATAAAAGTTATTTGTAGGTGGCCTCTCTCTCGCACGCGCCAAATATCCTATGACACAGACGATTGGATATGAAAAATAAAAAACCCAAAATAGTGTGGCCTGGGAAAATGGAATGAAAAAGAAAGCCCTACATTGATAGCGTTCATCCCTTTCAAGATAAATCCTTTTCAGATGGTGGCCACTGGTGGGGAGAAAGTGTTTCATCATACCTAGAATAATGGTCTCCAGGAAACACTAATCTCTTCCAAGATAAATCCTCTCCAGGTGCTGGCCACCAACCCTCAACCTCAAACCCAAATTCCTTAGTGCCCCAACTAACACACTCACTCAGTCACCTCTCAGTGTAGCCTGGACACGCCTGAACTCCTCCTTTGAACAGTGGCTCATTTTCCGCCAGGAAAATGGGTCCATCAAAACCATGGCTCCATTCCTGAATAGAGGCTTTTGGCTGATCCATGAAGTTTGCATCCAGCCCAGTCTTTTTGTGCTAACACTTCCCCATCTTTGGGTGACATGAGGTGGCGCAATGCCCGTGTGATGGGATGACCTGCAGTGAATGTGAATGACCTGGGCTTTGTGACACAGGGCACTATTGACCTTCTGACCCGACCTCAGAAGGAGATGTGTCTGCTTCATTTCTGGGGTGGGATAACGGGAGATTTCATCACAGTACTCCCAACAGAGAGCCATTTAAAACTCATCAATTGCTTGTTTCTGGAATTTTCCATTTCACATTTTCAGACCTCAATTGACCACAGGGAACTCAAACCATAAAAGTGAGACGGCAGATAAGTGGGGTCAAGTGTGGTGTGCCTCTCCTTCCTCATGTCACTTCTATCCTCTCTTATCAGTCTGCCTGCCCTCCCAGACGAAAATTGATGCTCAAATCCTTGCTTCCAATAGAGCCCATACCAATACCAGGCTCCACTGATGGGGTGTAGATGGCCTGCGGCAAACAGCAGCAGACAAGCTGGCTCCTAGAAATGGTGGCATCATTGGGGAGGCTGGTGTCTTCCCTACGGATGTGCCTCCCTTGGGCCCATGGACGTGAGCGGTTGTATCTCCCACCACCAGTGTCAACCTAAGCATCCTCACAATCTTAGAAGAAGTCCAACCCACAGGGGCTTCAGGGCCAGACGGACCTGCAGATCAGTTTCATGTGGTCTTCAATAAATGGCTGAGCACCTCTGACCTCCGTTTCCTTCATTCTAAATAGGCAATACTCGCCACCTTGTGGGAATTTGTGAGGATTAAATAAAGTAGCAGGTGCTAAGTGACTGGGGACATGTACAGTTTGCTGTCAGTCTCACTCTGTCCCTTACCTGAGATCTTCGACAGACCCTGGCATCTACAAATCGTCCCTGTCTCCTCGGTCACTATAGCAACCTTAAGCAAGCAATAAATTTCTCCTAATGAAACTGAGATATTTTCACTTTCTCCTGCTGTGTCTGTCTGGGTCTTGGATGGATTAAAAACTCCCAGAGGAGTCATATTTAGAGTGTGTCATCTGACCATTTATAATCCGTGTCATGGACCATGATGACCATAATATAGGCAAAAATGATCTAACAGGAGGGGTAGAGAAGCCCCTGTCAGTCTTCTCTGGCACAAAGGTGCTGCTGTATTTTGGGTGAGTTTAGAAGCATCTAGAGAGTGGGACTGAGAACAGTAGAGGTGGTTGGTCAGCTTTAGGGTTTGTTTGTTTTATTGGCTTTTGATGTGCTGGGGGACAGACCCATGGCCTCATGTGTCTGGGAAATCACTCCACCACTGAGCTGCACCCCTGCCCTGGATGATCTAGAGGGAAGAACAGCCCTTGGCCAGTTGGGGCCATTTGAGAGGCCACCCAGCAAGCTCTCCTGCCTTGTTGCCCATCTCTCCACCTCCCCTTTGGGTTTGAGATTCATTCTGATTCCCTGCAGCAGGTGCACCCTGAGCACCTGAGTGTCTCAAGTCCGAAGCTGAGCACAGGGGTCTCAGGTATCAATCTGGCCCAGCACCTGCCTCAAGAAGCCCAAGGCCAGCAACAATACTTTCCTTCTTGTAAGATAAGGGATCAAGGGATTTTAAAATCCCCTTTCACCTGGAGTGTCTGTGATTTTCATGAATGCACAGTCGATTCTTAGAGAAAGCCTTGTGAAGAACGGCTTCACTTGAAGATAGAGATGAGGATGGGGGGGCAATCGGAAGGTGGTGGGCTTTTGAGAATATTGTCAGAATACTCACCTGGATCAGCTGGACACTGTGGCATACACCTGTAATCCCAGTGGCTCAGGAAGCTGAGGCAGGAGGATCGTGAGTTCAAAGCCAGACTCATTAAAAGCGAGGCACTAAGCAACCCAGTGAGACCCTGTCTCGAAATAAAATACAAAAAAAGAGCTGAGGATGTGGCTCAGTGGTCGAGGGCCCTGGAGTTCAATCCTTGGTACCATTAAAAAAAAAAAAATACTCACCTGCTCACCTGGCATCTCTCTTCCTGTAATTTTTAAAAACTAGCACATTTGAGACACTGGCAAGTGAATAAGTTGTGTTCAGAATGTCTGAACCAGACATCTACAGTCTGTTCTGTTTTAATGCTTGTTTGGGAAATGCCAAATGGTTCAAATACAATTAATATACTAGAGAACAATTTGAGCACATTTTGCATTTGGCTGTGTGTGATGTCACCCACAAGGCACATCAGGTGAGAGCAGAAAACTGCAGCAGCTGAACCGAGTGGTAGAATGTCAAGTCCAAAATGTGGACAGAGCAAGGCAACTTTGATTTTAAACAATTTTTGCAAACAGCAGTGGAGGTAGGGGAGAGGGAGACTATTGCAGAATCTCAGGCTTCAACCACGAGATTTGTAAGCGTGTGTGTGTGTGTGTGTGTGTGTGTGTGTGTGTGTGTGTGTGTTTTACTGGGGATCAAACCACAACCAAACAGGACAGGTAGAGAAGACTCCATCAGTCTTCCCTGGGCATGAAGCTGCCTCTGGATTTTTGATGGTTTGGAGAACACCTGGACTCTGGGACTGAGAACAATGGGAGTGGTTGCCAGCTTCAGCCTTTGTTCTGTCTGATTTTGTTGTGCTGGGGACTGTAGGAGCACTCTACCGCTGAGCTACATGCCCATCCCTCTCTAATTTAGCTTTATCTTGAGACAGAGTCTTGCTAAGTTGCCCAGGCTGGCCTTGGTCTTTTGATCCTACTGCCTTGGCCTCCTGAGTAGCTGGGATTGCAGAAGTGTGCCACTGCAACTCGCCATAAGCATCTTAAGATGCTAAGTAAAACAGGTTTTTTTCCCTTATGGAGGGAAGTAAACAAGTCTAGAAAGAACTTGGTGGGGAGGTAGGCTCAAGGGCTGGAGTGACTGACAGCACCGCACTGTGAGGTTGGAGGCTGACTCTGGGTGGTTGGTGTCAGAAGAGAAAGGAACTGTGGTACCCAGTTGGTGTTGGAGAATCAGAGAGTGTTCTTCAAATTTTAATGACAGCCCCCTCTAGAAGACCTGTACATGCAGGGAAAATGGCCTGGGGACAGAGGTAGTGGCAGATGCCAGGCTGAGAATTACTCTTGATTCCCAATAATAGAGGTGTAAACTGGATCATCTGTCTCCCACCCCCTCCCTTGAGATGCCTCAGGACAGGTGTTTTGCACACCTGTTAGGGCACAATTCAGAGTGTATTTTAGCTTAAGCGTGAAGTCCATCTTGAACTCCAAGGAAGTAGGAGCTCAGAGACCTCCTCCCCAGCACCCTCTTTACCTGACTAGCCCCCACCACGCCATCTACTAAGGACTTTCTTTTCTTTGTCAGGTGATAGATGGGAAGCTCCGCCAATCAGCTGGCTACAGAGACATCCAGCTGTGAAACCCAATGTCCGTGACCTTTCTTACAGATACCCCACTAACACCCTTCACTTGTCTTGGCCTTAGGAAGAGGTCAGGGGACCTCTCTGCCCAAACACTGCACTGTCCACAAGGCCAAACACTTTCCCTCTCTCGGTGTCCTTCTAATACTTCTTGGGGAATGTGTGGATCAATTCCATCTTTTCCCAATAAGACTTGTGGGGATACACATGTTCTGAGAAGGGAACCCTCAGGGCAGATGAACTGATTAATACATCAGCCTCCAGGTGCCCCGGTACACGCCTGTAATTCTTACAACTCAGAGAGCTGAGGCAGGAGGATTTCGAATTCAAGGCCATCCTCAGGAGCTCAGTGAGGTCCTAAACAATTTAGTGGGACCTTCAAAATAAAAGATAAAAAGGACTAGAGATGTAGTTCAGCAGTAAAGTGCCCTGGGTTTATTCCCCAACACCAAAAACAAACAAAACAACAACAAAAGCCACATCTAGAGGGAAGAAAGCCAAGGCTAACCAGTCGTCTACCCTAGGCATGTGTAAGTCTCCCCAATGGGGTTTTTAGAAAAATTAGGATGACTTCCCTGGGTTCAAGGACAGCATTAAAATTTGAATTACCCATTCATTTATAGGCATACTTGTGTATTCATCTGACATGTTTATTGAGCACTTGCTTTGTGTTAGACACAGGTCACTTCAGTTAAATTCAGTAAAAGAGGAAAAAGAGAAAGCTCTGTTGGTCTGGTCCAAGTCCACCACCTCTTCAAGCCTTCCTCAATCCCTCCTTCTCCTCCACATAGAGGGAATCACTTCCTTCTCTGAGCCCTAAAGGAGCACAGAATCCAGATCCCTGCTGGAGATAAGGGGCTGTTCACTTACTTCTGCATGAAATGCTTTGGGCTGCAAGTAACAGAAAACCCATCTTGCTGTGGCTTAACTGTAGCAAATGCTTATTGTACCCCTAGAGAAAGAGACTAGGGACCCTAGGATCCTGGGCTCTCAGAGGTCCAACGAGCTCATTGAGAATGCAGTCTCTTCCTAACTTTCGGCTTCTCCTTCTCAAGCTGTCAGCTTTTCATTTTTATTCAAGTCATCTCAAGGTCACAAGATGGTCATAGAAGTCAGGCACAAACCTGATCAACCCCCCAAAGAAGACAGAAGGGCACAAGCAAAGAGCTTTCTCCTGCTGAGGTTGTGTCTTATTTCTAGGTATTGAAGACCCCAACCTGAGTTCCCTTAGGCCCCTTTGGTCAGAACTGGAGATGGAAATTCTCACAAAAGGGAATGGGGCTGGGCGCAGTGGCGCACACCAGTAATTCCAGCAGCACAGGAGGCTGAGGCAGGAGGATCGTGAGTTTGAAGCCAGTCTCAACAACTTAGTGAGGCCCTGAGCAATTCAGTGAGACTCTATCTTAAAATAAAACCTAAGAAGGGCTGGGGATGTGGCTCAGTGGTTAAGCACACCTGGGTTCAATCCCTGGTACAAAAAAAAAATGTGGGGGGAATGGGATTGTCAGGGCTGGCTTAAACACATAATGACTCATTTCAGTGAGGCACAGATGCAGATCTCCCTTACAACAAGCCGGGGAAGGGGATGGAGGGGCATGGGTGAAGCTATTGGGCTCTGGGGTTGGCCAACCTTGACCATCTATCACCTTTACTGGTAGAATCTTTAGTGCATCTGTCTGTCCAATGCCCCAGCCATTCTTTCACACACCTCAGTGATAGTACTTGCTAAATGTTTCATGAATAAATGAAAACCCCGAACAAAGCTTGGCTTTATGCAGGGGGAGTGCAGAATTTGGAAGAAGTATATTTTATAGACTAATCAAATAATAGAATCCCTGGATCAGGTGTTCTTTGCCAGGAGCACAGAATGGTTTGTTTTGTTTTTGTTTTTGTTTTTGTACCAGGGATTGAACTCAGGGGCACTCGACCACTGATCCACATTCCCAGCCCTATTTTGTAGCTTATGTAGAGACAGAGTTTCACTGAGTTGCTTAGCACTTTGTTTTTGCGGAGGCTGACTTTGGACTTATGATCCTCCTGCCTCAGCCTCCTGAGCCGCTGGGATTACAGGCGTGCACTACCGCGTCAGGCCCAGGATAGGTTGTTAGTGGCTTCATGAACTCCTGAAACCGTATGGAACATTTGCCATCAACGTGTATATGAATTTGGGGTAGGTTGTGTCTCTGGTTTACATGACATCCTGAAATATTCTGCAGAGACTTGGAAATCCCACCCTGACAGGGCCTAGGACAATCCTCTCCAATAACCAGAACACTAAGCAGGAGCCAGTGGCCCACAGAGATTGCAATGCAGCAGGAATGAGCACCTAGGTCCCCGGATCCCCAGGACTCCTGCTCCCACGGCTGCAGACTCCATTGGCTCTATTATTAAAAAGCTGGTCCAAAGGGTGTTATTAGTCTCTGTCTCTTGGCACAGCCTGGAGCAGAGCGGACAGACTGAGGAAGGAGCCTCTCATGGTGACTCACCACCATCCTCCCCTGAGTAATGGTCTGCGGCTCCGCCGCTCACTCTGCTGACGCACTGGAGTGGACAGGGCTGGCCCTCCGTCAGCGGTGGGGTGAGAGTATGAAGCCCTGGAGGGGAGGGGCAGGGGAAGGGAAGGGCTGGGGTAGAGGTAGAGCAGGTGCCCATCATCCAGATTTACCCCCTATCCCCAGGGGGAGAAAAGGGAAGTTGATTTATCAATTCTAGAGCCAGTGAGTGACCTGGTCCATGTTAAAATTCCCAGCCGCCCTCAGAGCTGATAGAATGTGGGTGGGGAAATGCGAAGAAGGCCCTGCCATCCTCCAGTGGCAACAACTTCCTACCGATCAGGGTGGAGCAAGGTGGCTGAACCTGCTTGGGAGGCTGAGTCAGCGGGTCGCACCCCTGACTGGTAATTCCAAGGGTGTGAGACCCAGCCCTGGAGCGTTTTCACCATCCAGGCTCCCAAGTCTGCATCCTGGCTGCTAAGCCTGGGCTCATCAGGGGATTTTGGGAACATCTTTTGGCCTCCCTGGTCCTCCATTGGTTTCCCTAATGGAAAGTGACAGGCCAGCACTAGATCCATGGTATTACATATTGCTTCCCAACAAAGCTACCTGCACTCAGGCCACCAAGGGAGAGGGTTCCAGGGAGGGGCCCTAGAGGCTGGGGCAGGCTGGCCTCACTGAAGAGGAAGGATTTTGGCCTCTGGACATTTCAAGTGGTTCATTCTGTGACCAGGCTGTACTTTAAAACTGAAGAGCTTTGCTGGACCTGGTGGTGGTGCGTGCTTGTAATCCCCACAGCTCAAGAGGCTGAGGCAGGAGGATCGCAAGTTCAAAGTCAGCCTCAGCAACAGTGAGGGGATTAAGCAAGTCCGTGAGACCCTGTCTGTAAATAAAATACAAAATAGAGCTGGGGATGTGGCTCAGTGGTTGAGTGCCCCTGAGTTCAATCCCCTGTACCAAAAAAAAAACAAAAAAACCTGGAGAGCTTTGTGAAAATCAAGATTGCTTTTCCAGACCTACTGACTCGCAGTCTAGCAGGGGATGGAGACTGCAACCTGGACTTCCAGAAGGTTCCCCAGGAAACTCTAAATCAGCAGGTGTTAGAGACCCGGGTCTGAGCCACCTGGTGGGCTGCCCTCTGCCCCTTCCTGTGCGCCCCCAGATACACGGAGATGCCAATCCCCAAGGCAGGCCTGGATCCTAAAGGAAAGGAAATGCTTTCCAAAGCCAGGAATCTGTAGAAAGAATCCGGTCCAGACCTCACAGGCTGTCCCAGGGCAGGAGCACCTGCTTCCAGATGTTGAGAGTGCAGTCTGCTCGCTGCATCTGTTGTCAGTCATGAGTCTAGCAAGATTTTGAGTGGAAATATCACCATTATTTAGCTGGTGACAGACACAATATCAAGAACACTGTCCTTATTATCGCTGGAGAAAAACATTGAATGGGTTTTTGAATAACCATGGATGGGTTCACACAGCACACAGGAATTCATTATCAGACTTGGCTGCGCTGGGCTCCGACGTGCCTCTGGCGCTATTGGCTTCTGGAATTTGCATTCCTAGATGGAGGAGGCAGATGCAGGCAGCGGGCAGTGAGCAGGGGGGCGGGGGTGGGGGGAGGAAGTGGGCTGGGAATGGTTGCCTAGGAAAACAAGGGTACTGGCTGGAATTGTTCAGTTACCATGACAGAGTGTCAACGCCAGGTGCAAAGAGGAAATGTGCCGTGGTCATGGAAAAGCTCAGCTTCCCATCTCCCTCGTAAGGAATCTCCCCCGGCTCCTGGTTCTGCTTTCTTCTATGGGGGCTTCCACGTGGGCCAATCCCTCCAAAATGGTGACCACCAAAGGCTCCAGGCTGATGGTCCACTAGCGTGGCCACTCTAGGGAAAAAAAATTCCCTATTCATCCTTGACTTCCAGAAAGACTGAGGGTGGAGCCTCATGGGCAGGCTTTTGTCCCCTGGACACCCCTGAGCACAGTGACCAGGGCTAGAGCTGCATGGCAAGGTCAGCCTCACTCCAACCACTGAACTGCCATGGTGGAGTTGGCTGCCTAGGGGGACAGCCGAGTGCTATTAGGGGGCCTGATGCTGGGAAAGCGCTCGGGAGCTCTTCCCCCCACAGCAGGAATGGATACTTGCTCAGGTCCCTCTCCTGGGCTGCGTTCACATCTATGATAGATTTTTCTGGATGGTTATTTCCCTGCTGGTTATGTGCTCTCAGGGAGCACCTGCCACCCCTGTCATTTTTAAACCTGTAGCTCCAGGCCTACCATCCCCGGAGGTGCCTAATGAATCAGAAGAATAGTGAAAATAGCCCAGTCCTGGGGTTACAGAGTTTTGTCTGGATTCTGTCCCTAACTGCGTGTAGCCTTGCGCAAGCACTCTCTCCTCTTGGGCTTCTTTCTAATGTAATAGGGAGGGGTCAGCAAACTTCTGCTGTAAAGGACCTTAGAGTAGGTATTTTAGGCTCTGAGGGCCATATGGGCTCCTCACAACTGCTCGACTCTGCCATTGTCGCACAAAAGTATCAAAGACATGCATGCATGGGTGGGCATTATTGTGCAAGAAAACTGTCAAATAGGTGGTGGCCCAAATCCAGCCATCCAACCAAAACTCACCACCCCAGCTAGGTGATGTTTCCCTTCTTCTTCTTTTTTTTTTTTTAGTTGTCAATGGACTTCATTTATTTACATGCAGTGCTGAGAATCCAATGCAGCGCCTCACACATGCTACGTAAGCACTCCTACCACTGAGCCACCACCCCAGTCCTCCATTTCTCTATTGCTATATGACAGGCCACTATCATGTTGGTGTTCAAAAATTTCAGATTTCAGAGCATTTGGGATTTGGGATTTTTAAATGACGGCTGCTCAACCTGTATGTCGATGGTGCTAGGTTTTGCTGTTTCTTACTGGATTAGGCTCTCAGAGGGCAGAGATTTGAGCTTTTTGCTCTTCTAATGCCAATGCCTGGCATACAGTTGGCAATCAGTAAATGTTGATTGGCTATATAAATAGCTGCTTAGTACTTTTTAGACAATTCTGAAAAGAAAACAGAATTATAAACCTTCAAAGTTAAATAACACACAAGCAAAAAAAAAAAATCAAACAGTTGTTATATATGTGATCAAGACTAAATTTTTTTTTTTTTTTTAACAGAGCAATGAACAAAAACTTAACCTCCAGAGAATAATGAGCTAACGGCAGGGACACAAATTGCCAATAAACATATGGGGGAAATGTTTAACAAAGCATAATAAATTGGACAGTATACAATTTCATACTTCATATGAGCAAAAATAGGGAGAAATGGCAACTCTTGGTTTTAATGAGGTTATGCAGAAAGGGACGCTTGCTGGGGAAAAAGTCATTCTTGCCCTGCTGGTAGCCTGCTCCTGAGCTCTGATATATGATGTGTTCAAAAGCCTTTAAAATGTTCAGGCCCTGCTAACCAACCATGCTAGTTCTAGAATTCTTATTCCAAGGAGTTAATCATCAGTCCCCACACATCTCCACAAAGAGCACTCATTAATTCCTCATGACTTTCTGATGGATCTCTGTACCTCTAAGAACAGACTACCATTATAGTCACAGGACCTGATAGTATCTGACCGCTAACTTAGGGACAAGAGCAGAAAATCGTCCAGTGGGATGGAGCTTTGAATGTTGGCCACCAGCCTATGGGAACATTTCTAGAAGATGGTTGGTCATGATTTATATAGAGTCAACAAGTTCATTATCTGCTGTCCCATTTGGAAAAGGCCCAGCAATTACTTGAAAGATCTGCATGGAAGGTGATTTGGCTTGCCAACTGGGTCGGAAAAGTATTTATTGAGCACCTTCTAGGTGCCAAGAAATTACTGGTGTGATCTCATCTTACCTCTCGTTGGGCAGCCATGATTATCCCCATTCAGCTGATGGGGAAACTAAGATACGACGCAAGGAGAAGAAACAGGATGTGAAGCAGTTCTGACTTATTCCAGAAGCCTGTGAAAATTTCCACTGTGCACAGAGTGCACACAGAGACTGGTCCTTAATGATTTAGCACTTAGATGTGCCGTTGGTTGTTTAAGCAAAGGTTGTTTAAAACACAGCTATTCTAGCGGCTCCTCATTAACTGCTTTGAGTGAAAGATTGTATGACACCCACGTTCAGTGGCTTCAAATCTTTCTCCAGGTGCATAATAATAACCTGTCATTTGATTGAGGAGGAAAAGCCTGCGTTCCAGCAAGACAGAGTGGACCGGGTGACTGAATGGGTTCTTGCTCAGGGCCATTGCCTTTAAAGCAAGTTCTCAGTCAGGGTACCTGGAATGTCCTGATGATTGATTGGGGACAGACTGCCCTGTCCTGGCAGCTTGGGAGTTCACCTCAAATGATTCCCATTTGCACATTCTGTAAAATAAACACACAAGCCTCATTGCCTTTGCACCCACATCATAAGAAAATGATGGTTATTTAGTGTATGCGGCCACAACCCCATCTCCCACTTGCCTGAGCAACACAGGTTGACTTCTCCTTAGAGAAAGGAGCCTGAGTACTGCAACCTGAGGCTGAAGTCAGGCACCAAAGGGGAAGACCTCCCCCGCAAAAAAAGGGCAAAAAACTATTTTTGACTAGTAGGAAAGAACTCACTTTTGAACACATCATACATCAGAACTCACTGGGTCTTCCTTGTATTTTTGTTTTTTCTCGGAATTGATTTTAGATAAACGTTTTTAAAAAATGGATTTGGTTTGTTGGTTTCAACAAGCTCAAGTAGTGCATTGGGGGCTTTTGTTTGTCTCTTTTGCTGAATTTGAGTTCAATGCCTGCTTTGAAAGCAGAAGGCAGCACAAAATCACAGACATGCACCGCAATCGAACCAAGGGGTGTCATTTTAACCATTCATAATGGTCATCAAATTATGTTAACTGTATCTTCCCAAGATGATGGGTCCAGAACCTACCTAGAAAGGACCTGGAATATTGTCACATTTCTCATGTTATTCTCCTGGGGTGGTGTCATAGACCACCATTCTGCAGAAGGGAGCTGTTGTCAAAACTGGTTAACTAACTTGTGGTTGTCCCATCAAATACCCAGTGGTCCTCAGTCTTCTTGTGTGACAGATGCCTTTGAATATAGGAACGGAACCAGGCCACTTGGAGGGATTAAAAGACCTAAAACAATAAGGTAAAGGGAGCAGCAATTATGGTACAATGGCTGCTAGGGTGGAAGAACATTCTAGAGCATTGTTAAAGGAAGCAGTTGTCACACTGCTTCTGGGTTCACAGTTCCCCGACAATGGCCCTCACCCATAAACTCCTTGAGCCAAGGGTCACTATTGAGTACCTGCAATGCAGCTTGCCTGAATTCAGAGGTAAGTATAAGATACACACAGGATTTTGAAAATGTAGCATGAAAGGCAATGTAAAATAACTCAAAAACATTTTTTCTTATTGATTACATATTAAAATAACATTGGCTATAGTGGTTTAAATAAAATATAAAAATTAACTTCACCCGTCTCTCTTGACTTCTTTAAATATGGTTACTAAAAAATTTAGAATGACATATGCGGTTTACATGACATTTCTATTGGGCTGTACAGCTTTAGGGCCAAGTATTTCCATGTTCCAGAAAATACACAGCACTTCCTAGGCACAATATTGCCTTTCATTTCTTTCTTTCTTTTTCTTTTTTTGGGGTACCAGGGATTGAATTCCGGGACACTCACCACTCGGCCACATCCCCAGTCCTATTTTGTATTTTACTTAGAGACAGGGTCTCACTGAATTGCTTAATGCCTCGCTTTTGCTGAGGCTGGCTTTGAACTCATAATCCTCCTGCCTCAGCCTCCTGAGCCGCTGGGATTACAGGCATGCGCCACCATATCCAACTGCCCTTCATTTCTTATCTCTTAACAGGGCAGCCTGAGGGACGTTGTTCCTGAAGACTTGGAACAGACAGACACTGTGCATTAGTCTAGTCTATCGCCAATAACACAATGCCTCAGGCTGAGTAAGTTATAAAGAAAAGAGGTTCATTTGGGCTCCTATGGTTCTGGAAGTTGAAGGTGGAGGGGCCTGGTGAAGGTCTTTGTGCTGGCAGTTTCCTGAGGCAGTATGGACCATCATGTGGCAAGGGACAGGGAGCATCCAGGTGTACATCCGTGTCTCTTCTGGTTGCTCTCCCTTCTCCTTATAAAGCCAGAGGACTTAATTATGGGGGCTCCACTCTGATGATTAATCTAATCCTAATCGCCTCCCAACAGCCCCATCTCTGAATATCATGGTCAGACGAGGCTTCTCAATGGGGCTTGGATTTCAACACATGAAACCCTGGGAGACATCCATGCTCATTCACAGGGCCGCTCCCGCTCCGAGGAGGGTGGAACTCCAGCCAACTGGGGAAGAGGCTCAGCCCTGGCCTCAGCGGGAGCCTTGCACACAATCTGCTCCAGCTCCTTTCCAATTTGGAAATTACTCTTTTCACAATGCAATTTCTCCAATTTAGGAGAATTTGCATTATTTCAAATTTTACACACACAAACACACACACACACACACAATGAAAGCTTACTTAATATATTTCATATCACAATATTTATAGCTCACAAAATTCAGACCTGTATCACGTGTCCTTGGAGTGCAGGGAGAGGTGTGCCCGGCTCTGCCCTACATTGGCAACACTCCACTCCTGTTGCATCCGACAACCATGCAGACCAGCGTCTTTTCTCAATTATGACAATGATTTTATATAACGATTAAAGCTTTGCACCACGCCTGGAAACACAGCCTGTGGGTGAGCCTGCTGAATTAGGACAGGGGACAAGGCAGAGATGCCCTTCACCCCACCCCCACAGAGAACATCACCAGTGTTCTACAAGTGGGCTTAGGACTGTCATTCAGAGGCCCCCGCATCCAGGGGAAGGGACCTCAGAGGTCACCAGCTCCAGCTTCCACTCCATGCAGGGGCACCTCTGCATAACCCCTGAGGGCAGCCATTTGGATCCCAGTGGACCCCTTATGATAGAAGCCCCTTCCCAGTGCAGGAACCTGAGTGGTGTTTTGCTTTTTGTTTGTTTGAATGACTCTGACTGCATAGAACTCGGGCTTTTTTTGGCACCCAGGGGTCAACTGTTCATTCCACTGTAACCCTAAATGATGGGATCTAGACTTCAAAGTAGCCCCTATCCCCCAACAGGACAAGTGTGAATGCAGGCTCAGCTCTTTAGCTTTCTCAGCCTCCAATCAAAGGCAGGAGAGGGTGTGACAATACTGAGCCCACAGCGATGTTGTAAAAGCAGGAGAGAAGAAAGGGCTCTGTAACTGGGAGGTGCTCCTCCCAGCTGGGCCATTTGTCTGGATTTGGGGTGACTATTTCTTTAAAACAGGCCGGGGCCACCTTCGAAATGCCCAACAAGCTTTTGCTTTCACAAAGATGCCTTGGGAATTACTCAGAGTCCTGCTCTCTTCTGGGCAGTTACAAATCGGTTCGTCCCCTGTCTCCAGGTAAGCGTGAGGGGATGCTGTGTGGGAGGGCTGGAGGGCGGGTGCATGTGTGGAGAAAGAGGGGTGCAGTCAGGAGGAGGGCTCAGGGCCCTCAGGACAGCAGCAGCCGCAGGCATGGTGTCCCCAGACTGCAAATAAACAGCAGATCTTGGAGTGCATGACGCAAGTGGCAAGTGTACTAGATTTGCAATAAAAGAAAAAGAGACGTGGGTGTAAATTCCAGCTTTCGAGTCACTTCCCACTCTGCAACCTTGACTCTGTCACTTACCCACAGAGCAACCTCGGATTCTCAGTCTTTCATCTATGAAATGGGAGTAAGAACATCCACCGAGCAACACTCACACGTCCAGCATCTGGAGCAGGACTGCTGTTTAGTGGAAGGATGGCCTCAGACATCTCTCAATTTGCCTGTTTTTGTACCTTCGTTAATTTGTAACAGTTTATTGGGGTAAGTTTGACCGACAATAAAACACACGCTTCAAAGTGTGTAACTTAATAATTCTTGACATGTTAAAACTAATGAAAGTAACCATCTGTCGAGTTTCTCACGACTAAAACACTCAGGGTCACTCCAGGTGAACTGGGGTGCACAAAATCATCACACAGAGACAGAGGTACCTTTTTCTTTGGGTCCTGTGACGGCTCCTCTGACCTTAGGGGTCTGTGGAGAGAGAGAGAGAGAGAGAGAGAGAGAGAGAGAGAGAGAGAGAGAGAGAGCATGAGTGCACTGCTGACCCCTTTTATTGAGGAGAAGCCATTCAAATGAGGCAGGGGGTCAGGTTTCAGGGGGCTGAGTCTAGCTTCATGATGTCTGCATGTCTGCTGTCAGCAGGTTGACTGACACCTAGGAAGGCCACACCCAAGGGCAAGAGAAGGGAACATTCTATCCCAACAGGGCAAAGGGGTGGGATTACCAAGGAACAGGTAAGTGTCGCTCCACCCCAGGGGTGTGCCTGCTCAGAAGACTGGCCTTGCTACCCGAGGGGTCACGGGTCTTGGCACTACCGTGACAGACTACAGGGATCTTTCAGATCCCCGAGGTACATCAGGACTGGAAGGCGTGGTAACTCAATGTGGCTCCCCACACCCATTGCTTCCAAAAGTCTTCCTGTACTCCTACCACCCGCATCCTCAGAAAACCACTTATCTGCTTTCTGACACAATAGATTAATCTGCATTTAAAAAAATGTTTTTGTGGTACTGGGGATTGAATCCAAGGGCACTTTATCTCTGAACCACATCCCCAGCCCTTTTTCCTTTTTACTTTGAGACAGAGTCTTGCTATGTTCCTGAGGCCAGCCTTAAACTTGCAATCCTTCTTCCTCAGCCTCCCAAGTAGCTGGGATTTCTGGTGAGCATCACAGTGCTTGGTAATTTTTTTAAAAGTTATGTAATTAAAGCCATGCATATGTGCTCTTTTTAGACTGGCTTCTTTCATACAATAGCATAATTTACTTTGAGATTCATCCATGTTGTAAATCCATAGTTGCTTTTTATTGCTGAGTAATATCCCATCATATGGACATAATAATATGTTAACCTGTTCACCTGTCAATCAACATTTGGACTTATATCCAATTTGGGGCTATTACAAGTAATATTTCTACGAAATTTATGCATACATTGTCGTATAGACACGCGCTTTCCTTTCTCTTAGGTAAATATCATATGCATTCAATTCATTTGGGGAAATACCTAGAATAAGAATGGAGGGGTCATATCATATTGAAAGACCCACCGATTCCCTGTCCAAGAAAGACGCACGAGGCACTGGCTGCAAACGCAAGAGGTTTATTCAGACACAGACGCCTGTGGGTGCTCAGCAAAACCTCAGCCGGAGCTTTGGTGAACTGGCACACCGGGCTTTGGGGTACAGGTCTTTTATAGGATAATGGGGCAGGTTTCGCGCGCACGGGAAGTGACAGGTTTCTTATTGGTTATTTTGAACCCAACATATAGATTACCTAAAGGGCAAAGTTGTTTTTCACTTTATGTTCCTGGATAAACCTCATGACAGTTACATATTAACACTCTGGTTTTTCTGTTCCTGCTTATCATTATCAGTTCCTGTTTGTTCAGGCATGCCTTGGGATCTGCTTTTCTGTTCTTCCTCAACCATCCTGTCCCCTCACAATAGACTACCCTTAACTGATTAACAGAGAGACCTCTCTTTACGTGGGTTAGCAACACGCCCTGATGGTTTCACAATGGGGCCTGGCGTTTCTGGGCTGGGGTCTTTCAATATGTGTATGCTTAACTTTTTAGGATCATTAAGTGCTGGGGATGCGGCACTTACCCAGCAAGTGCAATGTCTGATCCCCAGCTCTGGGGAAAAAAAATTACCAAAATGTTTTTCAAAGTGGCTGTACCTCTTTTCCTCCCACCAGCAACCTATGAGAGTTCCAGTCTCACAACATCTTCATCATCTATGACTTAGACTCGGGGCTGCTATAACAAAATGCCATACATCAGGTGATTTGTGAACAATAGACTTTCATTTCCCACGGTTCTGGGCTGGGAAGGTTGCGTTCAAGGTGTGGGCAGATTCAGTCTAGTGACCTCTGACTTTCTAGTTCAGAGATGGCGCCCTCTAGTGGTGTCCCCGTCCAGTGGAAGCAGCAAGGGCTTCTTTGCTGAGGACACTAACGCTATTCATGATGACTCTGCTCTCCTGATATAGTCATCTCCAAAGGCCCACCTCCTGGGACCAACACATTGGGGACTAGGTTTTCAACGTGAATTTTGGGGAGGAGCAAACACTCATTCATACCCTAGAAATATGGTCATTGCTTTTTATTTTAAATATTGTCGTAGGTGCATACTGGTATCTTATTGGAGTCTAAATTTTTATTTCCCTGATGCTAAAGATGTGTTTTCATGTTTGCCATTCAAATTTCCTCTTTAGTGAAACAGTTGTTCAAATTCTTTTTTTTTAATGTTTATTTTTTAGTTTTTTGGGGGGGACACAATATCTTTATTTTATTCTTATGTGGTGCCGAGAATCGAACCCAGTGCCTCACACATGCTAGGCGAGCGCGCTACCACTTGAGCCACATCCCCAGCCCTTGTTCAAATTCTTTGCTCCGTTTCTTTATTTGGTGGGTTGTGTTTTTGTCTTTTGTTGTTGTTTGTTTTTTTTAAGTCAGGGTCTCACTATGTTGCCCAGGCTGGCCCCAAACTCCTAGACTCAAATGTTCCTTCAGCTACAGCCTCCTGAGTAGTTGGGACTCCAGGTGTGTGCTACTGTGCCTGGCTTTTGGTTCATTTTAGAAATTGGAGTTGTTGTTTTTTTTTTTTTTTTTTTTATCTTCTTGATTTTGAGAGTTCTTTATATATTCTGAATTCATATCTTTTATCCAATGTATGATTTGCAACTGTTTCTGCAAAAAACAGTTGTGGCTTTTCTTTTCATTTTTTAAGAGTGTCTTTCAAAGAGCAGAAGTCCTAAATTTTCATGAAGATCGATTTTGTGGATTCATTTTTATGGAATGTGCATTTGGTGTTGTAACTAATCTTTTCCTAGCTCAAGGCAAGTCTGTTAGTTTCATAAGGCTGCTGTAACAAAGAACTGGGCAGCTTAAAACAGATTGATCCTCTCAGAGCCCCGGAAGCTCCAAGGAAGAACGTGTTGTAGAATTCTCTTCCAGCTTCTGGTGGTTGCTGGCATCCTTGACATTCCTTGGATAGACCCAGTAGTCCACTCTTGGTCTTGGCATGTTATTCTCTCCACGTGTATCTGAGTCTGTTCATATAAGGACCCCATTATATTGAATTAAGGCTTCACCCGACTTCAGGATGGTCTTGTTTTAACTTAACATTACACCTGCAATGGCCCTATGTCCAAATAAGTTCTTGATCTAAAGTTCTAGGGAAAACACCATTTTGAGAGGGGACCCGTTTTTTAATCTTATTTTGAGACAGGGTCTCACTAAGTTGCTGAGGCTGGCCTCCAACTTGCAATCCTCCCGCCTCAGTCTCCTGAGTTGCTGGAATTACAGGCACGCTCCACTGTGCCCAGCTCAGATTTACCTTTAATTAGCTCATATTTTTGATGCTGTAATGGTAATTTTTAAGGTTCAGTTTTTCATAGCTCATTGCTTATATGTAGAAATATCATTGATTTTTAAATATTGATCTTATATTCTGCAACCTTGATAAGCTCATTTATTAATTCTGTAGACTTTTTTAGGTTCCATAGGATTTCCACATAGATAATCACAGTAACTATTGATAAAGAGAGTCTTAATTCTTTCTTCCCAGTTGGATTGCCTATTATAATTATTAGCCTTATTGCATTGGTTAGAACAATACTAAATAAAAGTGATGAAAGTGGATATTCTTGCCTTAATTGTGACATTAAGAGGGAAAATTTATGCTTTTATAATTAAATATGATGTTCACCGAAGGTTTTCTTAATAGATACTCTTTTTCAGATTGAGGATTTTCTCATCTATTCCTAAGAATCTGAGAGTTTTTATTAGATATGGATGTTTGATTTTGTGAAATACTTTTTCTGTATCCATTGATGATTATACAGGTTTTTTTTTAGTCAATTAATTTGGTGAGTTAAATTACTTGATTTTTTAAAAATATTTTTTTAGTTGTAGATGGGCACAATACCTTCATTTATTCTTATGTGGTGCTGAGGATTGAACTCAGTGCCTCACATGTGCAAGGCAAGCGCTCTACCACTGAGCCACAAACCCAGTCCTTATTACTTGGTTTTTAAATACTAAAACAATCTTGACATCATGGAATAAACCCCACTTGGTCATGATATATTTATCCTTTTTATAAGTGGATGGATTTAATTAACCAAAACTTCATTGGGCATCTTTGCTTCCATATTCCTGGGTATAGTGCTCTGCAGTTTCTCTCTTTCCCTTCCTTCCTCCTGCCAGGGATCGAACCCAGAGCCTTACACGTGCTAAACTAGCACCTCACTACTGAGCTACACCCCCAGCCCTGTATTTTCTTTCCTTGTAATGTTTTTGAGACATTGATTCTTTTCTAACTGTTTTAGTCAGCTTTTTCGCCCCTGTGACTAAAACACCTGACCAGCACAATTGTAGAGGAGGAAAAGTGTATCTGGGGCTCACGGTTTCAGAGGTGAGGCCGAACATCATGGTAGATGAGTGTGGCAGAGGAAAGCAGCTCACATGACAATCAGAAGCAGAGAGAGAGAGGTCTCCACTTGCCAGGTACAACCAAACCATGCCCCAGTGCCCCGCCTCCTCCAGCCACCCCCTCCCCCCCGCCATGAGTTACCCCTCAGTGAATCCCATCACGTGGTCAACTCACTGAATGGGTTAAGACTGTCACAATCCGAACATTTCTCCTTCAAACCTCCTTGCATTGCCTCACACATGAGCTTTTGGGGGACACCTCACATCCAAACCAAAACACTCCCATAGGCACATCAAGTTATAAATTCTCATACCCATCCTGGTAGGGATGCGGTATCTCATTGTGATTTTGGAGTTTCATGCACATATTGCCTCTTGAAATTGCCTCATTCGTGGTTCCTGATGCTCTTCTGCTCATGTTGGAAAGTTCTTTTTTCTCGGTGTGTTTAGTTTTAGATCATTCCTGTTGCTATGTCATCAAGTTCACTCATCCCTGATGTCTAACCCTCCGTGAATCCTCTCTGACATATTTCCATCTCTGACCTTGTAGTTTTCATCTCTAGAACTTCCATTTGATTGGGTTTTAGAATTTCTAAAGGTCTTCCATCTATCTACTTAGAATGCTCAATGTTTCCTCTAGCTTCTAGAACATATGAGATAGGCTGTAAAGACGGTGTTCATGTCTTCATCTGCTAATCCTATCACCTATGTCATTTCTGGATTGGGCTTGATTGATTTGCCTTCTTATTCCCCGGCTTCTGCACATCTGATCTTTATTATCAGATGCTTAGAGACTGTAAATATTACCTTGCTGTACGATGGACATTGTGTTCCTAACAAACAAGCAAACAAATAAATTTGAATAGAGATTATCTTAATCGTCAGAATGTTGGTGTCCCCCACACTCCCACTCCCCAAATTCACATGTTGAATCCTCACCCTAAGGAGATGGTGTTTGGAGGTGACTGGGTCATGGAAGAAAAACCTCACAAATAGGATTAGTGCCCTCATGAAAGAAGCCCCAGAGAGCTCCCTTGCCCCTTCTACCATGTAAGGACACAGCAAGAAGGTGTCATCTCTGAACCAGAAAGCAGAACCTCACCAGTCACCCAACCTGCTGACACCTGGACCTAGGCCTCCCAGCCTCCCGGGAATAAATAACTGTGTTTTCAGACACCCAGCTATAGTGTATTTTTGTTACAGCAGCCTGCACAGATTGAGACAGTATACTCAGAAGTGATCTAGCTTTTTAACTTTGTTCACATTTATCTATCTGAACATTTTACCTAGTCAGGGCATAGTCTGTATTTCTAATATATTGCCCAGATGTTTTTCTGGGATGTGGTTTAGTTACTTGGAAGCAGCTCGATGCTTTCGGGGCTTCCTTTTAAGTCTTGGTACGCATGACCTCAGCAGGTAGTGCCGGGTTCATCTTCCCCACCAACGAAGCCTTCATGCCAGTGCCCCATACGTCACAGAGTTCTCCAATCTGGCCAGTCCCATGTGAACCTGAGCCCTGTTCTTCCTGGACTGGTGGTTCCCCCACACATGGGCACTGATGGGTAGACTGAGTGACGTCAGCGGAGTCCTGGAGGTCTCGCGCTCTTCAGCTGGCTTCTCTCTGGTACTCTTCCCTACCAACTCTTGCCACCTCGACTTCCTGGGACTCAAGCTTCTGTATGTTGGACTCGTGGAGTATACTGGGCTCTCCCGGGACCCCCCCAACCTGCAGCACGGACTGGACCCTCTCCCCGGCAGTAGCCAGGCAAGCTCCAGATCTCTTTATTTGTTCCTGTCTCAGAGATCTCTGACTTCCAATGACTCTTGCCCAATATCTCTGGGACTGTTGTTTGGCTTTCTTTTCTTTTCTTTCTTTTCTTTTTTTTTTTTTTTGAGAAGGACAATTAAATACCATTGCTGTTGCTTCACTTTAGCCAGAAGTAGAACCCAGGAACCTTACTGAAATCCTCTATGATTCAGTTTCCTCATCTGTAAAAATGAGAATAATAATAGTACCTAGTATTAGACAGAGCTTTTGCAAGGATTAAATAAGTTAGCACTAGTGAAACTGTTCATCTAGCATCGAATCCATGATAAGTGTTCAGTACATAGTTTCCACTGTGGCTGTCACAGTCAGAGATGACTTAGGGTCTGAAGGTGGTTCCTGAAACTCCAGAATTTTTGGTCCCCAGCCTGGTAGCTGACATTTGATTGGTGTTTGTCCATCACCTCCTCAATCTATCCCCCATCTCTCTGGCAGATAATGACTTGTCGTCTTACTTTAGAACAGGCTGAGGATGACCTTTGAGATCTTTAATAGCCCTAATTTCTATGCCTCAAAGATCTAATTGATATTCTCATCGAGCAAATTAGCATCCGCGGCAAACATATTTCACTCTAGATTTATTATGCTCCCTAAATTAATGTAACAAGGGTATTCTGAAGAGCAAACCAGAGGCTGATTCATATGAGTCTGGAGGTTGGGCTCTGGGTTAGCTGGAGGAATTCAGGGCAGGAAAGAAAAAGCATATCCCAGTCCTTCCCAGGGAACCAAATGGGATAGAGAACTCAGCCCTTAAAAAGGAAAAAAAATCTATTGGGGATCTGCAATTGGAAAGAAAGAAATAGTGCCCCCCACCAAGTCCCCTTAATTTCTTACTCCTACCTTTAGGCATCTTCCCTCAGTGACAGTGTGGTTGGTATCAGATGCAATGTTCATAACTCTTTGTGGGCCAGACGTATGTCGGACTGTCCTCCTGGAGGCTGGGGAAAGGCAGAAGTTCCAGGCAGGCACCATGTGTCACCTGATAGGTGTGCTCCACAGCAGCTCAGACACAGCGCCCCCTGCAGGTTTCTTGTGAGAACTTCCTCTCCCTGTGTCAGTCACAGGGTCTGTTTCCCCCAGGTCCCTCTCCACCCAAGTGGTGTCTGATTCATGTCCCCAACACCCTCCTTAGAAGGAGAAACCCACTCGTGTTTATTCAACTGCTTTTTCTTGTTTAAGAAAAGGAGTTTCGTGGGGCCGGGGTTATGGCTCAGTGGCAGAGCGCTTGCCTTGCACAGGTGAGGCACTGGATCCTCAGTACCACATAAAAAAAATACGTAGAACAAAGGTATTGTGTCCATGATCAACTAAAAAAGAAAAGGAGTTTCGCTGTCATGAAGAACTAAAATCCTGTTAGAGTCTGTAAACAAGTCAGGATGGTGCCTGGCATTTTGCCAGGGGGAGTGGTTTGTGAGGTGGCGCCAGCGAGCCATTAAGTGTGGAGATTCCTTATTGGTTGACTGCTGTATCTAGTTTATGTTAATTAAGATAAGCTGTGTGGAATGTATAAATACCTCTGTTGTGCTACAATAAACGGCTCCCACTCCTGCTGTATCAATGTACACAAGTTGCTCGTCACCCCCCGGTTAGCAAAATCCAATGCTTAGCGGTCGACAGTGGGCACGCTGGTTTCTCATGTGGTATTTGCAGTTCATTAACAAAGTAACATTTGCTCTTTCTCATCTCTGAAGTCCAGATAATCACAAGCAGAACTCTCACAAGTATTCACACACCCAACAGGACTACCTCAGGTCCTGAGCAGGGTGTTAGGGTTGGAACATGAAAGAATCCAGGGAAGGGAGGAAGGGTCTGCACTTCCAACCCGGGGCTGTCATTGGGGCCTGCGATAATTCTTTTATTCAGTGGTTACTAGGACGAGGTCTAGAGTCACCTCCTACTCTCAGAAAGGTGCAGTTCAATAGGAGATATAAGCTAAGTATTTTCTACCCTGAGCAGAAAACGGGGTAGGAAGGGGTATGGCAGAGGAGTGAAGATTGAAAACTGAGGGATCAGGCCTGGGTTGGCCTAGCTGCTTTTGACCTTGACTGGCTGTGTGTCTTGGGACAGTTCATCCTATTTCCTGAGCCTCAGTTTCCTCATCTGTAAGAGAAAGATGTGCGATTTGTTGTGAATTAAGCCAGATGAAGTTAAGTACTCAGCACCTTGCTCGAGTCAGCCTCTAGTCAGATCTAGCTCCTATTTTCACTCCAACGAGATCAGATCTCAGGCAATCTTTCAAGGAGGGAAGTGGTGGTAACTGCTTGGTGGCTCTGTGGGACAAAGATAAGTAAAGCTTTGAAATCTGGGACATTTTGATGCTTCTTCCTGCAGTACAAAAATTTTGAGGATTTTTTTTTTTTTTTGTACCAGGGATTGACCCCAGGGACATTCAACCACTGAGCCACATCCCCAGTCCTATGTTGTATTTAATTTTACAGACAATGACTCATTGAGTTGCTTAGCACTTCACTTTTGCTGAGGCTGGCTTTGAACTTGCGATCCTCCTGCCTCAGCCTCCTGAATTGCTGGAATCAAAGGTGTGCACCACTGCACCCAGCTATTTCAAGGGAGTTTGAAGTGTGCTACTTCCATCAGGAGACCTGAGCAGCCTTAGTGTAGGGGACGCACAGCTCTGGGGACCACTGTTCTTCTCTGCCTAGGCTCTTTAACACTCATACCCACCCTTGTAGTTTGGACTTGCACCTGACATTTCCTATTTCTGGACCACATGGCTGTCCCAATTCCTGCTTTCTCTGTGGCTGCAAACACACTCAGGAATGGCCCCATCTTCCCGGGATCGAAGCCAGAACCCGACCACATCCTAATGCCCCCCTTCCCTCCTTTCCTTTGCCCTGCCTTGTCCCCCAACCTGACCATTGCCCCAGCAGATCCCACACAATCCATCAATTTCACCTGGATCTGTCCACCAGCCACTGCTCTGTGCAGGTCACCGTCATCTTTCCCGTGATGGGCTACAGCAGGCTTCACCCATTGTCAGTCCTCTGCTCTACAGTGACAATGACCAAAATCCCTAGAGAGTCTCCTCCCTGTTCACTTTACATCCAGTCTCCCCTCCTCTTTTCTAATAGATTCCTAATTTTGCTCTGTTATAATTTTGCTTTACAACTTGGTGACCAAGTTCTGGTCAGCAAGATGGAAGGGTGGGATTGGGGTTTTGGGGGGACCAATGGTTTTCCTGACAATCAGGGGTAGAATCAACGGGTACAGGGCACCCTTTGCTCTTCCCTCTGTCTTTCTGTCTGACATACAGCTTGATGCCTGCAGGAGGAGTCCTCATCTCGACCCCCAGAGGGTGGTGTGGCTGGAAGCTAGGAGGAAGCTGTTTCCTGGGTGACATCCTAGGGCAACTGCAGTAACCCAGGACAGTCTAGCACCAGATTTCTTGTTATGCAAGGAAATGCAATCCCTGCTTGATGAAATAATTGCATGCATCTTGGTTTCTGCCGCGGAAGTCAGACTCAGCCTTGGCTGATAGACTCTCCCACCAAATACAGGAGCAGCTCACAAACTTCAGCAGCCTCAGTCTCTCTCCTGGGGCGCCTGACTTCCGTTCAGAACTGGGAGCCCTCCAACAGATTCTCTCCTAAACGGATCTGCAGTGGGTCCTGTGATGTGTGTTGTTTACGAGCACCCAGGAGAGCTCAGAGAGTCCACGGGAGGATAAGGAGAGAAACACCAAATTCTGGAAATCACAGTTAGACAATTAAAGAAACACACACACATTCTGGACTTACAGGGAATTTTGAAAGTGGCCTCTGCAGCTTCTTCAGCCTCGTCTCTGGCCATTTTCCCTTTCCTGTGCTCACCCAAAACTGACCTTGAGGACTTGACTTGTGCTAGCTCCATATCCAGAAGGCCCTTCCCACCTTTTGGCACCTGGATCCTTTCTGGTCTGCAGGATGCAGCTTGGCATCATCTAGAAAGATCCCCCATGACCCTCCACCGAGGCTGTGCTTGTTGTCAGTCATTAAGGAGCACTTGACACGTCCTGATGGAGAGAAAATTCTAGAAAATGGGAAGGAGCTACGGATGTGTGGTCAGATTTGCAGCCCACCCACTCCCACTTGGCTTGAATGGGGGTGAGTAGGAGGACTTTAGAGGAAGGCTGAATTTTATTTGTTTCATTTCGGTCCTCTTTTGATGAGAACTACTACGGTCTGGAATCCACGGCCAGAGTTAAGCATCTGCCCCAGAAATTTGTTATTTTTAGCAGGCTGTTTTCTCCTTTTTGCTTCTCATTTTTCATTTCAAGTATAAGAGTCAAAATAGAAGCCATGAGATAGGCCCCAGCAGAAACCAGGAATATCTCATTAAAAACCTGTATTTGCAGGTTCAGCTCCCAAGGGAGGAAAAAAACATTAACCACTGTGAGATTAACGGGGGCTCACTCATTCCTTCACTCAGGCGTTCCCTCATTTATCCACTCTGCAGTCTGCACTACAAAATCCTCTTGGTTACGAGAAAGAAAAATAAACAAACCAAACCAACCAAACTCAGGAGAAAGGGAATAAGTCGCAGAAAGGGAATTCATTGGCAAATGTAGCTGGAAAGCCCAAGAGTTCAATGGGCTCCCCACATTGGAGGCTGACTTATGGCCCTGAGTGTGGCTCCTCTTCCTCCTGACCCCTTCCTCCTCTTCCTCTTCCTTTCCCTTTGTTCCTTCTCTCACTCTTCATCTTCTCATTTCAGCCAAGCTCTCTCCAGTGGCAAGAGATAGAGCATCCAGTACCCTCCAGTAAACCTCCTGGGAAGAGAACCCGTGCACTGTTGGCACCAGCCAGAGATTCCCCGGGGAAGACTCTGCTCTGGATTGGGTCATGTGTCCTTGACTGACACCAATTTCTGTGGCCAAAAGTTTGGCATAGTCTAATTGGCTGGGCCTGGGACACATGACCTGGGCAGGATGTAAGACAAGTTCAGCACCATTGAGTCACAGGAAATGTGCATCCCTTAGGAAAGTGGGATTTTATTTGCATAATATGAGGCAAAGGATACCAAAGAAACATAACCAACAAATTCCAGCACTCCCTCCTTCCGCCCACCCACTGGCCCATCCATCCTTTTATCTACCCAGCTATCCAACCATTAATCCCTCTGTGGATCTGTTTATCCATTTGTCCATCCAACAAGCATTTCTTTGGAGATTTTTCTGTGCTGGGCACTGTAGTCACTCAGGTACAGGTGATCTAGCCAACAGCTCAGGAACAGAATCAGCATTTAGCACAAATTTGTCCCAAAGTAGATATAGATGCTCAGTAAGTGTTGAATAGATTAATAGATAATTCTGAACCATCAAATGAATAAATATTTGGGAGCATAGTGAGTGTCAGTAGGGAGACGTGTCGGGATTTAAATGGTGCCGTAGGATGCAGGGCTGCTTTCTGAAGCTCCAGCTAACGGGTGGTTGGAGGGATGGGAGGGATGAGGAGAGCCAGAGCCCCTGGCCCAGGTGCTGTTTAGTGACTTCAATCTTCCATCCTTCCTCTCTCTCAGGAACCTCTCCCTGGGAGCAGAAAAACACTCTGCCCTGCTCTCTTTCCCGCGGTGTCTACCATGTTTGGATCATGTCGGTGGCATTCTGGGCATCCACCTGTTATGAGATTTTCTAGAGAGGGACTTTGCTACAAGGGTAGCCACCATCATGACTGACACCTTGTATTTAATTAGCATTAGCTCTGAGCGGGCCACTGGCTGAGCCGGGTGGGCTGGGGCTGGTTGAAGGGTGAGCCTTCTCAGCTGTGCTCTGCATTCCTTCATTCGTTCCTTCATTAATTGACTTTGTACATTTCTTCCTTCCTTCAGTTCACTCATTCACTCAACAAACATCTGCAGGGCACATCATGAATGTTCCGTCCAGATCTCTTCTTACTGGTTCTGTCCCCCACACCCCTCCTCCTTCGGGGTGCTTTCCTTCCAACAGCCAGCACCTGGGGTTCTTTTCGAGAGGACTGTTCACATCCGCCCAGTCCGAGGAACACAGACCCCCGACTTCAACTCAGGAAAGCGCTAGGTGTAACTTGCACTCCGGGCCCCCAGGACCAGGCTGGAGCTGCTCTGAAGGGCTGTGTCTGACTCCAATCCTTTCCAGAGGGGTGGTGCTAGGATTAGTGGTGAGACCCCCGGGGCACCTTTTATAAGGTTCACCCCCTGGTCCCTTACATCCACACTGTGGGCACGTCCCTTGTCCCCTAGCCCCAATCTTGCTTACTGCTTTTCCCTCTCTTTCCCGTCTGCTTCCTTTTTATCTCTATGGGTTTCTCCTGGAAGCCTTTCAATAGGAAACCACGTACACGTCCATAAAGTTACGATAAACCTACTGAAGGTGACTGGATAATTGCTGTGTTCTGGAAACTTCCATGTGTATAAAAAAGAATAAGATGTGGTCTCTGCCTTCCCGCCCCCACCAGGAACTTACGGTCTGGAAGGAACACATGGTTCTGGGCCCTCTGACTACAGATCACTCTGTGGGCACAGCCCTGAGGCAGGGAGAAGTGCCCCCTGGGACCCTAATGCCTGGCGTCCACTGCCTGGATGTTCAGTGACCAAGGCTATGCTGCCTGGGGCTGGGGGGGGTGCATCCACAGCACATGGCAATTAAAAGCACTTTAAAAAATAACTGGCTTTGAAGAGTCGATTGCGGCAGACGTCCATGGATTTGCAATCTGTAAAGGCAAAGAGATTTGCTGTTAATTAACTTATCTTACAGTATTTGCATTCGAGGTTTAATGCAATCCCAGCCTCAGGGGGGCCTCTGTCTCTCCTGTCACCGCAGCACCCTGGCATAGATTTAGGACAGGAGGACAGGGTACTCAGGGACATCAGTGTGAAAGAACCAAGGAGCCAACTAGTGGATTTTTACTGTAAGTTGCAGAGACTCCTCCCCACATATAGTGGGTTGAATGATGCCTCCCCCCAACCTATGTCCAGCAGATGACCGTCTTTCGAAATGGGGTCTTTGCAAATGTAATTAATTAAAGATCTAGAGATGAATTTATCCTGCATTTAGGGCAGGCCCTCAATCTAATCACTGGTGTTCTTTTAAGAAGAGAAGAGGACACACATGGAGATGCAGGGTGTGGAGACCCAGGGAAGGTGTGCATCTGCAAGCCAGGGTTGCCAGGATACCAGCAGCCAGGGACAGGCAAGGACAGATTCTGCCCCCAGGGCTTTCAGAGGGATCATGCCCCTACTGACACCGTGGTTTGGGGCTTCAGCCTCCAGAACCGTGAGAGAATACATTGCTGCAGAAGGTCACCCAGTTTGTGGTCATTTATAGCAGTACCACACCTCTCTGGAGCCGTACAGAAAGGCCTTCGCCTCCCACTGGGAGTCAGGCAAGTTAGCGCCAGGGACTGCGAGGCAAGAAATTGCAAAAAGATAGCAACTGGTGGTGACTCTCAGGTGGTCCTCCCAACTTCTCCCTAGATCCTAAGACCAGGCAGGAAAAGGAAGAAAGAGAGAATTCTCACCAACATGGGAAATTCAGATGGGCTTTCCAGTGAAAGTCAGGATCTGGGAGGAATTGACACTGATTCAGGGCTGCTGATACAGGTGCGTGGGAACAGCTACCCCGGGTGACTGTGTCCATTCATTGTCCTCCTTCTTTTTTTTTTTTTTTTTTTCGATACTAAGGATGGAACCCAGAACCTTGTGCATGCCAGGCAAGCTCTCTACCACTGAACTACATTCCCAGCCCTTTTTATTTTGAGATAGGGGCTGTTAAGATGTCCAGCCGGTCTCCAATTTATGATCCTTCTTTCAAAGCCGCCTGGATCCCTGGAATTATGGCCATGTAGCACTCTGCCTGGCTTCTTAGTCTGTTGCCATCAACACAACACCACAGGCTGGGTAAGTCACGAAGGAAAGTTTATTTTGGTTTACGGTTCTGACTCAAGACGTAGGGGCCACATCTGGTAATGTGCATGGTATTTGTAAGAAATAAAACTTTGTGATCCACTAAGATTTCCGGGGTCACTTTTTTGACGTACCATTATATAGCCTATTTTGGCTGATACAGAAGCTACAAAAATCATATTGTCCTCCACCCGGGGCTATAAGGAGAGAATTCACTCACTCTACCAGTGGGCAGAGGGTGACACCCAGGACAAACAATGTTCTGACAATTTACAAACCCTTCAATGTCTGGACTGATCTTGTTATGTTTGATATTGAGTGAAAGGGGAAAGAACCCTGGGGTTTGGGCGGAAATAGTTTTATTCCATAACAAATTCTTATAAATAAGGAAAAGACAAACCTTCCTCCAAAAAGTAGATCATGGAATATGTGAAAAATGCTCCATTTTACCAGCAATCAAAAAACAATGTGATACCATTGTTATGGTTGAATTGTGCCTCCTACTACCAAACAAGGAAAAAAATATGCTGAGATACTAACCCCCAGTGCCTCATGATGTGACCTTATTCGGAAAGAGGGTCACTGTTGATGTAATTAGTTAAGATGAGGTCATATTGAAGTAGGATGAGTCCCTAATCCAATATGGCAGGTGTCCTGATAAGAAGGTGGCCTCTCCTATACCCCAGGCAAGGGAGTTAATGATGATATGATGCTGGAGGGCGAGGGACATGTGGCCCAGTTGTGAACTGACAGACGAGGCCCTCTTAGATCATTCCACTGCCAGCTGGCCTTCTCACTGACCAGAGATATGTGAAAAATCCTGGCAGACCTCAGGCAGGCAGGGCCCGACTGAACTGCCCAGTTGGCCCGCAGAGGTAGGAGCTGCGACCGTGATGGTTGTTGAAGATGCTGCATCGTGGGGTGGTTGTTACGCAGCAGCGACTAACTGACATGCTTCTGGTACAAATGTGTGAGAATTCCTCCAGGAAATATCTCAGGATATAGAGCTGCTGAGTATCAGGCTGGAATGTTTTCAAGTCTACTAAGTATTGCCAAGCAGCTGTGGTCGTGCCAATTTACACTCCCACAAGCCCCGTGAGAACCTTCCTCTTGCATCCCAATCTTGCCGATGCTTGGTAATGTCAGACGTTTTGATTTTGCCTGTCTGGTACGTGTGACATGGTATCTCATTGTTGTTTTCACTCACCATCCCCTGATTTCAAGTGACATTGAATATCTTCTCTGAAGTTTATTGATTGGATGAGGGTTTTACGAAAGAAATGACCTTGTTCTGATTTGTGTTTCTCCCCTTCTTGATCTGGGAGAGTCCCATCATTTCTTCAAGATGTGTATCAGGCACGTCTGGAACTGCCACAATGAAACCTATTAATTTGTACAATTAATATGCACCAATAATTAAAATAGGTAATGAGGCTGCATGTTAGAAAAGGCTCCACCTCTGCAGTGCCCTCCGCGGTTCTGTGACCTGCCTTCTTTAAGACTCACCACGGCTTTAACTCCTGCAGGGACTTTCACTGACTTCAGCCCCCAGGCTGGGTCAGGTGCCCTCTGTGCCCATTTGCTTGGCTCTCGAGTAGCCACCTCATATTGTAATCGCCCCACTCTCTTTCTAGAGCAGAGAATTCAACCCATGCTTCTTGTATGGGTGGACGGAACCCAAGCTCCACCTCTTAAGGCTTAGCCTCCCAACCTCAGTTTTCTTACCTGTGAAATGAGGATGATACAGAGATCTTGAGAGTGGCCACGTGTGTTAAATGAACAAAGCAACAAAATGTCCTCATAAATAATAAGCTCTCAACAAATCCAAGCAGGTACTATTTAGAAAATGGAGGTCTTCATCTTTTGGGGTCAGGGACTATGGAATTTAGAAAAATAAGACACTGATCCACACACAGATCGAAATATTGTACTTAATTTCAGGTGCTTCACAGAGGGCCCTGAAGCTACAAGACTCAAATTAAGAACCCATAATTTAGAGATATGTATAAATGTCAATTATTTTTATTCATGTGTCCACTATCAGCAGCACCTAATACGAGTTTAACAAGAGGGCGCTGCTGAAGGGGTTAATTCTGAAAATGGATCAGTTCCCTTGAAATTTCTCAGCCAATGGTGTCTCAGCCCATGGTCAAGCCTCCTGGCCCATCGCCTGTAAGGAAAGAGGACACTCAGCCAGTGGGGTGACCTTGGCTTTTTCTGACAGGCAAAGACAATGGCCCAAGGCCTTCTGCACGTGACCAGTGAGGACTCCCACTGTCTGTCTCCCTGGGCCATCCTTCCCCACCTCCTCACACTTCAGTAAAAACTCCTTCCTCCCAACTCCGAAATCAGAAGGATGTGATTCTGAAGTGTAACTGCAACCTCCTTCTTGCTACAGCGCTTTTTAATTAGGCATCACGAAGCCCCTGAGATCATACTGTTCCCTTGTAATGGTGTGTTCCAGAAAATTACTGCCATCGGATTACATTAAAGGAGGGTTATTCAACTGATTCGCCAGGCATATTTCAACATCGGTGGGGCTGTTGTTGCTGTTATGGTTATTTAGGGAGTGAGGAACGGAGGCACATCCTTCTAGAAGGTTATTGATGAGACAAACTAGTTCTCAAGGAGCAGATAGGATGGGGGAGGCTGAGAAATCCTCCCTGGAATTGGGACATAAGGCTCTTCAGCAGTCGGAGGTGCAGGAAGGAGTATGTAACTTTGGTGGAGAATATACTAAGTGGATTGAACTAAATCTATATGTTGAAGTCCTAGACCCCAGTACCTCAAAATAGAACTGTATTCAGAAATAAGGCCTTTACAGAGGTAATTAAGTCAAAGTTTTAGGGTGAGCCTGAATTCAACATGAAGAAGAAATTTGGACACAGACATGTGCACCCCCAGAACTAGAAGACCCTGTGAAGGTACAGGAAGAAGGCAGCCATCTAAAGGAGAGAGGAGAGAAGAAGAAACCAGCCCTGCCCACACCTTGATTTCAGACTTCTGGCCTCCAGACCTGTGAGGGAAAATAAGCATCTGCTGTCTCCACCACAAGAGTCTGTGGTCTTACTATGGCGGCCTCCACAAACTACTATGGACACTGTCTGCCAGGTGAGTGGGTGGCACGGGCAACTGCGTGGATTCTTACTGCACCCTTTATTATCTCCACTGAATGGATGAAGATGTGAAACCAGAGGGATTAGTCACTCACTGAAGATCCTACAGGCGACAAGTTATGGAACCAGGATGTGAACCCAGGTCAGCCCAACTCCGAAGCCTGTCACACCCTGCCAAGCTGTGTCAAGGCAACACAGACCCGGGATGAGGCTGCCACTGGCCAGGTGGAGTTCCAAGTCTCTTCTAACAGGAGCAGCCCGTGGATGGTATGCCCTAGGGAATCCAACACATTTTAGCACCCTCTGGTGTCTCTCATACTCTCACTGAGGGACTTCATGGAGTTCAGGTGTGTCTGTGAATCTTTGCGAGCTGTTAGAGAAGGTTCCTGATGCTCCTCCAGGAAAAAATCAGAACCTGCACCTGCAAATTGGTGGCCCTCTGTTGCTTTCTGAGTGCTGCCAGACGGCTTAGCCCGGGATCCCACGGCTGGCAAGACTCAGCCCGGCCCCCTGCTTCCTGTCATGTCTTTGTACTGTGCCCTCAGCCCTCTGTCCATCCCACTTTGCCCAGTGCATGACCCCTACTCATGCAAGAGTCAACCTTCTATTGTTCCCTCTTTGGGGAAGTCATCTTGGAAGAGGCTTCTTCCTCTGGGCACTTGTTGCACGTTGCCATCTTCTAAGTGGCAGACATGCCCTAAGGTGATCCGGCGAGTGACAGACACCTGTATATATTCTCCTCTCCTTCAGTAACTTTTTTCTCACCTATAGAATATGGTGCAGAGGATGCGACTCCATTGCTTAGGTCACCTTGTATGGTAAAGGTGAGGGAATGTCATTTCTTTGATTACATCATGTTACCTAAGGTACATCTTAGTCTCTCTCTAGAGACCCCTCTGACCTTGAAGAAGTCATCTAAACTGGGCACAGTGGTGCATGCCTATAATCCCAGCAGCCCCGGAGGCTGAGGGAGGAGGATTGTGAGTATAAAGCCAGCCTCAGCAACTTAGCAAGCAATTCAGTGAGACCCTGTCTCTAGACAAAATATTAAAAAAAAAAAAAAAGGGCTGGGAATGTGGCTCAGTGGTTAAGCTCCCCTGGGTTCAATCCCAGGCACCAAAAAAAGAAGTCAGCTAATCTGTGCAGGTTACATGGATGGCTTGTTGAGATGGAAAGCAATCTCCAGCCAACAGCCACGTGGTCCCAAGAGATGACCTCCACCATCAACTGTGTGAGCTTGGAAGTGTGTCCTGCCCAGTGAAGACTTCAAATGAGAACACAGCTCCACCAGAACCTGGATGCAGCCTGGCGTGGCCCTAGAACCAGCTAAACCAAGAGCAGACTCCTGACACCTGGACACCACGATAAAATAAGCTTGCATTGTGTAAGCCCTCAAGAGAGGAATAATTTTAGACAGCAACAGATAACTAACAAAGTCTACTAAAGAACTTGGCCAGAATTATTCTTTCTATGTTATTTCCAAACTAGATGGGAACAAGATTAGAACAGAGTGAGCACTTTATAAATGCGATTTTTAAATTCCTTTTTTGTTGTTGTTGTTCCAGAGACTGAACTCAGGGGCACTCGACCACTGAGCCAATCTCCAACCCCACTTTGTATTTTATTTAGGGACAGGATCTCATTGAGTTGCTTAGCACCTCGCTTTTGCTGAGGCTGCCTCTGAAATTGCGGTCCTCCTGCCTCAGCCTCCTGAGCCACTGGGATTATTACAGGCGTGTGCCACTGCACTAGGCATAAATGCATTTTTGAATGAAAAAAATAACCTGATTTTTAAGGTTCCATCTGGTTTTAAAAAATGACTCTGATTCCAGGATGTTCAAAGTCCATTTACGGTTACCTTCATGGAAGGTCAACGAGAATATCAAATTTCTGAGGAATAAAGAAGAATGCAGAGAGCAAGCATTCTTCTGTAACAGTTATAGATTCTTTGACACAATTTGCCAAGTAGTTGGGCACACTGGGCCCTGTAAATGTAATAATAATGTCTGCCGAGTGCCTTTGAAGATAGTCAAAGTCAAAGGCAAAAATCACAAAACTGGCTGAAAGACAGCTAGGATCATTAGCTGCTATTTGAAACCCGGAGGCAAACAGACATTAAGAGCCTGGAACCAGTCAAAGAAGAGTCATCAGTCAGCCGCGGAGCCTGGGACAGAATTCCTAATCTGCTTCGGCTGAGAACCCCAGAAAACTCTTCACGTCCCTCTTGTCCTGCCCTTCAGTGCGGCTCCCCACCTCCTCAGCCACAGGAACAAACCTGTAATCCTTGGAGCCAGGAAGACCTGCAGGTCACCAGCTCCAAGCCCCTCCGCCTTGCAAATGGCAAGACAGAGGCACAGAGAGAAAGGACATGGCCAAGGTCCCAGGAGGGTCCCAGGAACAGGACTCATACTCGAAATTGACCAAAGGGGGAAAAAAAAAAAAAAAAACCAAACCAAAAACTTTCTCTAGTGAGGAAATGAGGCAGCTATACAGAAAGTCAAGTACCTCATTCATATTTTTTAAAAGACTTTGATGGCACCTGTATAAATCAGCAAAGTTAAGGAGAGATTTCCTCAAAGCAGAGTTGTTGGGGTCAGCCCGGAGCCACTCCTCGTTCCACATTGCACCGGTCCGGTCCCGGTGCTGAGCCACGTGCTTTACCCAGCGCTATCCCTGTTTGCTTCCCAGCCTCCGCTCTCCCCTGGGTCTTTTTTAGCTCACGTTTTTTTATAGGTGAAGAAACCGGGGCTCCAGAGATGATGCGATTTCTCCAGGGTTACGTAACCAGGAATTGTTTAGCCAAGTCTGCAGGACTGACCACGGTGCTGGAATGCTGAGATGATGGGGGCTGAGGCTCGGAGAAGGGGACACCATCTGGGACTCCTTGCTGGGGACTCTCGCTTCTTAACTCCCAAGGCTCCCTTCCAGGCACCTATGATCACATCTGACGTGTACAACATGACACTTCTGTCAGTCCTAGGAGGGCAGGGACTGCAGTAGCCTTTCTCCTCCTGAATCCCCAGGATATCGTCTGGCAGAGCAGGGGAGCAAGGTACCGTACCATCTGAAGCTGAATGGAAGAGAGGAGTGGGTGCATAAACGGATGTCCCCCTTAGCCCTGCCGAAGTGGGCGTGGCTAGGATGTTTTCTCTAGAGGCTTCTCTAATCTGAACCGAGCAGGTGCTGGAGCGAGTGTCCCCGTCACCAATACCTAATCCTGTGATTAAAGGAGCTCTTAGCAATGGGATTACAGCACAGCATGCCTGATAAGGTGGCTCCTACATCCCTGCTTCTTTCCAGATCACAAATTGGCTCCCTGTGATTTGTATTTGCCATCATGATAGTTTGCTATTCCCCCAAAGCTGTGTGAGAGAAGGCAGCATCAATTCCATCACAAAGTTCAGTGAGAGGACAGACTTTGGGGAAACCACTCCGAGCCCGGACACTCGGTTTTCTCATCTGTAAAGTGGAGGTAATAATAGTGTCCATTTCACAGGACTGGGATACCTCTAAAGTACTTAGCCCTTGGCAAGCGATCCATACATGTTCCTTTTTGTTACTAATGAAAGAGGCAAGCACTGCTGCGGGACTGAGGGCAAGACAGCAATCTTCTGGTGGTTTTATCTGTAACACAAAGGCGGGGAAGGGAGACATCCAAAAAGTCACACAACAAATATTACTGAGCACCTCCTAAGTGCCAGTCCTTGGGCTGAGCACCAGATAAAAGAGAAAAAGAGTCAAGGCCCTTTATCCGTGAGGGTCTCCGTTGTGCCTAGAGCTTTAACCAAGATGGATGTCAAACTTTATAGGAGCTCATGGCACATGCCAGGCATGGTGATAAATAATTTGCACACATAATCACAATCGATATTTGCAACAATGCCCCCCAGTTTTATAGGTAAGGGAATTCGGGTTCGAAAGCTGTCCACAATTTTCCCAAGATCAAAAAGATAACAAAGAACATAGAAAGTGTTTGAACCTAGGGATAAGCTCTGGGCCCTAATGCCTTCCTGCACACACATCACACGATGCTCTGAGACCACTGAATAGTCTCTACGAATCACACCAGGTCAGGATAAATAAATCCCGGGACCTCTCCTCTTCTCCTGATGTTTTCATGCTCTCTCATTCTCTCACCTCTCTCATCTCCCTGCACTTCCATCAATATTGTCGGCACTACCTACGAGCCATGGGGGTAACTGTTCCCCTTTTCACTGACATTATTGGGAGGAGACAAGCTGTGATTCTGGAGCAGAAGTCATAACTCCGGGTGCTGATGTCCTTTCTGTAATGGTCCCCAACTGAAAAGTTCCTTGTGACGCCCAGCATCAGCTAGCTTGGAATCTCCTTATCCTGTGCCCAGGCTGAGAGACCCAGGAGGTTCCCGTCTCTCTCAGGGGTGTTTTCTTTGCCCGACCCCTCCTCATTTCTCCCACCACTAATTAGCAGCTTACTAACCAGGAATCACTAGTAGGTGGCTTGTTTTTAGCCTTGAGCTCCCAGCCCAACTCTTTAGAGAAGATGTTGCCCCCATATTATTCCCATCCATGGGGAAATGTGGCCCTCTACCAGCTCCACCAGGGATGCTGGTACAGTTTTTGCATCTCTGAACTAAACATAGGCAGACTGCACAGCATCGTGGTTGACAGGAAGAGTTCTAGATCTAGACCATCTGAGTTTAAATCTCAACTATACCTTTAACTGCCTCTGGGACCTTAAGTATAGCCTATATCTCAGTATCTCTCTCTCCTACCTGGAGAATCATGATGATGATGATGAGGATGATGGTATCTCCTTTACTGGGTAGTGGGAGAGCTGAGTTATTTAAGATGCAAGTTTAAAACAGCAGTGTTTGCTGGGCATGATGGCACACTCCAGTGATCCCAGCAACTAGGGAAAGGGAGGCAAGAGAATTGCAAGTTCAAGTTCAGCCTCAGCAACTTAGCGAGATCTTGTTTCAAAATTAAAAATAAAAAGGACTGGGGATTTAGCTCCATGGTAAAGTACCTCTGGATTCAATTCCCAGTACCAAGAACAAACAAGCAAATAAATTAAACGACAACACTCAATAAACATTAGTTATATTTTTATACGTCTCATGGGAAATGCATCTTAAATTAATCTCTATCTTATAAAGATACATTCTAGGGGGTAAGAGGGAAAGAGAGAAGCTCCAAATGACTATGAAACAGAGGAAGGCTTTTTAAGATTGCCATTAAAAAGGAGGGGACATAACCAGCAACTTATGACAAATAGCTTTTCTTTACCGCACAGGACAGGAGACATGCCGATTGCAGCTGCCGTCTAGGGAAACAGGGACAGGGAAATGTTAGGAGGCCATCTCACAGATGAGAAGTGAAGCCACCTGCTCCGAGTCACACAATTGGTTAAAGGGAAGCTCCAAGACCGGAGTAATGGTTTTCTAAGCCTGGTATCCAGAGCGCAACTTATCATGTTGCCAAACAAACGAAAATCCAGTTCAACACCAAGCACTGAGCACAAAACAACACGATCCGCTCTTCTTCCCTGTCTTTTCAACTGCTCCAGCATGCTCAAGTTTCCAGAAATATCCATCCAGGAAGGGCACTGAGTTGAGGAGCTGTAACCAACAGTTAAAAGTGGCTTTGGTCATGTGCAGCACACACAGGAGAGTACTATTTTCCCTCTGAAGAGGGCAGTATGCAACCAAGGCCAAAGTCATTGCTCACAGCTTCCTTGCAGGTGCTGAAGGCTGGAGGCAGCGCAGCCCTCAGGAGCCCAGGCAGCTTGGGTTTCCAAGAGCTTATTTCTGAACGACAAACGCATCTTCAAACGTGAAATTGGATTCTTGGGGTTTGAGTGCTGCTACACACTGCCTCTCATCTGAGGGTACACATTGCAAACTGACACCAAGGTGATGCAGGATGGCTGGAAGTATCCCCAACGATTTCTTGTTCTGTACTCTCACACTTGTCTGCCCTCTCAATCGGCCCCTCGGAAATTAAACAATAGCACAGTATCCCAGATGGTCTCAGATGCTTTAAGGAGAAAGTGTTTCTTTTTTTCTACTGTCTGCATTGAGGTTCCTGCTGCCTAAAGCAAAATACCTTCTCGAAAACATCCTTTGCACAGAAATAAAATGTTGGGAACAGGGATCTTAGCTCCTGGGATGCATTTATCAAGCCAATCACAGTAATTATAATTAGAACACTAACTAAATGAAAGCTAAGCATGAGATACATTTGCAGAAAACCTGAACCGCATATAATTAAGCCATGTTTGGTGGCATTTTGAGGTATTCCATTAGTACATTTTGGGGATGGAGATTAATTTTTTTCTTAAGTATCTTGATCTAGTTGCATTAGCAGATTCAACTAGCGTCAAGGAGGAGGAGTAAGGAGACATAGTATGAACGGCTAAGTGTAGAGCTGGAAGATCAATGTCAAAGGTAGCTTAACTGGCTATTTAGAAAATCTTCCTCTGTCACTGCCAAATGCGTCCATTGGGCATTCATTTAACCTGTTGTGTGTTTGAGAAGTAAGAAGGAGAACTGAGGATCTTTAGGGAAAATAGAGCTTCATTTCTTAACCTTAGTTTTGGGAATGCATTAAGGCAACAGTGTTGAAATTCTTTTCACAGTTTCCCATTGTCCAGAGAAGAAACTTCTTTCTCGGGATTTCTTCATCCAGGGGGTCCCCTCTTCAGGCAAGTCCTTATCATATGCTCCTCCCCTCAGACTGTGCCCCTCAGCCATGGCAACACGTGTCCTGGCTTTTAACTTCACTCATATGATCTTTCTCCCTGCCGGACTGTGATCTCCTGGAGATCAGAGATTTTATCTCTTGAACTTGGGTCTGCAGCACCCAGCACATGACCCAGGGCAGCAGAGGTGCTTGGCAAATGTTGAATGAAGAGTGACCAAATAAATAAACAAATAGGAAAATGAATGAGCAAGTGTGCGATTTGTTCTTTTGGGGTCTGGCCCCTCTCCAGCCTCCCCTCTCCAGGTAGGCATCAGCTGGCTCTGCATTGGCAGTTCCAGAACACTTTAAGGGAGAGGGAGAAGGAGGGGGGGAAAACAAAACAAAACAGGGGAGGCAATTCAGGTTAGTCAGGTTAGTAGGGGTGTGTGTGTGTGTGTGTGTGTGTATGTGTGTGTGTATGTGTGTGTTTTGTTTTTGCTTTTTGCTCTGGCTTTCCTTAGAAAGCCACCTTTGAATAAAAACACAGGATTTTGCTGGGGATGTGGCTTAGTGGCAGAATGCCTTGAATTCAATCCCTGGGACCCCCCCCCCCACCAAAACAAAACAAAACAAAACACCACAGGGCTTTTCCTTAGATTGTATTTGGGGTAGTGGGTGCCTGGTGACAGAGTCCAGGCTGTGCCTTGGAGTATCTTCCCATTTTATTCTGGGATGGGAGGACATAGAACACTGTTTTCACAACCCACTTCATATATGCGTGTAAATGTGCATGTATTATATTTAAGATTTTTGATATCATTGTAGATCCACATACAGGTGTGAGAAACAGAACAAGACATCCCATGTATCCTTCGCCCAGCCTCCCCCAGGGTGGACAAAATCACCACCAGGACATTGACATTAGTACAATTCACCCACCTTATTCAGACTTTGTGAGGTGTGTGTGTGTGTGTGTTGTATACTTTTTATTTCTGTAAACAGCTTTCCTCTCCATTGATGAACGACCGGGCAGGGGTCCAGTCTGACCTATCGGCTCACAGGAGTCGGTGCCCGCAGGCACTCCATATGCTTGCCTTCATTTCTTGCACACAGCAGGTGACCAACACTCATCCACATAAAGACTTGAACTTGTATGTCAATGCGTGTGCACGAGGGGGGCGCAACGTTTTAAGGTAGAAAAGAGAATCTGAGGCGTCTAGTATTTTAAGGAAAAATGCAAAAAGTTGGCTATTTTTCTCCACAATTGTGAATTAGCTAGCTGGCTAATTGCTTCAAAGCGATCCTGGTGCACATGCTGCGATCCCCGAAGAGCAGTTTTTAAGTCCCCTTCCTCTCCACTCCCAGGGCTGGAGACCAACACGGGGCTCTCAGGGCCCCCGGGTCGACTCCTTCCCCTACACCCACTTTCACCCCTTTCTTCCCCAGGGCTGGACTGTTTCACCCCGTCTCCAGGCAACAGCCAGGCGCGCCGGGCGGGACGTCATTTCCTGAAGAGCCCGCGGGGGGAGGGGGTGGGCGAGGGGGAGGGGCGAGGGGCGGGGCTAAGGCTGGGCAGGCGACGGCGACGGCGTCGGAACTCGCTGGAAGACTCGGCCCAGGGTTGCTCAACAGTTCGCAAAGTCCGGGCTCGCGGCGGCGCGGCTCCGTCTGCGCCCGGGCGGCGCAGGGGCACGGGGACCCGGGCTGCTGCATCCCGGGGCTGCCCCGGACATGCCCCGCACCCCCTACCGGACGCCCGAGTGGCCCCATCCGCTGCGACTCCGGGGGCTCCGGGACTAGATCGACCCCCGCCCCAACTTCTGACTTTGGGGTCCCCCAGCCCTAGAAGAACCGGCGGCCCGGCTGGGGGAGCCCCGGGAATGGTGTGACGGGGCGGTCAGCTTTGCTGCGGCCCCCACTCCAGCCACCCGCCGTCTCGGTGCCCTCCGGAATGTAGCTGTTCTCTCCGCGCCCCCCGGCCTCCAGCCGCAGTCTTCGCGACCTCCGGGCTCCAGCCGCCAACTCTTTGTGCCCCAGGATCCCGCCGTTGTCTCCGCGTCCGCAGATTCCAGCCGCCGTCTCTTCGTCCTCCGGATTCCAGTTTTGCGACCCCCTCCGTTTTCGCACCCCCGGGACTCCAGCAGCGTTTCCGCGACCCCCCGGGATCCAGCCACTGTTCCTGCACCCCTCCAAACCCACAGTCCAGCCGTCGTCTCCACGCTCCTGCAAACCCAGGCTCCAGCACTGTGTCCGCATCTCCCGGGTTTTGGCCCCGTCTCCACGTCCCCGAAACCCAGACTCCAGCCGTGATCTCCGCGCTCCTCCGAATCCCGCTGTCGCGCCAGTTCCCGCAAGTGCAGCAGCGCCCCACCGCGCACCTCAAGCCTGGCCGGGCTTCGGCGGGGAGATGAACGCGCAGCTGGACGGCCTGTCGGTGAGCTCGTCCTCCACCGGCTCGCTGGGCTCGGCGGCCGGGGCGGGCGGCGGCGGGGGCGCGGGGCTGCGGCTGCTGTCTGCCAACGTGCGCCAGCTGCACCAGGCGCTGACCGCGCTGCTGAGCGAGGCGGAGCGGGAGCAGTTCACGCACTGCCTAAACGCGTACCACGCGCGCCGCAACGTCTTCGACCTGGTGCGCACCTTGCGCGTCCTGCTGGACAGCCCGGTGAAGCGGCGCCTGCTGCCCATGCTGCGTCTGGTCATCCCGCGCTCAGACCAACTGCTCTTCGACCAGTACACGGCTGAGGGTCTCTACCTGCCTGCTACCACCCCCTACAGGCAATCTGCTTGGGGCGGCCCCGACGGCGCGGGGCCTGGGGAGGTGCGCCTGGTCAGCCTACGGCGCGCTAAGGCCCACGAAGGCTTGGGTTTCAGTATCCGAGGGGGCTCGGAACACGGCGTGGGTATCTACGTTTCCTTGGTGGAGCCTGGTTCCCTGGCTGAGAAAGAAGGGCTGCGGGTCGGGGACCAGATTCTGCGCGTCAACGATAAATCCCTAGCCCGGGTGACCCACGCAGAGGCAGTCAAGGTAGGGCTGTGGTTCGGGGAAGAATAAGGGGGAAAGTATCTGCAATAGAGTGGGGCAGCTCCTTCAATAGCTCCATGCTGTGTGTTCTTGGGCAAATCACTTGACCTGGCTGGGCTTCATTTTTCCTAACTTTAAAGCAGGAGCATCTAGTTTGTGAAACAGAGAGCTGTCAGTCTCTGGGTATATGGTGATGCCTTGCCTTTGTGGGGCCTACCTGCTATTGCAGAAGATAGGACAGTATCAAATACACAAGCCAATGTATGATCACAAAATGTGAAAGGCTCTTTGGATTCTTATGAGCATTCAAAAATAAATAAATAAATAAAATCTCTGCTTGGCATAGAGTTAGTAATCAGTAGGTGGTCTGCGCTGCTGCTACTGCTGTGGTCATGATCCTGTCTCTGAAAGTTTTGTTAGTTCATCAGTGGCCGGAGGAGACTGTTGGGGTGACCCATAGAGCTTTGGCCTGACCCTGCTTCTTGGGGCAGTCTGAGATCCTGGAACAGGTTGCTTGCCCTCCTAGAACCTTTGGTCCTGCACCTGCAAAATGTGGCAACTGGACCAGATAAGCGGTCCCTAACCTTGTTGAGAATGCATCTACTGCCTGAATGTCAAAAACAAGTCCCCTATCCCCAGGAGAGTGTGTGTGCTTTTTGTGACTGTTAATTGAGAAAAATAACCTCCTGACAACCAGCTTCCAGGGATTTAATCATGCTGTTAAAGGAGTGAGTTTGCTGATCTTGTGGCCCAGGGCAATTGAAAAGCATTTGGAGTGTGAGATGGAGCCTGTTTGGTCCCCTGGTGAATTCAAGGGTCCCTTGCAAGCCTTTGGCCCTCACCCCATCCCTCTGTGGGCAAGAAGTGAACAGTCTTTGCTTCTGCAGAGAAATGCTTCAGGGGTTTGGGCTGGCTGTGGCCCCCTCTCCTCCCCAAGCCATACCCTCCTGATCCCCCACGCACAGGTGCCCATGCCTGCTGGCTGCTGGGAACTCCAGGCAGCAAAGCTCCAGGGCTACTTCCAGTGACTGTCCAGTGACCTGTGGCCAGGTGACTCCCGCTGACTGTACCTGGGACACCAGGATCTGTTTCTGCCCTTGGCTTCCTCTTTTGCCTTCCAGCCCATGGACCCCCAGGAGGCTCCCAGCGCTTTTAGAAACTTCTTTGCAGTTTCTGGGGAAAGGCAGATCAGCGTAGATTGTTTCAGAGTAGAGCCAGCAAAGCTCTTTGTGGGTTTCCATGCAACCGTCGGCCCTGGCTCCTCCCCCCACATCCATCTTTCCCTTGATCTAGCACTCCATAGAGTTATAAAGAAATAGTCCATTAGCCTTGGCCCTGAAAGGTCAGAGTTCCGAGATGATAAATTTGTGCTCTAAAGATACTTGATCCAAATGGTCATTTATAAATGTGGATTCAATTTTAGAGGCTATTTAAGGAGACTGGACTAACTTAATCATCACAAGGTGATAGACTTTGGAAAAGCCATCGGTCCCCCTGAATAGTAAGAACACTGTCTCTCCCTTCAGTTTGCACCCCAGACCCAGTGGGCCACAGGGTCGCACTGCTTGGCTGTGAATTTCAGTTTCCAGGCATTTCTTTGATGCCCCTGGGTCCCTTCTCCGGATGTCTCTCAGCTACACTGTGGTGGTGGAGCTGTGACGAGGGCAACAGCAGGCCTTGGCTCTTTACTTTTGTTGCTTTTACAGCAAAACCTCAGCTCTCCAGGCATAGTTTTTGAAGCCCAAGAGAGAGTACCTGCTGCCACCCGGGGAGAGCATAATAGGAGCAGAACTGTCCTTGCAGTGTGGCACCTGTGTCACAGGAGCCTGTGTGAGCCACTAAGCAGCTTGTCCCTCTTCTAGCCGATGTCAGACACATAATCTGCCTGCAGTGGACCCCTCTGGACCCTTAGGAAGCAGCAGTCAAGATGCTGCTTTGTCATATTAACTCCAGAGGGAGAAGGGGACAGACGTTTTGGTGGGTGGAATTCAAAACAGAGGAGGCCAAAGCAGGGTCGTACATGTGCAGATGGTTTCAGGACAGTTAAAAGAACAACTGCAGAGCTGTTTGTTGACGCATTTCCAAAATTAGGAGGGTAAAGTCCCTTAGCTGAAAGTCTGGACAGGCCTGGCTCCCCACCAGGCACCAACCGCCCCTGCTTGGGAGCTCCCCGAGGCCCTGCGAGCCTGGGTGCTGGAGGGCCCCCATCAGGGGTTCAGCAGTGCAGGTGCACGGCTCTTACCTGGACTCAGTCTGTCTTGGGATTTTCACTGGTTTGTCGGCTCCTGACTTTTTGCTCCTGACTTTTAACTACATTGTGTTTCGTAGGAGTCCTTTGAGTCTTCAAATGTTTCTTCCTCTTCTGTGATAGAAAGAGGGTAAGAGATCCTCTGAGCTTCCCAAAAGGAGGAGTTAACTGTATGTCTGTGTGTGTGACATGAAAAAAAAATGAAAATAAAAAATCAACATAAATGTTTGGAGTTAAACTACTTGAGAGTTGACAACTCAGAGAGGGTCACAAGCTTCTTCAAGAAGGGATTAAGCAAACGCAGTTCTTTCCACTTCTTTTTCTGACAAATGGAGCATCCATTGTTCCTCAAAGCAGTTTACTGAGGATTTTTTTCCTACATCCAGTGGGGCTTCCGTTCCTCTTTTTAAGGTCCATTTGCCAAATCAGCAGTGACAGGTCCAGATAAGGCAAGTCATTTACTATTTGCAATTAGATTGAAATGTTTGATTTTTTGAAAAGTCTATGTTGAATGAACAGGAGCCAGACTAGTAATAATAAAATACTTGTTCAGAGGTTTTCAGCCAAATGTGCTTGCTAAATCAGCCAAGGAATCCACAGACCAGGGATGCTGCCCTAGCTCTGCTGTACACTTGCTGGGTGACCTTGGCAAGTTACTGATCCTCTCTGTGTTCTAGGGTGAGTGGGTTGGGGGCTATCCAGAGCTCCCTCCAGCTCGGTCAGTCTATGACTTGCCTGCTGTGTGCCACACAGAAGGCCCGTAAAATGTCGAATCTGATGTTTTCTTGTTCTTTTGGAATTGCCTTCGTTTAAGGCAAAGAAAGTTGGCTAAGGACTGGGAGATGAGCGTCTTGGCATTCTTGTGTAGCATCCTACTAAATCAGGAAATTGATGGGTTACACACTGTACTGACGAGAGCTGCACGCTGTCTCTCGACCCAAGAACACCAGCCCTGGTGCCATTCCAGAAGAAACGAGAAACCACAATAGGACTCTGGCACAAGCAGCAGTGGCCTGGGAACGCTCAAAACCAAACTCACTTCTCCACTTGCTTTCTGAGCCCCCTGGTTTTGTGGATAGAAGAACTCGGGGTGTCCAGGTGCCACTGGCCCGTGTGTCTGCGGGTGTGTATTTCATCTGGGTAAAAATTAAATGGCTTCTCTGCACATCTCAGCATCCACATCCAGGGAGCACAATAGAAACTGAAATGTTCCAGAAGTTAAAGACTCACTGGCCCTTGCATTAATTAGAGTCATCACACTCTCCTTCCTTTGCATAATAACCCAGGAAGAACCTGTCTGTATTAATCTAAGTCATTATATTTGGTTCAGCACCTTCTAAATGACACGTTTGTCATTTGACCACGGTACATGGTTAGCTGAAGCCATTGCAGATGATTGCCACTTCCAACTTGTGTCTGACCTGGGGCTCCTCCCACGGGCCTCATTCCTGGGCCCCCGTTTGGAAACCATGGTGGGCAAGGCTTTCCTCGGGCCCTGCATTCATTCTCCCCTTCTCTGGCTCCTGTCAGCAGTGACACCTGGAAAGCTCCCTATTCGTAAAGTCTTGATAGAGTAGACTTGGGGTTGCAGCCAATTCAGAGCTGGCGCAGTCCGCGGAAAGGGCCCGTTTCTTTAATGTAGCCTTGGATATTCATTTCGCCCAAGCTGAGCTCAAGGTTCTAGAAAACTGTGACGCCTGTGTAGGGCCAGATGCTCTTCCGACTGGTTATTACCATTCAGATCAGAGAAGCATTCCGTAGGGTGGAAGGGGATGCTCTTATTTTGCCTTTAAGATTTGCTGTTTTGTAGTAGAAGGTTCTCGCCTCCTGACTTGAAGCTGGACTTGAACGAGATGCAGAATCAGCCCCGTGTCAGCGTCGTGTTTCCCCTTCAGTCTCCACTGCCACTGCCAAGGAACCCAGATTGCTTATTACATGCCATAGATTCACCATTTGGAGGGAGCGGTAAAGAGAACGTGCTCCTCTAACCTCTGACCAATGGGATTCATGCACAGAGTCACCGCCCTCCTCTGCCTGCCTCCAGCCACACGCAGGGAAGGCAGCCCATGCACCTGTCAAGCAGGTGCAACTCTCACACATGCGCCTGTCTGTCGTGCATCTCCTCCGAGTCTTAATCTTCCTTCGGTCCTGCAAAGGGCTTTGTACTGAAGCAGGCGTTCTCAAGGGATTAGGCTCCAGCTGGCTTTCTCCCGGGTTCTTTCAGGACCTGGAAGGGACAGCGTTTGGTCCACACTGCTTGGGACCAGTGAATCTGATTAGAAGGAACAGGACATTAAATGTCTGGGGGTGACTGGAGGCTGAAATAGAAATCTTTCAAAATGGATTCTTTTTTTTTTCTTTCATTTGTTTTAAACCCCCAAGCAGGATTCTGATATTAACTCGAAGCTCACGCAGACTTCTAATTGCGCTGCGGGGCGGAGTGCTGTGTTTCAGGTTTCTGTGCTGCAACATTTCCTTCTTCCTTTCACAGCCTGGTGGGTGGAGAGGGTCCGCAGAGTGGGATGCAAACTCACTCCTTGTCCCACGCCTCCCTGGTGCCACCTGCAGGAAGCAGCACCATGGGGCTGGAGCTCTGTGGGGTTTTTTTAATAGACATTTTATTTTTGAGAGTGGTTTTATGTTCACAGTCAAATTGAGGACACAGGTTTCTCCCCACTCAACTCCCCCCCCACACACAGCCTCCGGCATGATCAGCCTTCCCTCCCAGAGGGCCGCACTTGTCATGATCCAGGAACCTGCCTCCACCTGACCTTGTCACCCGGAGTTTACATTGCACTTGACATTCAACTTTGCTTTACTGGAACACTACTGAGAAGAGAGGAGTCTAACATTAGTGGGTGCCAACTGTGCGCTAGATGCTTTGTCCCTCCTGGGCCATTCCATCCTCCCCAGGGGAAGCGGGAATCCCTGCCAACCCTGGGATTAGGAATCCAGCAGCCCCCCTTGCCTGGAACCCCACCCCAGGGCTATGAAGGCAGCCTCCTAGAGGACAGGGCCTGTCCCCCAACTGGAAGGCAGGCGATGTTCATTCTGTGCCTGATATCCGGGACCTGTCGAGAGCCACCCCAGACTTGGTTTTGCTAAGCAAGGAATTTAAGACCTCGCCAAGGGAGAGTGGCATGTCTCCACCCTTTCTTTGTCTGGAGATACTTGTCCTCATTTCTCTGAGCACTGCTTACCACACTGCCGAGGTGAGCTGGACGTGGTCCCTGCCCCCAGGAGTCTTGGAGGGGATGATAGACCCAGCCAAGGGTTACAGGTCAGTGGCATCTTAAGTGACGTCCTCATGCCCCTGCATCCCTGCCACCCTCTCCAAAGCAGTACCTCTACCCTGCCTACCCCTCCTGGATTTCCTTCAGCACACTTGTTGCTACCAGAAGACCGTTCTTGGTTTATCGTGTGCCTCCCCCACTACAAATAAGCTTCACGGAAACTAGGATTGGATATGTCTTGTTCCCATGTTCCCATATGCCTAGCTCCCGGCACACAGTAGGATCTTTAATAAATGAATATTTACCAACAAAATGGAATGATCTCTCTCTCTCTCTCTCTCTCTCTCTCTGATACTGGGGATTGAACCAGGGGCATTATGTCACTGAACTACAACCCCAGCCCTTTTTATTTTTCATTTTGAGACAGGGTCTCACTAAGAAGTTGCTTAGGGGCTCACTAAGTTGCTGAGGCTGGCCTTGAACTTGTGATTCCCCTGTCTCTACCTTCCCAGTTGCTGGGAGATAGGCATGAGTCATTGAGCCTGACCTGGGATGACCTCTTAATCCAGCACTGGTGAGTTTGGGATCCTGAGCTCCTGGGTGGGAGATGTGAAGAGAGTGCGTGTGGCAGTGGAGTGGGCACTGGATGAAACAACCAAGGAAAGCCCAAATCTGTGGTGTGTGCTTTACCACCTTCACCATGGCTGTGTGGCATGGGCACTTCCCATGACATCTCTGAACCTCAGGCTTTGGAGCTATGAAATGGACCGTAGGCATCAAATATCTTGTTAGGGATGAAAACATGTGAAACCCTCTGCTGCTATTTTAGGAAAAGACCTTTGCAAAAAAAAAAAAAAAATGTGGTCTGTGCCTGAGTGGCAGCAGTTTTTCCCCTCCTCTGCGGCCCAGATCCACCCGTGAGCCCCCTCTGGCAAGTTTGTTGTCACTTTGCTCTCAATTTTAAAACCGGGTTCCCAGAAGTGGGTAATTTCAGCAGCTTGATTGTGTCTGGGATTCCAAAATAGAATCATTTATGCATTCCAAAGCAATCAATGAGCCGATTTGGGGGTAAGATACATCTTCTGGCTTTTTGTTTAAAAAAAAAAAAACAAACAAACCTTCAGGTTTTCAGAAGCCCATGTTTCCTGTGGAGGCCGACTCCCTGCTACCACATGGATGGTTCCGAGCTGCTCTCTTCTGTATGGAGAATGCAGAGCGGGTTCATTTTTTCTTTTCTTCCAGTCCCAGCACCTTGGCCTGCTCCCTCCTTTGAGATTTCTTGTTCCTTCTGCTAAATTGGCCGTGGCTTTGCTTCATCTGGCAGCGGTTTCAGGCTCCTTTTCCCTCCCTACCTGAGTTTCCCAGTACAGCGTCCTCCCAACTCCCAGTGCAAAGCAAACGGCCCAGCCTTCCCGACACAGTCCCCAGGTGTCTTCCTCCCCGGGATCTAAAGCTGGGGCTGCAAGGAGGACCACAGTGACGTGATTCCAAACACCGAGCACTGGGGCTGCAGGAACGCGGCAGTTTCCAAAGGTTAGCTCGGTGGAGATGGAACAGGCTTCCCAAGCAAGTCTGAACCACCCTGAGGGTTGGGCTCCGCCCACTCCCCCATCAACCTTGTCCTTCTTAAAATTTGACCAGACAGCTCCCCCCACCCTGTCCCCGTCCTTAGCTATTTTGGAGCAAGTATCCAGATGTGCAAGGTCAGCTGATAACGTGGGAAAGGCCCGGGAGGCTCGTGGTGGAGTTTTGAGGTGGCCATGGTTCACCTGACAGTGATACTTGGCAGTGACCTTGGGCAGGTCCCCTGGCTGCTCTGTGACTCCCATATCCTCTCCACTGCACCTGGCTGTTGCACATCAGAAGTTTGAAAAATATGTCTGTGGAAGTCCCACAGCGAGCATTAAAGTTATCGACTCAATTCAGTTGGCTTTGAAGACCTTCTGTGTGCCTGCTCAGTTTTGTTTTGTTTTTTTTTTAAATTGTCATTGGAAGAAAATACCAGGACTTGGGGCCTGGGAGATTGGTCGTAGCTGTTTGAATTGCAGAGTCATTTGCTAAATGTGGTCAATATTCCCGCATAGGCAGAGTTTCTTTAAAAATGTAATTGCTCCTATCTGGCTTTTGGTGTCTTCATTTTTACTTTATAGCAGTAATAAAGCCAGTGTATGAATGGGATTGCATGTCCTCATCTCCTTGATTTTCTTCGAGACCTTTAAAAATAGAGGAGACAGACAGGACAGATGCATGACCCAGCGGCCCAGCGTGTGACTGCACTGTCCCCTGGACCATCCTTCCCTGATGGGCTCCCAGGGGCTTTAGAGAGGAAGAAAAGGAGAGAGCTATTTCCAGAACCATTAAAGCAATTAATGCAGGTAGGAGTGGTGCTTTGATAACACAGCTTCTGCACTTAAAAAAAAAAAAAAAAAAAAAAGAAAGAAAGAAAAAAAAACAAAACACAACTTGTAATTTATTTGAACCGCATCTGAAATGACGTGCCAGGCCTTGGAGAGATGCTTTCCGATTAAGCAGTGTGGTCCAGCTTTCAGAATTCACCTCCTGTGGAGGTTTGAAAGCTACCGCTCAGGATGCAGGTGAGCCTTGCTGACCACTCTGTCCTCCTGGCCCCTGGGGAAGGGGTGGCAGCTCTGGTGTGTCTGGACCCAGCATCCCATTTCCTTCATTTCTCTCCTGTGCCTCCTTGTTCTCTCTGGGAGTCCCAAAGCCTTCCCAGGTTTCCCCAACTCTCTGGAGCCCTCTTCCTCCTCCAGGAGTCCAGTGCTGAGATTTTAAGTCATTTCAAAGGTCAACGCACACAGATCTCCCTCCACGTCCTTCCTTCCTCTCCAGTCTGTATCTCTGCCCGCTGTCCAGCTCGCCGTCTCTGAACAGGATCTGTGCATCCTTTGAAGGCAGCTGTTTCTACCTGTGTTTCCAGCCCTTCTCCAGCATTAGGAATAATCTGTATTTGCTCTGGACGTCCTGGCACATCTTCAGCCTTCTGATGGCCCTTCTCCTGCCCTCAAGTTGTGGACATGTCCCAAGTTAGTCGCCTCGACCTGCTTCTCCTCTCTGGGGGACCACGCCACCTTCAGTGTGGCTGGCTCTTCAGGATGGCCCTGTCCCCAGCCTATCCCCCTCCCTGCCATCCCTGCTCCTCAGCCGCAGTGACCTCCTCACCCGTCTCATCCATTCCCATCCTGGAAGCAGGGTGAACCCTAAAGTGTCTGCCTGGAACCTGCTCTTGAGCTGGGAACCCACAGAGAGCCTTCAGGCAGCTAAGGGTCTCAGCCCTGAACCTACAGAAGATTCTCCTGTCCGGCTGTCCCCTGGATGGGACCACACTTGATCCAACACTAACAGCCTCCCCCGGAACCAGGCTTTGTTTCTCTCCACCTTCGACACCCATGTCCCTGTTAGGCCAGACCTCCACTGTGTCCCCAACAGACCTGCCCGCCCGCCCTTGCTCCCATCTACAGGAGACCTTCATCCCGCCCTCGCCCCCCTCTGCCTGCCAGCCCCTTCCCCTTTTCCAGGACACACTTGTATTCCCCTCCTCCTCCTTGTTGTCATTGAGTCATGATGACCTTCACCTGAGTGACGCTTGCAGCGGGCCAGCCCTGGCTTCAGTATAAACTCATTGAAACCCCACAGCAGGCCTTGCAAAGAGTCTGTCACTTGCCTTTTGTCTCAGATGCAGGTAGTGGCAGAGCCTGCTTGTAAACCCAGGCGTTGTTGTCCTGAGAGACTGCAGAGACAGGTGACATCTCCCTGTGCTGGGGCCTGGGCCCTGGAGCCTGTCCGCGTTCAGAGCCCAGCTCTGTTGCTTTGTAGCTGTGGCGTCTGGAACGAGCTTCTCAGCCTCTGACTCTGGGATCCCTCCACCACAGAGGGTGGTGTGAACGGTAGGGAAATGGCAGGCAAGCTTTCGCCATCCCCAAAACGGGTGCGATGGCCGCGCAGACAATGTGTTAAAGCGCGTTGGGCGCGTCAGTGAACTTGAGCATGTGACGATCGCCCGCTGCGTTCAGACCATGGCGCTGGGATCTGTTTTTCTGCTGGGCGAGGCTCGTCCTGGCTCTGGAGAAGCACAAAATAAAGAGCACACGAATAAATGTCACCACCCGGGAGAGTTGTGTGTGCCATGGTGACCTCTGCTGGGATTCTTTGCATTCCCTCTGACTCTTCCCCTACAGCCTGAGGGAAAGGAGACTGGGAATCACAGGAAATGGTGTCCAGCTGCAGGCGCATGGATGGGAAGAAGAGGACCGAGATGGGAACCCAGGTCCATGTGCCTCCAAAGCACATGCTCCTTGTCTCTGCTCTTAGCTGTCTAGAAAGACCACAGGGTGAACAGCCCAGGGTGGTGCTGGCCCCCAGGGGGGCTCTGTGAGTGTGTGTGTCTCCTCCCCAGGTTTTCCTCGGGGGGGGGGGGGGGGGGGGCGGGGGGGGAATGACTTTGTAGACATTTGGTGAGAAAACCCACGCGGAGCCAGTTCACCCACGCCCTGGCCACCTTCCCTCCTGGATGCATGCATGTCATCCCCAGGCTTCAGGGACATCTCTGTTATCTGTCTCTCTCCATGCCCTGACTTTGGTCAGCTTTTTATTTTGTGCATTGTCCGTGAAAATCCCCTGATAGGGAACTGTGACCTCAACTAACCCCCTTTCCAATAAACTGGTGTCTGGTGAAGTCCTCTCCTTCCCGGCGGAGCCTGAGGTCCTCTGAACACAGCGAGGAGCAGAACAGGTTGCCTCTGGGCCTGGGGTACAGGCTGTCTGTCCTCAACCCCACCACACTCTGGACAAATGAAAGGGCCATTTGGTTTGGCTTATAGAAAACTCTGGGGTGAAGTTCAGTGGCAGAGCGTTTGCCTGGCTGCATGAGGCCCTGGGTTCCCTCCCTAGCACTGCAAAAAAAAAAAGTAATTAAAATTAAATGTGTGTGTTTGCATATGTGTGCAAATGTCTTTCTGTATTTATTTTAGTAAACTAAGATATATGGGCTCGATTCTTAAAACTCGGAAAGCCCAGGAAAACACAGAAGAAACAAACACAAAATCGTGGCTAGCCCACTGACCCCCAAGTGATCACTGTTGGCAGTTGGATTCCCGACTTCCCGGTAACCTGAGTGTGTTTGCACTGGGAATTCACACACCTGCCAGTTTGGACGTCGTTATCTACCCGTTTTCCTCGCCAAGCCATGCATCATGACTGTTTTCCCACTTTGATAAATGTTTCCAGAACGTGATTTTTAATGACTGCATAATATATTGCAGCAAAGAGATACATGATTTATTTAACTAATTTCTTCCTGTTGGACAGTTTGTTTTTTCCGTGCTATCCATATTGCTGTTTTTCACATCCTTGCACATTAATCCTTAAGCGCGTCTCTAATAACTCCTGGGGCTGTCTTTCTGGAGGTGTTATTGGCTCAGGGGAAAGGCATAATTTTAAGACTTTTGATAACAGTTGCCAAACAGTTCTTGGGAAGGGAATTATTTTGCATAATCCCTCCTGCCAATATTAGCAGCCTGCAAGAGCCCCAGTTTTCCCCTGGCCATGCCAACATTGGGTATTATGGTTTTCCCCGGTTTTTCCAATGTCACAGACAAAGAAAAAGGTATCCTATTTTAATTCGCATAATTTAAGTAGGTCGAACTCCTTTAGGTGTTTGTTGTTTTGTGTGTATAACTTACTGATAACCTATGCCCATTTAATCTCAAAGTTTTATATTTGAACCTCATCAAGTCTGTCTTTTCCATTCTGATGTTTGCTGAGTCTGTTTTTTTTGGTTTTTTTTTTGGCAGGGGGTGGGTAACCAGGGGTTGAACTCAGGGGCACTCAACCACTGAGCCACATCCTCAGCCCTATTTTGTATTTTATTTAAAGACAGGGTCTCACTGAGTTGCTTAACGCCTTCCATTGCTGAGGCTGGCTTTGAACTTGTGATCCTCCTGCCTCAGCCTCCAGAGCCGCTGGGATGACAGGCGTGTGCCACCGCACCTGGCTGCTGAGTGTGTTTTTGAAGCACAGTTGATCCTCCACCTTGAATTCAAATTCTTCAGTGTGAAATCAAATTCAGCTGGAAACCCTTCACTCTTTCAACTGAGAGTGGTCAGAAAGAGTTGAGGGACAGGGATATAAGGAGTCTGGGAAGGCAAGAAGCCCCATCAACATATCTGCTCAGGAGCTGAGAAAAAGACATTGATGTACGCTCATATTCCTGATGGATATATGTGCATTGGACATCAACCCCAGACAATAAAATACTCCATTGCAAACCCATCAAGCCTCCTCTTGAGCCATTATATTTATGACTCCTAGAGTCATGTTAGTTCTTCCTTAAAAAAAGAATAAAGAGAAAAGAACATTTGTAAAGCAATTTACTTAAATTATAAGGGGCTAAAAGTCAGGCTTAGTGGGTAATGGAAGAATTGCATTAAAAAGGAATCAGTATCTTTCTGGGATCTGCGCTGGCTTTGTCTTGTGAGTTGTTTTGCAAAGGGGTGGTCACCCTATCACTTTCTTGCAAATTTCTTGTAGCATTATCCCCAAGGTCGGGTTTTCTCCTTCCTTTGGGGGTGCATTTTCTCACAGCCTGCTCTCAGTAAGACATTCAGGGGAGAACAGGGGCTTTCTCAGTTCAGGTCTCTATCCCAGCCCTTGGGATCCCTCCATGTTTCCAAGATGAAAGTGAGGTTTTCCTCTTACTCACAGAGCCTTTGGACAAGGTCAAAGTCTTGTTCAAGAAGGGCAGGGAATGAACCATTGGTTTTTAAAATACCGCTGCGGGAGGCGCCAGTGAAAGGCACATTAAGTAGCATGAAGGAAGGTCTGCAGAGAGGAGCTTCCCTCCTGCCTCCTCTTAAACCTCTCACCAGGGGGTCCCCTCCCATGCCCCAGCTTGCTCCTGGCAGCCACAGTTCCTGGATCCCCTGCTCCCTTGAGGGTCTTCCATATACTTTTTGCAGCTGCTTCTGGAGGCTCATGCTGAGCTGTCTGTAGGGAGGGTCTTGGAGGGCACCCTGCCCTGCAGTCCTGGTGATTCTCCAGGGATGCAGCAGCCAGAGCCTGGGCCATAGCTGCACAGAGCTGGAGCAAAATGGGCAGGCCTTGTAGTGTCACAGCTGTGTCCCGGAGCCTGGCCCCTGCAGGCACACAGATGTCGGTGAGGATCCCATGCAGCTGTGGGTGTTTGAGAAATAGCAAAGCCTTATCTCACCCCTACCTGCTTACCGAAAGAATATGGAATTAGCGATTTGGGGACTTTGATGTAGGGAATGTTCACAAATGACATGTATCTTAGACCACACTCGGCAGTGGCCAGGTGTTTCCTAGGAGTGGTGGGAGAGGGACAGGAGTCTCCCGAAAGCAGAGTTTTATTGTTCAAGCATCTGCGGCAAGGATCTCAGCCTCCAGATGCTTGGAAGGGGTGTCAGATCCTAGAGATGGGTGTAGATTTTAGCATTTATTCATCTGCTCAGCAATTGTTTTATGGAGCACCTGCTCTGCGACTGGCATAATTTAACACATTCTTCAGCCTCTACATAGATCATTTACTTATTTGTTCATATGTTTATAACTAAGATTGCTCTTATGTCAAGAGCAACCGAGAGGCTTAAACTGAAAAGCGCATTATTAAAAAGGTAAACGGATCAGAAGTGAAGTTTGACAGTCTGCGAGCGCTTGTGTGGATGCCGTCTTTGATAAAAAGAGTATTTCATCTTTAAATTGAATTCTGAGCTTCCTAAAACCGAGGCAGAAAGAGAAATGAATAGATTATTTAGATCCCGCTAGAGGATTCCTTGGTACTTCCGGAGAGAACCTTCCTCGGGGAGGGCTTCCTTGCATGTATGTCCTCGTTGTCACTTTAAGTGGAGTCCCCTGCCACCTTGTGGGGTTCTGCTTGTTGATCCACCTGTGATGAAGCCAGAGGTCCTGGCTTCCTGGTCTGTTAGAGGGTGGAGCTAGAAGGAGAACTTGAACAGGAATGTGGGATGTGGCCTCTCAGGGGCAGTGAGCAGCACGTGCAGGGGCCTGAAGTGGAAAGAGCCGGTGATCTGATACTGTAAGAAAGCTCAGGTGGCAGGCGGGGGCGGGGATGGGCTGGTCAGGTGTGGGGCAGCCGCCCAGGCCTGAGATGCACCTTATATCAGAGGCAACAAGGAGCGTTGGGGACAATAAGGGACAGGGTCGGCTTATATTTTAAGTGGATCATTTGGCTGCTCTTCAGAGGCTGATTTTGGGGGCTGAGAGCGGAGGCTGGGGCCCATGCAGTAGTGGTCCCTGTGCGAGGTGATTGACACAGAAAGATGGTGCAGGTGGAAGGCACCCTGAAGACAGTGTGCTAATTAGGGATTTACTTTCCCATGACATTAAGATATGCTACTGGGGCACAGAGACCACACTGCTAATTTCTGTCTTCCCTCTAGGCAGGGATGATGGGTAGGGTCTTTCCAGGGCTTGTGGTTGTCATCTGCCTAAGGCTCCGGGGTCTGAGGGCCTCTGACCTGTACCTGCCATGTCTGTCTTGGGACAAGGTGTAGGAGCAGCCTTGTGTTCTCTGAACCCCCTTGAGCTGCGGTGAGGGCTGTGGGAGGGGAGGCACCGGTTTAGAGAGTCCAAGATTCATATCCAAGCCCTATCCTCTCTGTGACCTTACATGGGACATTACCATTATGACTTTCCTCATCTGTGCAGTGGGAAGAATAAAATGTCATCAGGCTGGGCATGGTGGTGCACACCTGTAATCCCAGCACCTCTGGAGGCTGTGGCAGGAGGATTGCAAGTTCAAGGCCAGCCTTGGCAACTTAGCAAGACCCTATTTCAATATAATTTCAAAAAGAGGCTGGGGATGGCGCTCAGTAGGGCACCTGACTGGCACGTGTGAGACCCTGGGTCCCATCCCCAGCATGCCCCCCCACCCAAGATGCGGTCATTGTAATCTTTCTGTTACTAACAGTATCACCCTCCATTTGCCCAGGGCCTCCTGTGTATCACCCAGTGCAGAATATCCATCAGTGCTCATTTGGCCCACAGGATAATTCTGAGGGTGGGCATTAGCAGCCTGATTTAACAGGTGAGAAAACAGGCTCAGAGAGGTCAAGTACCTTGTCTAAAGTCTCAGAGCTAGGAAGGGTGGAACATCTTTTGGGAACTTCCATTGGAAAATTACCCTAGGTCATTGCCCCTACCCTAAGCCTCCACCACGTTACCCTTTTTATATTGGTGTTTTGCAATACTTAGGACCCAAGAGTTAGCCCCCAGGTGAAGTTGGAAGATAGAGCCTGAAAGTAGGAAGGAAGGGGAGCACTGCTTTGGGATACTGTTGGGAAGCCTCCACGGAGGCCCATCCAGGGGCCCACTACGAGACGAGGTGGCACAGTGCTGCCCCCTGCAGGTGGCTGTAGGAACCACACCTGGGAGAGAGGCCGGCCCCAGGACACATCCAAACCCCAACTGTAGTGACGTGGGCTGCTTTGCCTGCTGCCTCAGGTTTTCCGCTGCATCTAGAAAGTCAAATGCAGCATGCTTCAAGATGGGCCTGAGAAGGGTCTTCATTGCAGATGTTTGTGCTGCAAAAAATAAAAATAAATAAAAAGGAGAAGCGCCCTAGATGTTTATCTATAGGAGAATCCCATGGTAGCGAGTCCCTGCGTGCACGTGGGAAGAGATGAGCTTGATGCCATTGAGTTGGTGAGGAAAGACCCTCAAGATAAGCTTCATCTAAAATAAAAAGATGGAGCAGAAGATGTGCAGTGTGAGTCAATATACGTGACACCCAGAAGACAGCTTTGCATATGTCCAAAGGCACGTGTATAGAAGTCCAGAACAGGCTACGTACACACAGACACACACACACGTACGTACACACAGACACACACACACGTACGTACACACACACACACACACACACATACGTACACACACACACACACACACATACGTACACACAGACACACACATACACACATACGTACACACACACACACACACACATACGTACACACAGACACACACATACACACATACGTACACACAGACACACACACACATACGTACACACAGACACACACATACGTACACACAGACACACACGTACGTACACACACACACACACACATACGTACACACAGACACACACACACACACACGTACGTACACACACATACACACATACGTACACACACACACACACACACATACGTACACACAGACACACACATACACACATACGTACACACAGACACACACACACACACATACGTACACACAGACACACACATACACACATACGTACACACACACACACACACATACGTACACACAGACACACACATACGTACACACAGACACACACGTACGTACACACACACACACACACATACGTACACACAGACACACACATACGTACACACACACACACACATACGTACACACAGACACACACATACGTACACACACACGTACGTACACACAGACACACACACGTACGTACACACACACACACACGTACGTACACACAGACACACACACACGTACGTACACACAGACACACACACGCACACATGCTGGTTTGATTCAATCCTCACAGACACCTGTGAGATAGTGCCACTGTAACCGCCCAGAGCTTCAGGTGGCAGAGCTAGGTGGGGGTCCCCTGCCTGGCTCCAGAGCTGAGGTCCCAGCCCCTCCTGCTTCCCTCTCCAGAGTCCCCTCGGGTCTGAGGGTTCTGTGCTCACCTCCGTGAGTTCTGTGGGCTGGTGGCCTGGGTCTGATTCTCTTCAAGCCCAAGTGCTGCTCCCTGTGCCTAATTGGAGCAGATTCCTCAGGACCCCCGGCACATAGAGACCTCATTCAGTACTTGTTGGATGGATGGACAAATGAATGGGTCTGAAGGAGCAAGGGGAGGTCATACAGAAAACAAGCTCCAGTGTGTCTCGGGACTTGTCTGGTGGTCTCAAAGACAGGAGAATGAAAGGGACCCAGAGCCTACGGTGTTGCCGGTGGCAGAAACAGAGAAGCAGGCTGGTGCCTTCGGAGGAGCCACCACAATCTGGGAGGGCTGCCTGGAGGTGGAGGGAGAAGCTGAAGGAGGAAGGCAGGGCAGATAGGAGGAAGGCGGATTAAAGGAAAGGATGGTTCCTACAAGGAAGAAAGGGGGACCTGGCGAGGAGCTCGAGGTCCTTTATACTGGGGTCCATATAGAGTCAGCTTCACAGAACGCCTTCAGCTTGTGCTGGGAAAAGGAGCGGCGGGCACACTCAGGAAGGTATCATCCTAGTAAGGACGTAGGCCCTCGTGTGTGCCAGGTACCGTGTAGGTGGTGTGCACTATCCTAACAATTCTTACAACAGTTGCTTTTTTTTTTGTTTGTTTGTTTGTTTGTTTTTTGGGAACGTGGATTGAACCCAGGGGCCCTCTACCACATCTCCATCCCCTTTTAATTTTCCAGTTTTGAGACAGGGTCTAAGTTGCTGAGGCTTGCCTCATACTTAACCGTCCTCCTATCTCAGCCTGCCATGTCACTGGGATTATAAGCATCCCCGTCACACCTGGCTAACAGTTGCAAAATGCAGACCTGAGCACAGAGAGCTTAGGTGATTTTCCTAGTGCCACACAGGAGGTCATCAGCAGACCCGAGGACCATTATGCAGTGTCTGAACCCAAAGGCACGCTGGTCAGCGGGGCGGAAAGAGCAAGCCGCATCGTCCTTTCAGATCACGAACCTCATCTCAGCACGGTTCTCCTTCCTGATGTTCAGAATCTCTGTTCCCCCAAAAAGAAGAGCCTGCCCCTCGAGGTCTGTGCCCCGGAGTGAGCTGGATGAGTCACCAGCGTTACTTGGGGCTTCTGGGGACCTTCTTTTGCACATGCTCAGTAGCGACCATCTTGTGCCCTTGAGGTCCGGTCCGGTTTGTGTTTGGTGCATGTGTTGTGCTGGGCCTTCTCCCTGCGCTATGGCCCCAGGCCGGGCCACAGTCCTCTGCCCTGCAGAGAAGGGTGTCAGCCTGGCCTCTGATTTGGGGGTTTTAGAATTGACTCTCTAAGTGGGGCCCTTCGCCTTCCGAGAGCATTAAGCCAAGTAGCGAGTTGTTGACTTGGACGACACCCACGTGCGATTTCCAGTTCCTTCCTCGCAGCACTGCCCGGGTGGGTTGTTTTCTGGTGATGGACGCGTCTCAGCCATGCCACCTGCCCGGTCTGATGGAGAGGGCTCTGATCTGAGTTGGTGACACAGGCAAGCCCCAGGGTCGGTGTTACTACGAGGCACAGGAGGACAAGGGTGGGAACATGGCGCTCTGGCGGCCTCCCTGGTTGGCCGGGGGCTCCCCCCAGATCCCTCCCATTTGAAGGCTCCTATGGCTACAGAGAAGGTGGGAGGAGATGTGGAGACAGAGGCCAGCCACCTGCACAGGTTGGGAATTCGGGCTGCTTTAATGTAGGGGTTGCATGTGATTTATCGTCTGCAGGTGGCTGTCTACAGAGCAAGGGCACAGCCATAGTGCCACTGGGGGGCACTGACCCCTGGCCTTCAGGTTCTTTGAAGGTCCCCGGCTGCCCCTGAGGTGCCGAGTTGGGGTTTGCATCCTGCTACCCCTGAGATCTCCATGGCCCCCTCCCAGCTGATACGGAACCTCAGAGTCCCAGGTCTTGGTCAAGGTCCAAGGATTTGGGTCGGTGACCTGGGAGCAATGGCCCGCACAGTCCCCAGAGCTCACTCCTGGGATGGGGAAGTCTGAGGTGGTTTGTCGGGCCCAGCCCACCTGCAGGCCTACCTGAGACTGATCCCCGTGTGTCTCCAAGGCCTCGATCTCTCTGCTGTCAAGACCCTGACCATCAGGCTCCATGAGCCAGGGAGATACAGCAGTTTTGTTTGGGGCAGGACCTTAGTGATCACTAAGTACCCCTTGGTCATTACCAGAGGGCAAAACCAAGGCCTGGCAAGGGGAGCTAGCAGCCCCAGGTCACCTGCGACCCAGTGGCACAGTGCAGCCTGCTTCGGAGGCCCGCGCTGACCAGAGAAGTACAGTGAGTGGCCGGTACAGCTGACCACAAGTGGAACCTTGCAGTTCCCCGGGTGGCCGGGATAGCAGAAGCCTGGCGGATGGCTGGCGGGGAGAGGCAGTAGTGAGCTTGCTCTAGAAGTTCCCTCCTCCAGGCCTAATGCCCTTTAAATAAAGAAGCCATAGTGAATATGGACGAGGCCCGGAGGTGGTGGGAAGGTGAACCCGGCTTCTCGGGCCCCCTCCTTTCCTGCGTGCCACGTTCAATGTGTTGTAGTTAAATTAAAGACTGGGGCGGGGGGGGGGGGCGTTCCGCGGAGTCCAGGGGGCCCAGGCCATCTTCCAAGCCCACTTGGGTGTTGAAAGTGCTGACTCAGGAATCTTGCTGCCTGCAGAGTCGCCAGCGAAATCAAACAGGCAACATAGGGAGAGGGCGTCCTTGTCCTCCTCAAAGAAGAGTGGTCAGCGGGCCTTCCAGAGTGACCTAAGCTGAGTGAGTGGCAGGTTTTACAGCCCCGAAGTCTTGTGACGGGGAAACCGAGGTGCAGAGGGGAAGGGGCTTGCCCTGGGCTGGCCTCCTGTGTCCTGAGCTGTGCCCCTCCGTCCCTTCCCCTCTAGGGACTTCAGAGTCCTCTTTTGTAAAATCCCGGGCGTGGGCGGGCAGCGGGTGGGCCCTCTGCAGAGCCGCTCTCCACAGTGTTCTCATCAAAGGCGTTGACCTCCTCTGCTTCTCAAGGTTGTGCCGGCCTATTTATAGCACTGACCAAGAGGGTTCCGCCGCGGCCACGAGAAGGAATACAAATGACGCTGCGTGTGGCTCATCCTCTCCCCCACTCTCCCTTTCAACTCCTGGGACAGTGCTCCCCGGTGGCATCTGAGCTCCCCTCCTCCATGCAGATACTCCCCAGGAGACAGGCGAGTGGGCTCTGCCGTCTGCTGAGCACCTACTGTGCGCAAGGCTCTGCACTTCCTGCCTGTCACCTCCTTTCACCCTCACCCCTGACAGATGGGTATCATCCCTCCCCACCTCACGGTGCTGCCTGTGGGGTACGCAGCCCACTCATGGTGGAAGTGCCTGACTCCATGGCCCTCGGTCTCTTCTTCCCTCCACGCTCCTCTGCTCTCACTCCAGCACCACCGGCCGGACTCGCTGTGGCTGCACAACATGTCCCTAGGGGTTCCCATTTCTGTGGGGGGAACGCTTTACTTTCTTACCTAATCAGACCAGCCTTTTCTTAGGCCCTACTGTTCTACGGGGAGCCCTGGGGATGCCGAAAGAACACTAAATCTTTCCCTGTTTATTGTCTTAAAATAATTTTTTTTTAAAGCAGAGTTTTGGTGAGCTACCACCCCAGGCCAGGGCTGGCACTGAGCTGCGAGTGGAGGCCCAGCGCCTTGGGGCCCGCCTTTCCTCCTCTGGGAGGGGTCTGCCCGTCAGAGCCCCTGCACACAGCCAGCCCCTGCACCCCAACCCGCTGACTCTGCAAGCTCAGTCCTTGGTCCCCTTGTCCTCCAGGTCCTGGGAGTTGGAGAGCCGCGTGCAGTGGGGGGTGGGGGGGTTGGGGGGGTGGGTGTTGCTGAGAGCCCAGGGGCCCTCCTTTTAAGGCACGTTATTATTTGCGTGTGTGGTACTGAGAGCAGTGTGCCCTCGCTGTGGGTCATGTGGGAACTATGGAGAAGTAGGAAAAGCAAGACATCATCACCCGCAGCCCCACTCGACAGAGAAACACTGAACGCGGGCACGGGACTTCCCTGGTTTTTTCCTGTATGGTTTTTCTTTCTCTTAATAACTGAGACCATACCATGAGGACATGATTCGTAGCCGGTTGACCCCACTTAACATTGAAATATATCACATGTCCACGGCTTCACAAACTCTTTGTCCATATGATTTTTATGGCAGCATAAAATCTCAGTATGTGTCTATGTTCTCAGCGACTCACAGAGCCTCCAGCTGCGGTGGTTAGGGAGCCAGGGCCATCGGGGAGCCAGGGCCACCAGGACAAAGTGCCAGAGGTGGGGGCGGCTTCCACTACAGGAATTCATTTGCCACCATTTCTGGAGCCGGGAAGTCTGAGCTCGGGGTGCCAGTGTGGTTGGCTCCACTTCCCGGCTTCCAAATGGCCACATGCCTGGGTCCCCGGAGGAGACAGGAACAAACTCTGGTCCCTCTCTTCTATGACGATGGCCTCACCCTGCGGACCCCAGCTAACTCCAACTGCCTCCCACGGGCCCCATCTCTAATGACCATCGTTCGGGGGCGGGGCTTCAACATTGGAGTTTCGGGGGAGACACACATTCAGTCCCTAACATGGGGTGCGCTTGCAGTTGATCTAGCACCTGGTGACTGCCTCCGAGTCAGCATCGCCCTCACCGCTCCAGGTGCATTGTGGGAAAGCAATATGGCGACCTCAGCTTCTACCCAGGGCCTAGAGTTCAGGATTATCACCCTGCGTGGTTGTTCCAACCCAGCCTTTAAAAAACAAAGATGGTGTCTACACTCAAAATGAGTAGCTGTAGGAAAGGAAGCCCCTATTAGCCGTGTGGGCAGGTGATTTCCCTCCATATCTATCCAAGTAGTAGACCACTCTGCACTCCCAAGATTGGATCCCTTGAGAATTTCATGAGATAGTACCTGTCGGATGCAGGGTGGAGCACCCGACACCCACAGGCCCTTTAACAATATTAAGCTATTGTTATTATCAATGTTTTTTTCATTTGCCTCTCACCTAGAATTTTACTGGTGTCCCCAAGACCATCCCCAGACTCAGTGATTAACTAGAAAGGCTCAGTGGGTTCAGAATACACAGTTGTCCCCGGGTCTCTGGGCGATGGGTTCCAGGACCCCCTCTGGATATGAAAATCCGCTGATGCTTACGTCTGTTTTGTACAAGTTGCACACATCCTGCACATGCTTTGTGATCTCTAGATTATTTATAATACCCAATACAGTGCAAATGCTGTGTGAGTAGTTGTTACTCTGTATTGTCTGGAGAATAATGACAAGGAAAACGTCTGTACGGGTTCAGTCAGATCCATTAAAAAAAAATATGTTTGGCCCGTAGTTGGTTGAATCTGCGGACGCAGAACCCGTGGGCACGGGCGGCTGGCGGCTGTGTACTCAGGGTTAATATATATTACATCAGAAGGAAACAAACCAAAATGAGCATAAGGAAGAGACACATTGGCAAAGTCCAGAGGAAGTCCAGGCTCCCGAGGGACCTTCGGTGAGTCATGAGGCTTAATTCCTTCAGCACCAGACTGTGCCCACAGGAGTGCAGTGCTGCCTGCCCAGGAAACTGACTAGAGAGCCCTAGAAAGGTTTTATGGGGGCTCTCTGCCGGCACCCACATTCCAGACGCCCAGAGGGAAGGCAGGTGTTCAGCACAAACCCCAGTTTGCAGGTCCATTCACAGCGAGCCCCACGTATCAGACAGGGTCCAAGGGTCCAAGTGCACAGAGGCCCTGCTGGGGACAGCAGCCTGGGTCTGCTGGGCACCTTCTATCTGCAGGATACTATCCCAGGAGATCAGATTTCTTGTATTGGGTCGGCTTGAAGATAGGGGAGAGGCAGGTGTCCCCATTTCTACAGGCCAAAAGTAAGGGTTGGGGCGGGGAGGCCGACTTGGGGGCTGGGTGGCTCCTCCACGTGGGGTCCTGAGAGGAAGCAAGGTCTCCCTAATGGCAAGGGGGGAGTGCTCCCTTCCCTCTAACTCTGTGTTCCCCTCTCTCTCTAGGCTCTGAAGGGCTCCAAGAAGCTGGTGCTGTCCGTGTACTCTGCGGGGCGCATCCCTGGAGGCTATGTCACCAACCACATCTACACCTGGGTGGACCCGCAGGGCCGCAGCACCTCCCCGCCCTCGGGCCTGCCCCACCCCCAGGGCAGCAGCGCTCTGAGACAGCCGGAGGGTGACCTGAGGAGCGGCCTCTGTCTCCTGCAAGGCCGGGATGAGAAAAAGGTGAGCTGCAGACTGCTGGGTGGTGCGCATGCCCAGCAGGACAGGCGCCTCCCAAACCCGGAGTGGTGACCGGCAGGGGCTGGGCCGGGGCTTTGTCCTTACCCTGGGTCCCTCTTGAAGGGCGTTGTCTCCTCCTCCGTTTCTTGTGCAGTGTTTACTACAGTAGAGGCTGAGCTGCCCCCAGTACTGGGATGTCATGAGGGTCGCTCTCCCTGCTGCAGCCAAATGGATGGACAGTCAGTCTGGTGGGCAGCTCGGGCCCAGGACTGGCCCTGGGATCTAGATCCCCGCCATCCACTAGGCACTGGGGCACGGACCCCCTGCGAGGGTTGGGGGGGCTGGTGCACCAGGTCCCAGATCAGGTCCTGGGAAAGGAGAGGAGAGAGAGCTGGTGACAGTGTCCTTCCATCAGCGATGGCTGCCCAGCATGGCAAGGCGGGCCGCGAACCTGACCCAGGCCCCAGGCAGCCCTCCGGAGATGGCCAGAGAGCATGCTTCCCTGGTGGGGAGGGCCCCGCGAGCACCCAGCCTGGCCACCTCGAGGAGGCCCAGGTGCCCGCAGGCCTCCAGCCGCCGCCCTGACCGCGCTCTCAGGGAAGCTTTGGCAGCGGGGCTTGAGCCAACTCCTGCCCAGGAGGAATGTACTAGAAGGGTGTGGGCAGGCCCGGAGGTGAGGCTGGGGCACTCGCCAAGACTTCCCTGTGTCCTTCCGCTTAAGAGGCCTAGTCCAGGGTGGGACACCCGATTGGCTGGCGGGAGGCCAGGCGTTTTGATTGGCAGGACCAGCTGGGGGAGGGGTGCTTGTCCAGCGCATCGTGGAGTGTCGTCACCTGAAGGAGGAGGCAGAGGCATCAAAAAGTACCCCCTACAGAGCCCTCCTCTCCCTACAAGTGGACTATTTGTTTCATAAAGGAGAAAGAGGTCTAGGTCCCTGATGTCTTAGCCTTCTCTCTGGCTGTGTGCCTTGCTCCCAGACCAGCTCCCAGCTGTTTTAGGACCTGGATCCTGACAGCCAGGAAGCTGCCCAGCTTGGGGCTCCAGGCCAGGCACCTCCCCTGGAGACTCTCTCCGCTCTCCCTTTCCTGTGGAGGAGACCGTGGCATTTATTCCATGCGTTGGTGTTCTTTGCTCAAACGTCAGGATGCAGCATTCAGGAGATCACCGCGGCCTCTGGTCGCTGTTGGGAGGTCTGCGGGCACCTGGGCCTCCTCAAGGTCGCCAGGCCGGGCAGCTCCTGAGCCCTCCCCACCAGGGAAGCATGCTCTCTGGCCATCTCCGAGGGCTGCCTGTGGCTGGGTTGTGTTCACGGCCAACCTTGCCATGATGGGCAGCAAACTCCCTGTCTTTCTGGCAAGCCCTCTCCTCCCTAGGTGGAGCTCTGTACCCAGGCACCTTCCCTGAGTCCTCCAAGACACCTGCTAGGTGGAGGTCACCATCAGCATCTTATAGAGAGACTCAGCAGGTGGCAGCCGGGAGGTGCTCCATAAGCCCCCCAGTCCTTGTGGTGCACCTGCGGTGTGCCTGACATGTCCTGGGAGCTGGGGATAAAGCTGAGGCCCTGCTGTGAGGGCGCAACGGAGGTGGGGAGGGAGGTGAAGATCCAGAAAGGAGCACAGAGGAGCACAATGAGGGACATGGGTGTCCTAGTCTGTTTTCTGTTGCTGCAACAAATACCACGGACTGGGTGAGTTATAAAGAACAGAGGTTCACTGGGCTCTGTTCTGGAGGCTGGGAAGCCCAAAGGCCTTGGTGAGGCCCTCTTGCTGCCCCATGACATGCAGGGGACATCACATAACAAGACAGAGCAAGTCCGCCAGCTCAGATTGCTCTGCTTCTTCTTTAAAGCCACCAGTGCCACCAGGGGAGCCCCCACCCACCCACACACCAGCTGCACTGACCTCATCTAATCCTATTTTCTCCAAAGCTCCCCCTGCAAATACCATTAGCATATGAATTTGCAGATTAAGTTTCCCTTATGTGCAATTGGAAGGATGCATTCAAACCACAGTAACTGTGGGAAGCCAGAGGGGGGTGTTCTGGGAGGTGCCTGAAGGTGTTCAGGGAGGTTCTCTCTGAGAAGATGACTTCTGAGCTGAAACCCCCAGAAGGAGAAGGAGGCTTCCTGTACCATTTTGAGAGTTGAAAATCCCAGGCAGCAAGGGCAGCATGTGCAAAGGCCCTGAAGTAGAACTGAGCCCAGTGTCTTCACTGACATCATGTTGGAATTCTGTGGGTGGGAGGATGAGGGTAGATAAGTTCCCGTCTGGGCATCTTGGAGTAACTTCTATAAGAATGCATAAGGCCGAGGTTGAGAGAATCTGGTACCTGGGAGGACCAATGGAAGTACCCCAGACAACACCAGAGGGGGTTCTTCACCAATTTCACTGCTGGATTTATTATGGGGATTAAATGGGATAGTGTCAGTATGGCAGGAGTGGTTCAAATCTTGGCAGCTGTGTGGCTTTGGACAAATTGCATAACCTCTCTGAGCCTCCATTAGCCATTTCCTCCTCTGTGGAATGAACACAGCAGTAGAACTACGCCCCCCACCTAGGTAAGCTCGTGGTAGCGAGGACCTTGGTCTTGAGTCTGGGTGGCTCCTTCGTGCCTGGGACAGTGTGGATGCTCAGTAAGTGTGTATGACACAAATGACTAAATTAAGGTGGAATCTGCCTGGGCCCTGCACACAGCGGAGGCCCCAGACACTTGCAGCACGGGACCCTGCACCCTGTGGGGACCCGGGTGCTCGCTGTTCTTTGCAGAAGTGCAGACAAGAGTGTGGCCATGGCTTCCCGAGTTGGCGATTTTGGTTGTGGCCTCTGAGCAGCTGTCCTCCTCATGCCTTTGGTGTTGGTGTTCCCCCAACTCTCCAGGGAGGGAGAAGCACTTCCTCACCTCTGTCACCCGTGTGTCCCCGGCCAGCGAGGTGATGCTCACGGGCAGCAGTTCCCAGGCCTCTGACCTTGAGGATTTTTCTTGGTTAATAGATTCCACAGGTGGGAGAGGACTCCTGGGTTGCTCTGGGGCCCCCCATGGCCCTCCTGTCCTCAAAAGTCAGAGAAGTCACATGGGGACAGGGTGGTGGATTTAGCTTTCTGAGTCTCTCTAGGGTAGAGCCCACGTTACCGCCTTGCCTGTGCTTCAGGTGTGCAGTTCTGTGTTGGTAATGCACTCACACTGCTGGACGCCATCCTCTGGAACTCTTCACCTTGCAAAACCAAAACCCTTTAAATAACAATGCCCTGCTCCCCCTTCTACCCGCCCTGGTGCCTTAGTCAGCTTTACATAGCTGTGAGGAAACACCAGAGAAAAGTGAACTTAAAAGGAAGAAAGGTTTATATTGGCTTACGGTTTCAGTCTGAGGTCGCCTGGGCCAGTGGTGAGCAGAACAGCCTGGTGCGGAGTGTGTGATGTAGGCTGGGAAGCAGAGAGAAAATCCAATATCCCCTTCAAGGACACCCCCCGAGGCCTTGTTTCTTCTACTAGACCCTCGTACCACCTCCTGATGTCTCCACACACCCCCCACTAGCACCACCAACAGGAGACCCAGCTGTGGGGGACATTAAGGTCCAAACTGAACCACCTGGGAACCACCGTTCTGCTCTCTGTGACTCTGGCCCCTCTCAGTGACTCAGATGAGGGCAAGGTGTCCGTCCCTCTGTGATTGGCTCTTGTCACTTAGCACAGTGTCCTCAGTGTCCACCGTGCGAGGGTCAGAGCTTCCTGTCCTTCAGGCTGAACGCTGCCCGGCTGTAGTCAGGGCTGCTGGGAGACTGACTCCAGGCTGGGGGCCACGGACGCCAGTGTCCAGGACACGGTGTCTGGAGCGTGTGTCCTGCTCCGCAGACGGCCACCTTCGTGCTGTGTCCTCCCAGGTCAGAAAGGCCAGCGAGCTCTGGAGGCCCCTGCTCTGGGAGGCTCGTTGCATTCACTGGGGCTCTGCCTGCGTGGCCTGAGCCCCCCAGGGCACCTTAATGTCGGGGAGGTCTCGTGGCGTGACCCTGGGGACACGGGCCCTCATCTGTGGCGATGCGTGGGCCGCGTGTGTTCATCCCTCACCTGTTGGCCGCCTGCCGTGGGGCCGCTGCTGCCATCACGGGATCATGGGGTCACGGGTCTTGGGGATCACGGGGTCACGGCCTGTAGACACGTCGGGGAGCCCTGCTTTCATCCCCTGGGTCTGAGTCGGGAGTGGGTTGCCGTGTCCCCGGGAGATGGCATTTTTAACCCTTTGAGCATTCCGTGCTCTTCCCGCAGTGGAACCGTTCCCAGCCCCACCAGCCGCGCCGAGGCTTCCGGGGTCCCATCCTGTGGGCTCCCCACTCCCCGTGTGCTGAAGCAGTCGGAAGTGCCTCCCCCTCAGTCCTTACGTTGGGACTGCGTGTGACACCTTAGCAGAGTCATGACAGTGCGAGGTCCAGTGGGCACCAGGTGGAGCCCAGGGCGAGGCAGTGTCTGTCTTCGCAGGCCCTCAATCCTGGCCTTCGTCCAGTGTCACCTCCCCAGGGTGAGCAGGCAGGTGCAGGGGCCCTTAGTGGATACTCTGTCCAGACAGGGAGGACTCTTTCTGGCACATTCCATGAGGTACAGTGGGATCTGTGCCCTGTGAAGAGGAGAGGCTCGGGTGCCGTGGGGAGCCGAGGAGGAAGATCTGCTGCCCAGAGCGGGCAGATGGCTGGGAAGGCTTCCTGGAGGAGGCAGCCTGGGGTCTTTGCACCACCCTTTATCCACTCATCTGCTGATGGACACCGGCCCCCCGGGAGCTGGAGCTGGAGCTGTGGCCCACGTCTGTGCCACAGATGAGGGCCTGTGTCCCCAGCAGGTCGGCTTCATGCTGCTGCGCTCAGGTTCCAGGGCAGTCACAGGTGGCCAGCAAAGCGCCTGCTGCCCAGGGTGTCCTTCCCCAGAGCACGGAGGCCGGCGCCTGAGCCAGTGGCCAGACAGGCTGTGCTCGGGTCCTCTGGCTCGTCCCTGGCTCCCTTGGTGTCCCACTGGGAAGAGCCTCTGCACAGCCAGAGTGACTCCCTCCAGGGTCACAGACACGCGGCCTCTGCTCACTGCATCACCTTGCTCCATCAGTATCTGAATCTGCTCAGGGGACGAGGCGGTGGGGCAGCTGTTTGCAGGACGCACACCCCTGCCACCTTCCTGGTCATATCCCTCTTGGTGGCCTCGCCAGTGTTTCCAGTGAGTGACGGGGTAGGTCACCTCGCGGCTGGTGGACGTGTCATTGCGGTTCCGTGATAAGCGCCGTTTCATCCCCACGTCAGGGGATGTCGGTTTCCATCCTTGTCCTGAAGAGGGGCTGCGGAGGTGCGGGGCTCCTGGACCCCCCTGTGCACATCTTCATGTCCTGGCGCTGGGTCTGACACCAGGAGCCACGTGGGAGACCCCGGGCCACCTGGCTCCATCCGTGCTCTAGAGGTGCAGCAGGGGGAGGCTGTCCTGCCGGGGGGCCAGGGTCCAGACCTCAGGCTGTGCTCTGGGCTGGCGCTGGTCCCCAGGGTGCCCCAGGGTGCCATCTCCCATCTCCTCCCCTCCCTGTGGCTGTCTCTGGGAGCTCTGCCCCAGCCGGGCGCCCTGGAGTGGACTTGGGAAGAGTTTCGTCTATAGGAGGGCGCTGTCCCCACTCCAGGAGGGCCACTCCTCCTCAGGACCTGTGCGTCCTGCCTTCAGGGCCAGAGGGACTTTGCAGAAGTGACTGAGGGAAGGCTTTCGAGATGGGAGATGGTCCTGGATCATCGGTGGCCCCTGTCACTACGGGTGTCCTTGGGAGAGGGAGAGGCAGGAGGCTGGAGGTCAGAGCAGAGGAGGCGGACAGTGGACCGAGAGAGATGGAAGGAAGCACCGCAGGGAGCTCGGGCACCTCAGGAAACAGCCGGGTCCTCCCGGCCGCAGGGGGTGGCCCTGAACACCCCCCCCCCCACTGACTCCCGTGGTTTCCAGGCCCAGGAGTCCAGTCCAGGCTCTCTCAAAGCTTCAACTCGGTGGCAGTCTGTTCATGGAGGTGCAGCGGCCTGAGCCAAGGCAATGATGGAGCAGGGGTCACAATCCTGGACCCCCACACTGTCACCTCCTGAATGTACAGACCTACGTGCATGCAGTGAGGGACCAGTCACCTCAACGCTGCATTCCTACAGCCTCCTCAGAGGTTATGGAACCTTCCAGAACCTCTAGACTCCTGCCTGGCCTCATGTGCAACTCTCCCCGACCCGGGGCCATCCTCTGTGACCCACCTCCAAGGTCCTGAGCCAGGCTTGCTTTCCTGCATGTGACACATGCCGTCCCATGTCCCATGTCCCTGGGATGCACGGCCACCTACCTCCTGTGAGCCCCTGACTCTGAGCTCATCTGAGACACCAGGAGGCCCCTTCCCCCGCCGCCTCCCCCAGGCAGGACCAGGGCCCTGCACTGCCCACTGCCCCCTGGGACCCTGAGCCCCTCCCGAGCAGCATGGTGTCGGGGAATCTCCGGGTGGGCGCTCCCCGAGTGCGGAGGGAAAGGCCAAGTGGCCCATCAGGGTGGTGGCCGAGCAGGAGACCCTGGGAGTGGGGCCCGAGGGCCCTGGGGAGATGGGGGACCTTGGGGACACAGGGTAGTGGTGACCCCAAGCCTGAATGGAGCCCTGATCCTAGGGAGGGAGGGTGAAGGGGCCTGGGCTGGGTCCCCAGGCCTGAAGTCTGCCCCTGGCTGAAGCATGAGGTGGACGTGCTGAGGTGCTCCCGGGTGTCTGCACCAAGGGGACCCTGGAGATCCTCTCCTCCCTTTCGCTGCAGTTGTCACGCTGATGGAGGGGGCAGGAACTCCGTGGGTGGCACCTTCCAGGGGATCTGGCAGGGTGACTGGGGCTCCTTGCAAGACCATGGTGCTCTCCAGGGCCTGGCAGGGCTCCGTGGCTGCCACCACCCCAGTGTGGCTTCCTGGCTAACGTCCCTGCTCTCCCTCCTGCAGGTGAACCTGGTGCTGGGGGATGGCCGCTCCCTGGGCCTCACCATCCGCGGGGGCGCAGAGTACGGCCTGGGCATTTACATCACGGGTGTGGACCCGGGCTCGGAAGCGGAAAGCAGCGGGCTCAAGGTGAGGGGGTCGGCCCATGCGCAGCCCGGGGTGGGGGGGCGGTGCAGGGGGCTGCTGCAGCTGATTTTCCCTAGACTTCGGCCAGCAGTCAGCACCCCCTGAGGACAGGCCCCCACTGGGGGCCCTCCTAGCCGCTGTGCCCCTGTTCTACAGCCTGGGCAGCCGCAGGGCAGCCTTCCACATGGGGCTGGGCCCTGGGCCAGCCTCAACCTCGGTGGCAGCTGTTTTCAAATACTGCTGATGGCCAGTGGTGGCCCTGACGTCAGAGCTTGTCACGGTGCCTGGGGAGGGACAAGAAGCCATGAGCTGGGTCAGGGTCACCCTGGGCTGGTTCGGGGCTGGCATTCGACCCAGAGTGAGTTATTAAAATGACAGTTATTAACAGGACATGGTTGGCTCACCTTTTAAAGAGGGCCAGCTGTGTGCCCAGCATGTGATTCGCTTCACGTGTGCCCTCTCACCGACCCTCAGGTACCCCACGCGGTTGGGTATTTCCCGTTTTTTCTGGGGGTGTGGGGTGGGGGGACTGAGGCATGGAGCCATGCGAGGACTTGTCTGAGGTCACACAGCTGGGGGTTGAGGGCAGGATTTGAGCCCAAGGAGCCTGGATCCCGCCATCTCACCTGTACCCTCAGCATCCTGCTGGGGGGGGGGGGGGCAGGCGACTTGAGAGACAGGCGGAGACTGTGCTCAGGAGGACACTGGACCCAGGACAGGGATCACTGAAATAGGTGGCAGCCAGTGTTGGGCTCCATCCTGATGCCAGGGACGCCACAGCCGCAGTGATGCCGAGTGGCAGCCGTGGGCACAGGTGGCATTTGAGCCAGGCCTTGCAGAGGAGGAAAGGAGATGGGAAAGGGGGCTGGGGAGAAAGGAGCCTGGGGCCTCGGAGCAATTCCCCGTCCCTCTTCAAGGGGGTATTGCGGGGTGCGTGGTAGGGCCCTCGGGACAGTAAGTGCACAGACAGGTCCTGTGCTCGTTGGGGTGAGTGAGTTCCAATGGACAGGTGCTTTGGGACCTGCCGCTGAGTCCTGTGTGGGGGTGGGGGTGGCCTCTCCCTCTCTGGGCTGGCGTCTCTCTGCTGGGACCTCGAGCAGTGGAGCAGTGGGCTGGGTGACCTCCAGGGTTTCCTCTGCCTCTGCTCATTTTCCTGGCCTGAGGGGGCCAGAGGCCAGCCACGTGCTCCACCTTCTTCACCTGTAGGCTCCCATAGGCACCTAGAGGTGGTAAGCAGGGGGCAGATCCCCCCTTTGCGTGGGAGCAGGAAGTGGACATCCCATGCTGGCAGGGTCCATGGCCGCCTCCTTCCTTCTCTCCTCGTGTCAGTGAATGAATGCTGATGACTCCTCTGCCACACGCTGTCCCCCAGCTTCCGAGCTGAGCAAGGTGGGCACAGTGACCTCCTGAGCTCACGTCCTGGTGGGAAGTCGAGGGGACAGAGAAGTTACTCAGTTATTTCATTGCAACTGTGATGAATGACCAGGTGCAGATCGCGCGGCAGCGTGTGTGACACAGGAGGCCCGGCCGGGGCCTATCTGGGAGGGCTCCTTGGAGGAGGTGTTTTGGTCACAATTTCAAAGAGAACAAATCTAATTATGTGAAAAAGGAAAAAGAATCCCAGGCAGAAAGAACAGTAGAAGCTGAGCCCCCGCCAGGGAGAGAAGGGAAGGCAAGGGAGGCCACTGTGGGAGCAGGGAGGGCCACTGAGGGTGCAAGGGAGGGCCACTGTGGCAGACTGCACAGAGCAGGGAGCAGAGGGTGCCAGCGACAGCCGGCGTGACGAACAGGACGGATCACACAGGGCACGTGCCTCGTCCACACCTGCAGCCGTGAAAAGCCGAAGGGCCGAGGTGGCTCACCTGGAAGGATGTGCACAGCACAAAGCCACACACCAGGTAGCTGTCAGAGAAACACCTCGGAGGCAGCACTCCAAAATGCCAAGAGTTAGAGCTGGGACAGTTTCCCTTGGTTCTCTGGGTCCTCGGGCAGTGTCTGCAGGGAGCAAGCAGGACTCTCGTGACTCTCGTGACTCTCATGATGGTGGAAGCAGCCACAGTAAAGCCATTTGCATTTTGACAGGAGGCAGGAGAAGTGTTCCGTGGAAGTTTCTCGGGCGGATCATTGCGCCCAGACTGTATTTGCTCACAAAATGCCCACTTCTGCAGAGGCCCCTGCATCTCCAGTCCCCTCCTCAGTAAAGCATTTCCCAGTCCCCTCGCCCCCTGTTTTCCTGTCCCCTCCCAGGGCGTGCAGCTATGCCAACAGCTGCCCACACTCGCTCGGCATCGGCTGATGGTCCTGTGGATCGCCGCGCACTTTCAGTGGAATTAGGCATATTGAAGTGGAATAAAGGGCTGGCTGTGTGGGTGGCAGAGCCAAGAACAGGCTTTATTTGTAAATAGGGCTTCTTGCCGCTGTGCGGGGCTCTCCTGGGTGGAAACGCTGCCTCCCCCGGCTCCCAGCCGCGCGGCCCACTTAGCTCCCGCAGGCCCGGTTTGAGTCCAGGGAGCGGGCAGGCCGACACTGGCCTAAGTGGAGGAGCGCTGAGGGGTCAGCCGGGCTCCCAGCCCTTACCCCCGGGGGTGGCCCATGGAGCTGGGGGTCTCCCACCCTCCCAGGAGGGCTGACGTCCCTCCAGAATTTATCTTTGGATTCTCTTATTCCTTGGTGCCCACTTCCCCCCTAGAAAATCCCACCGAAGGAGGGCCCATTAAACCTCTTTTGTTCCTTTAAGGACAGCAGAGATGGATGGCATTTAAAAGTAATCACAGTGATAGCCGTTGCCATTTCTCAACCAGTTATTATGAGTCAGGCTCTGTGCTGGGAACTTTAGATAGGCTTTTATTTAATCCTCTCCATAGCCCTGTGGAGGGCATTAGTAACAGGATTTAACAGATGAGCAGCGGAGGCTCAGAGAGGTACACAGCCTGCCCGGGATCACACAGGGATGCGGGCCTCGCCCCTCAGGGCCTTTGAAGGTCATGTGCTTTGGGTGGCAGCTCCCTAGGACCCTGACTTGACCAAGTGTTTTTAAAACAACAGGAAAACGGACATTGAGTCTCCTTAGACATCACGAAGCTCCCAGAGCTTGGAGAGGCTTTCCTGGCGCCTGCCCAGCCTTACGCTCCATTCCCGAGGTTGTCCAGGGATGGGCGTGAGAGCCAGCCGGCCACCCTGGCTGAGGGTCCCTGGAGCAGGACCTGGGCTCCCAGGAGTGTCTGGTGCAACAACAACGCCTCAGTGGCTCTGGGGACGCACTGCAGCTCCCCGCTTCTGTCATGGATGCTGGCTGCACCAGGGGACCACCTATGTCACCTTATGGGTGGAGCCACTTGCACTGGGTGTGAACCTCGGCTGACGGGGTCTGGCCATGGTCCTCTGCCCATGCGGCCTGTCAGGACTGAGCCTCTGATGCACCCAGGGCTTAGCACCCGTCAGGAGCCAGCAGCGGACTGTGTCATCTCCCAGAACACCCCCCACACAGCTCAGGAGGCGGTCACTCTGAACCCAGTGTTCACGTAAGGACAGTGTCTCAGCTCATGGCTGTGTGGAGGGATGGGTGCCCTTACACCCCATGTCCCCTGGCCCAAGACAGCGTCTGCACACAGCTAGTGTTCAGGAAATAGTCTTTTCTTTCTTTGTTGGTACTGGGGATTGAACCCAGGGGCACTTAACCACTGAGCCACATCCCCAGCCCTTTGTATGATCTATTTAGAGACAGGGTCTCACTGAGTTGCTCGGGGCCTCACCAAGTTGCTGAGGCTGGCTTTGAACTCTTGATCCTCCTTCCTCAGCCTCCCAAGCCGCTGGGATCACAGGTGTGCACCACTGCTCCCTGCCTAGGAAACAGTTCTTGACTGAAGGAGGGACAGTGGCCGAGGTGGGACCTGAACCAGGTGCCTTTGACTCCAAAGCCCTGAAGTGGAGCAGACCCTCCTTCATCCTGGCCTGAGCACAGCACGGAGCCGGCACCTCTGTGGAAGGTGGAACAGCCAGGGCGTGGTGAGGTGTGCTCATCATACAGCAGGAGCCGCTGGTCTTCTCTGAGGGACCCAGGGCGGGCGGAGCCATTGGTCTGCACCCCCAGATCCCAGCACCATGTCCCCCGAGCTGAGAGGAGGGTCCAGACCTGGGTACAGAACCCCTTGGCTCAGTTGGGCCTTGCCTGCTGACCTGTCCCATGCTTCCCAAGGGACTTCTGCAGGAGCGAGAAAGCCCCATGCTGCCCAGCCTGCTTTCTGGTCTTTCTTGTGGGTCAGGGGCCTGGTTACCACGCCACATTTGTTGAATAAGGATCCTTGTTTACCACCGACCTCCCTGCGACCCTCGACCTCCCTGGGACCCTCGGCCAAGTATCCAAGAATGGAGAAAGAGGCAACAAAGGACATCGAGTCTCCCTAGAAATCGCCATGATGGCGATTATGGCTGGTTTAGTCCTAATGAAGATACCAACAATACGTGTAATTAACATTATGTGATTACTAATGGCCAAAATTTTTTAAAAAGCTTAAATATAAGGGCATATTATGGCTGACTTTATGGCAGTCCTCATGAAGAGGACAAAAATAATGACCTAATGTTTATTTGATTCCTGATGACAGCTAAAAATAGCTCAGGTAATAAGGGCATCTTACAAACAACTCTTTGCCCTTAACTCTACGACAGACTCGTTTCTTGAAAGACACAAACTACTAACTCTAGAAAGAAAAATAGAAAATCTATACCTTCCATACATGTATAAGAGAAATTGAGTTTGTATTTTAAAAGACCACTCAAAAAGAAAACTTAGGTCCAGACGTTTGCATGAATAAATTCTATCAGACCTTTAAGGAAGAAATGTTGCTCATTCTCTTCCTGAAAATAAAAGATGAGGGAATATCTTCCCACACATTTTATGAGGCCAGCTTTGCATAATACTAAGACCAAACAGAGTACAAGAAAGAAAATAATACACCACTATCCTTTGTGAATATAGATGCAAACACCCTCAACAAATCCTGAGCAAAACAAATCCAAGAACCTGTGAAAGGGGTAATATACCACAACCGAGTGGATTTCATCCAAGGAGAACACGATGTTCAACATCCATTGATGATGGATGCTCTCAGCAAACTAGGGATGGAAGGGAATTTCCTTCATCTGATGAAGGGAATCTACAAAAGAAACCCACAGCTAATGTTTTTCATGGTGAAAAACTAAGTGTTTTCTTCTAAGATTGAAATAAGGCAAAAATGTCCTCAAGATTTTAGTATCATACTAGAACTTGTAGCCAATGCAGTAAGTCAAGAAAAAGAAATAAAAAGCATGCAGTTCAGAAAAGAAGAAATAAAGCCTTTACAAAGAGAAGAAATAAAGCTTTGCAGAGATGGATCATCTCCACAGAAAATTCCAAACAATCTGCAGAAAAGTTCAGAATAAATAATGAGTTGAGCAGGGGGAAAAAGTCACACAGCAGCCTATGCAAATTAATTATATTTCTGTATGCTAGGAATAAAAAACTGGAATTCAGAGTTAATGAAAACAATACAGTTTACAATGGCACCAAAATACTTAGATATAAATAACCAAAATATGTGCAGTTTTGCATGCGAAATCATACTACAGAACAAAAAGGACCTAAATAAACAGGGAGACACACTGTGTTCACAGATAGGCAGAGACAATACCACTGGGCACAGTCGCACACACCTGGAATCCCAGCGACTGGGGAGACTGAGGCAGGAGGATCGTGACTTCAAAGCCAGCCTCAGAAACTCAGAGAGACCCTGTCTCAACTAAAATATAAAAAGGGGCTGGGGGTGTGACTCAGTGGTTGAGGCCCTTGGGTTTAATACCTGGTACCCCTCCCCACAAAAAAGAGGAAGAGGCAAGAATATGAAGATGCCAAGTCTCCCTAATTGGATTTCTGTTAAACAGAACCCCCAGGCTAACTCCAAGAGCCTTTTTTTTTTTTTATAGTTTTTCAGAAGCTGATTCTAAACTGTTGTATGGAAAATTCTAAACTGTTGTATGGAGTTGAAAGTGTTCTGAAATAGAAGAGCACAGTTGGAGGATCTGTGCCCGGCTACAAGACTTACTCTGAAGCCACAGTAAACAAGTGGGTGTGGTATTAACAGAGGGATAACACACACTGACCAGGCAACAGAGTCCACAAGTAAACCTGCCCTGTAAACCCAGCTGAATGTTGGTGACTTCATGGAGAAAGGGTCGTCCTTCCCGCAAACAGCAATTGATCATCCATATGCCAATCAGTGGATGGACCTCAACCCAAACTTTACCATTTATACAAAAATCAACTCAAAATGAATCAATCTGAAATGTTAAGTGTAAAAACCTTAGGTTAGGCAGAGCTCAGTCCATGAAAGAAAAAATGACAAATTGGACTTCATTCAAATGAAAACTCTTGCTCTGGCTAAGGCACTTCTAAGGGAATGAAAAGAAAGAAAATATTTCCTAATTATATTTCTAACAAAGGGCTTGTATTATGAACATGCACACCTGTAATCCCAGCAGCTCAGGAGGCTGAGGCAGGAGGATCGTGAGTTCAAAGCCAGCATCAGCTACAGCGAGGCACTAAGCAACTTAATGAGACCCTGTCTCTAAACAAAATATTAAAAAGGCTGAGGGGGGGAGGGACTGGGGTTGTGGCTCAGCGGTAGAGTGCTCGCCTAGCATGTGTGAGACCCTGGATTCGATCCTCAGCACCAAATAGAAATAAATAAAACAAAGGTATAGAAAAAAAAAAGGGGCTGGGAATGTGGATCAGTGGTTAAGTGCCTGTTAATCCCTGGTACGAAAAAGAAAAAAAAAACATATAAACTGTGCTTAAATCAGGCCAAGGGTCTGAGGAGCTTTAGTGGTGGGTCTGTAGAGGTGAACATTGACTCTGTACTTGTCCAAAACCATAGACTTTTACGTTGCTGGGGGCGATTCTGTATGTAAGTTTTTAAAACTCACCGGGATAGGGTGTGTGTGTGTGTGTGTGTGTGTGTGTGTGTGTTGGGCCAGGGGATGCCGCAGTCTGGCTGGGCACAAATAACCAGGAGGTCACGAGCCACTTGTAGATTCAAGCAGGAATCAAACTTTATTTCCGAACTCACGCGAACGCCACCCACGCGACCCTCCAGAAACCCTCACAAGCTCAACCGCAACTCAACAAACCCACACGAACTCTCTAGGAACTCCACGAGAGCTCAACAGGAACTCAACAGGAACTCCACGAGAACTCAACTCACGGGAACTCAACCATCCTAATGGCTCGCTGGCACCACTTCTCAAACACTCCCCCTGGCAAAATTCCAGGCGCCATCACAACTCGGCTGTGGCTCTCATCATCTCCCCCCTTTTGTTTAATTAAACAACAAGTATGTGGCTTAGGGACCATGCCTGTCTTAGGTTGTCCAATAGTACATATGGTTCTTACCTGTCATCGGATGAGCTGACCTCAAGGCGTCAGCCTCCTGTCTTAGGTTGGTACCATTGCAATTGGATCTTACCCATCATTGACTACTGGCCCAGCATTTAGCCACACTTGTGGATAGTGGTTTTTACACAAACATCATAAACAACCTGCTACAAGCAGAAAGGGGAGGATACAAAACACGATGACACCAAGCCAATTGACAGCGCCTTTTGGAAAAATTGTACCACCGATGACATCATCAGCAAAGATACCCCGGCACTACCACAATTCACTGCACCAACAGATAGTTCACAATGCATACAAGCGATACATAGTCCAGGCAAGTTCTGCAAGCAGTTCAAAGCAGAGGAATCCATTAATATGTCCATTTCCTCCAAAAGTAAATTGACTCCTTGATTGAGCATCACTTGTTGAGTTATTATTCATTTATGCATCAGTTTATACAGTTTGTTGTGATAGCTAACGCAGAAGCTGTAGTTTGGTTTTCAGTAATCCTCTATCTTTGTCTTCTCCAGCACTGGGATGAAGATAGGAATTCTGGCAATGATGGCTAAAAAAAAAATTATGTAACATTCCAACAGGCACTAAAAACAAAGCAATTTTCTAAACAATTTAGTATCCTGAATACAATTAGATATAATGAAAAGGAAAGGTGAAAGTAAACAAAAAGTTAACCTCCTTTTTTGTTCACATTTTAAAACAATCCTCAACAGCTGTTTACCCAATTTAAATTAAACCATTTAAATCACATGAATAATAAAAAATATATATATTTGGATCCATTTTTTCATGAGTGCTCCTCATATATGATATATGGACATATGCACATACAGACATACAACACAAAACACAAATGTGCACACATAACATACAACACCTAACATAATAGTAAAGGCCTTGTAGCTTTTCACAGGTTAAATCCTCATTGCAATGCTCAAAAACTTCACAGTCAAAAAATAGAACTGATCAGAAAAACATTAACCTAGATCTGTATGAGCTCAAAAAACAAAATAAAACTTCATGATGTGGGAAAGAACAATAATAAAATAGATATTGAAAAAAGCATCCTGGTTACCACCTGGGTTTGACTCTTCATTTGATATCCCATCCTTTTTCCTGTAACTTGCATATGGGTCTGAAGGTATTCCCACAAGCAAGCCTCAAGGTTTCTTACATTTGAAATAGGCCTTAATGGTGTTCGTTATTCATTAGCCTCCTGGTGTGGGAGAACCACTGTCTCAGATGTAAGGATAGCCAAACTGGAGTTCTGGATATCAGCTGTTATGGATTTGAGCCAAATCATCTTCTTTTTGGTCTGTAGAAATCGTTTAGTTAGTCTCTCTGGAATCCAAATCGGCTGCTATTCTCCCTGTGGAAACACACAAACAGATCCCCGACTCCAGACAATCACTGGGTCAGAACCTTAGTTAATCTCTCTGGAATCCAAATCGCCTGCTGTTCTCCCTGTGGAAACACACAAACAGACCCCCGACTCCAGACAATCACTGGGTCAGGACCTTTCCATTGTCCTGTTAGAATATCCTTCCAAAGTACCTTGGGCTTATGTACACTTTTTGGATACATATGTCTTTCCGCAGCACTAAGCCCTGATGAATCCAAATTTAAAAAGTTTAGAGTAAAAAGGGTTATTTTAAGTTTATCTTTGGGGGATATACACCCCTTCCCAATTCCCTCTTTTTGCTTTAATAAATACATTTTAATAGTTTGATGAGCTCTTTCAACTATGCCTTGTCCCTGTGGATTGTATGGGATTCCTGTTATATCAGTAATGCCAAATGATGAGCAAAATTGTTTAAAAGAGGTAGAAGTATAGCCAGGGCCATTATCTGTTTTTCACTGTTTTGGAACGCCCACAGTGACAAAATTTTGTAAGCAATGAGTTATAATATCTCTAGATTTTCTCCGGCATGAAGGGAGCCCATCAAAAATCCGGAAGAAGTATCAACTGTAACATGCAAATATTTTAATTTTCCAAATTCTGGCAAGTGTGTGACGTCCATCTGCCAAATATGGTTAGGTATCAGTCCTCTAGGATTGACTCCAAGATTAACTTGTGGTAAAAAGGTCACACAACTTTGAGATTGTTTTATTATTTGTCTAGCTTGTTCCTTGGTTATATTAAAACGCTTTTTTAAAGTATTTGCATTGACATGGAAAGATTTATGAAAATTTGTAGCTTCTTCTAGCGTAGAAAAAATATGTATGTCATGTGTAGTTTTATCTGCTAAATCATTGCCCAAACTAAGGGCTCCAGGCAATCCTGTATGTGCCCTGATATGTCCTATAAAGAATGGATCTTTTCTGTCCCAGATTAGACTTTGTATAGTGGAAAACAAAAAGAAAAGAGTAGAAGAAGGGGAAATCCTACCAGCATCTTCAAGGGATACTATGGCATTAACTATATACTGACTATCAGAAAATAAATTAAATACAGAATCTTTAAACATCACAAAAGCTTGTAAAACTGCATTAAGCTCTACCTTTTGAGCTGATTGTTTGGGTACTCAAAATGTAATAGTTTGATCAGGGGTAACTACTGCTGCTGTACCATTATTTGACCCATCAGTGAATATATTTGGAGCATTCATGATAGGTGTTTTTCTTGTCATTTTTGGAAAAACTACAGGATGCTTAGACCAAAAAGACAACAAAGGATTAGATGGTAAGTGGTTATCAAATGAAACATTAGATTTGCACATGATTATTGCCCAAGTATTTAACTCATTAGCTAACTCATCAATTTGATCCATAGTATATGGAGTAATAATTTTATTGGGAGAAATTCTAAACACTCTCTTTGTTGCTTTTATTCCTTTGAGTATTAATTGTCCTACAGCCTCAGGATACCTAGTAAGAATAGTGTTAGGAGAATAAGATAAATGTATCCATAATAATGGACCTTCTTGCCAAAATACTCCTGTAGGAATATTTTTTGTTGATAGTACAATAAATAATAAAGGTAAACTTATATCAATTCTATCCAAATGCATATTTTCCATATATGTTTCAATGATTTTTAATGTCTTTCTTGCTTCAGGCGTTAACATGTGGGGTGAATTTGGATCTGATGGACCTTTTAGGATATCAGATAAAGGTCCCAACTCTCCTGTTGGTATGCCTAGATAAGGCCTTATCCAATTTATGTCTCCTAATAACTTTTGAAAGTCGTTAGGTGATTTGAGTTGATCTACTCGTATTTGAATTTTTGGTGGATGGACCATGGTCGAGGATAATAGAACTCCTAAATAATTAATTGGAAAATTTAATTGTACTTTATCTATTGCTATCTCTAGATTATATTTTTTTAATAAATTTGTAAGTGTGGCATAACATTCTAGCAATATGTTTTTATCTTTATGTGCTAATACATCGTCCATATAGTGAAATATTTGTAGTTCAGGATTTTGATTTCTAAGTGGCTGGATTGCTTTGTTAACATAAATTTGACACATAGTTGGGCTGTTAGCCATCCCTTGAGGGAGTACTTTCCATTCATATCTCTGATCAGGACCTTCATGATTCAGCGCAGGGACAGTAAATGCAAAACGTGGACTATCCTCAGGATGAATTTGATTTGAAAAAAAACAATCTTTAATATCTTAACTAAAACATACCGGGTTTTTGGCGAAGCAGACAATTGGGGAATCCCCGATTGAGCAGGTCCCATAATAACCATCTCATTATTAATAGCTCTTAAATCTTGCAATAATCTCCATTTACCAGATTTCTTTTTGATGACAAAAATGGGAGTATTATAGGGAGATACAGAAGGTTGTATATGTCCCTCCATTAATTGTTGTTTGACCAGGTCATGAGCTGCTTGTATCTTTTCTTTAGTCAGGGGCCACTGAGGAACCCACACTGGTCTTTCTGATTTCCAAGTAATTTTTATTGTCTCAGTGGCCCCTTCTGAAAACCCAATCCATGTCTATTTATTCCTTGATCTATTTGTATTGGTGCCACTATACTTTGTCCTTTTTCTCCTAATCCTTTCCTTTCCTAAAACCTTGTCTAGCCCTAGTAGTGGGTGCATTAGGATTGATGTTATTTGTTAATGTCAAACCTAATTGATCTAGGACATCTCGTCCCCAAGAATTTATAGGAAGATGATCCAATACATATGGCTGTATAGTTCCTTCACATCCTTCAGGATCCTTCCAATCTAATACCATTGCACTTCTATGGGGATTAGTCACCACTCCTAGGCCTCAAAGCGTTTGAGTGGCTTGTTGTAATGGCCAATGTTTTGGCCATTCTTGATGAGATATGATGCTAAGGTCAGCACCTGTATCCAGTAGCCCTTTAAATTAATTTCCTTGAATATTTAGTTTTAGCATGGGGCAAGAATCTAAATTTAAAGAAAGCATAGCCCAATCTACACCTGTGGAGCCTAATCCCCTGGAACCTCTTTCTATAGTATGACTGGAAAATTTATCATGTAGGCTGGGTATTATTAATAACTGTGCTATTCTATCTCCTGGTGAAATTACTGATATACCCCTTGGAGAACTGGCTATAATTTTTATTTCACCTTCATAATCGGGATCAATTACCCCAGGACTTATCATAAGTCCTTTTAGAGTAGAACTGAGTCCTAATAATAAGCCTACTGTTCCTTGGGGAAGAGGTCCTTTTACCCCTGTGGGAATGATTTGAACTCCCATCTCTGGAGTTAGTACTGCTCTGATGGAGGCGCAGATGTCCAACCCTGCGCTCCCTCGGGTTTGTCTGATGAGGGATCTAATGGATAATGTGTCCTGGCCACTACCCTGATGGTGTTGCTGGGTTCCTCCAGTGCCCTGTATATTTGTGGTCGTGGGCCCCAGGAACATGGGGCCCCCCTGTCTGTTTTTTGGCAATGGAGCCCAATGTTTTTCTCCACGATATCATGGGTAAACACTTGGTCCTTGTCCGTTTTTTGATAATGGAGTGCCCTCTATAGTGGTTTGAGAATGGCATTCATTAGCCCAATGTCTCCCTCTATGGCATCGTGGGCAAATACCTGGCATTCTACCCCTTTGATACCTAGTTTTGTTAAACCCTCCTTTTACGGGGCAATTCCTTTTAAAATGTCCTGTTTGTTCACAATTGTAGCATGTTTTTGGCCTGGCACCTAAATCCTGTTGTACTGCAGCTGCCAAGACTTGCCCTTGTTCATTAATGTCTCTACATAATTTAATATATGTGTTTAAATCTCCATGTTTCCATGGTCTAATGGCCTCCCTGCACCATCTATTTGCCTGTTCGTAGGCTAGTTGTTTTATTAATGGCATCGCTTGTTCTACATCCCCAATGATTCTGGTAGCTGTTTGTATAAACCTATCTACAAATTCAGCGTAAGGTTCATTAGCTCCTTGTATTACCTTAGATAATTGACCTTGTAAATCTCCATGCCCCTGTAAAGTTTTCCATGCCCTAACCACAGCTGAAGCGATTTGTGAGTATATGGCAGGATCATATCTAACTTGTTGCAGCTGATCCTCGTAAGGTCCCTCTCCTAGCAACATATCTAGATTTCTCTGAGGATAACTGGCTGCTGCATTTTGCCTAGCCGTCTCCGTGCAAAATTCCTGATTGGCAACCTTCCATAACAGGTATTGTCCTCCATTTAGCACAGCTTTGCATATACTAGCCCAATCTTCTGGAGTCATGTTCAAGTTGGTAAAGGTTTCGACCATGCTTACAGTGAAGGGTGCTTGAGGACCATAGGTTGTTACAGCCTCTTTCAGCTGCTTCACTGTTTTGAAATCTAAAACATGGCAAATTCGCTGCGCTTGTGCATGCTAATCTTTGACATCCTGTCTCAGGATCCCATCTGTCAACTACGGGGGTTGAGAGCCACTCAGCATATGTTGTCTCCATAGGCGGAGATGTTGGTTGGACACCCATGCCCTCTGGTGATAGAAAGGTGTTAGTAGCAACCTCCTGCTGTAACTTGTCCCCTGATAGCCCTTCCTTCTCTAAACTTTCTTCCCCTGTGACTAACTCAAGAGACTTCCTCTTTTACTTGATCTAAAATGTCTTCTCCTTGACTAAGCAAACAAGATTGTACCAACGTCCATGATGGTAATGTGCCAACTGGCAGAGTTCCTGGGCTTTTCTTTTCTATCTTTTTAAAATCTTCACCATGATGGTTCCATTGTGATATATTTAACAACCCCTCCTTAAGAAACCATGGGCTACACTTTTGTATCATATCAACGTATGCCCTAACTGTTCTTGGTTTTACTGCGGTTCCTCCTTCCTCTAGCAATTTACTTAACATCCTTTCAGTTTGGTTTTTACTAATTTTTAGTTCCATATTTCTGCTATAAAAATAACATAACCCAACAAGATAACACAAAACAAAACCAAAACAGAACGAAACAAAAACGGAACAAAAATTCATTGTATCAGTTTTTCTATTTTCTTGACTTGTGCATCCGTGGTCTATCTGTATCTCTTCCTCAGAGCCAAACAACTTTTCTAGCATCGTATTTATTTCTAGGGGCAGGCAGCTTGAAACAGAAACATAACAAATCAAAAGAAGAATACACTATCTGTTAAAGGATCACCCATCCTCTCGCCCTGCCCTCAGGGGTGAGCAGTTTACCTTATTACTTACCCTCAGGCGTTCCCCATACAGGCCACCAAATGCCGCAGTCTGGCTGGGCACAAATAAGCGGAAGGTCACGAGCCACTTGTAGATTCAAGCAGAAATGAACTTTATTTCTGAACTCACGCAAACGCCACCCACGCAACCCTCCAGGAACTCCGCGAGAGCTCAAACGGAACTCAACGGGAACTCCACAAGAACTCAACTCAATGGGAACCCAACCATCCTACTGGCTCGTTGGCGCCACCTCTCAACCACTCCCCCTGGCAAAACGCCAGGCGCCATCCCGACTCAGCTGCGGCTCTCAACAAGGGGAGGGAGGCAGTGCAGACAGTGGAGATGAGGAATCTTACTGCGCATCACCTCCATAAGCACACGGAGGGGCGGAGAGGAGAGGCGCGGGGCCAGGTCTCTGGAACACAGGTGTGATCGTCACTGTGATGCAAAACTTTTGCACAGTTTGTCCAGTTGGCAAAGCTTTTTTTTTTTTTCCTTCCTTTCCCCAAAGGAGTCTGGATTAGGGATTCAGGGACTATTTCATTTCCAAAGAATAAGAATGTCTTAGATAAGCAGAGCCAGGCTTCAAGGAAAGGGGGAGGTGGAGGAAGTTCCGCGACGCTGGGTGAGGGTCACCCGGATTGGACTCACTTACAGAAAAGCAGAAAGAAGTGTGTCCACACAGAAAGGAATGACCGACCCAGAGAGACAAGCCGATGTGTGTGCGAGGGTGTCCTCCACGCAGACCGCTTCCCCCGCTGAGAACCTGGACACCTCCCTAGAAGCGGCGCACCCAGCCCCAGATCCTGGTTGGGAGAGGCTCTTCTCCAAATCACAAAACCAGGGCTCTGGGTGGGACGGGTGGGTTCCAGGTCGGGGCAGGGAAGAGAGCTTGCCATGTCTTTTTCTGGAGAGGGAAGGCAAGCAGTAACAGGAACGAGGAGAAAGTGTGGATGACGAGCAGATGCCAGTGCCCCGTGGCCACGGGAGAGCCCAACAGTGTGAGCCCTCACTGGGGCGTGATGGGAATCCGAGCCGAGATGGGGAGGCGGGGCAGGGCAGCCCCCCATGGGAAAACCCCGTTCATAGACAGGGAAGGAACACGGAAGGGAAAGCGCCCGGGAATGTCACAGTTCTGCCACCGTCCCTGCAGGCAGGGTGCAGCGTTGGAGAGCAGGCAGTGGGCAGAGGTGAGCAGAACAGGCTGTGCTGCGTGGCATGCCCTGTCTCCACCAGTCTGACTGTAAATACAGAAGGTAAATAGGTTTACGGTGGCAGGTCCTGGCTGTCACCCACCTCAGCCGGGTGTAGGACGGGCTTTAACAATTCTGTGTTGTCCAGCTGCAAGAAGAGCCCTTGCTGGCTGCAGAGGACACCTACAGCCTGTTGGCAGGACAAGGCCTTCCTCTCCTGCCCCGTCCAACCCCAGGGACAGCTGTGAGCACTCGGCACCTCCTTCCAGATCCCCTTGGGTCTGGCCTGCTGTGCACGGTGACTTGTCACAGTGACGTGTCCGTTCCTGTCCTGTTATGACCCCCTGTCAGCTTCTCAGGAGGAGTTTCCTGCGCAATTCAGAACCCGACGTCTCTGAGTCATGAAGTTCCGACTCCGGTGTGGCCACTTCAGAGCGCTGAGATGGGCTTCCGCAAGCCGAGAGGCACAGGGCTGGGTGCTGCTCAGGGGTGGGACATTTGCCCCAGCCAGTGATCACAGCAGTGGTCTTGTCACCATTATTACCTACTGTGAGTTCATATCTGATGTCCTTTCTCTGCCATCAAAGAAGAGACCATGGGAGGGAGAAGGCACAGTTGTTCCTGAGTGTGCTCTCCCATCTTGGGCGGGGTTTGGAGAGAACTGTTTGCAGGTGGTGAGGCAGCGGCCATGTCCCTCCCCAGCACCCAGGACCACACGTCATCCTTATTGGTGAAGTGTGTTTTACCCTAATAAATCCATAAACAATCTCCCATACTATCCTTCATTGAAAGATAAGTGAACTGAGAAGCCCAGTGAGTGCTGTTTCTGCAGTGAGTCACTTAACACTGTGAGGCAACACTAATATTATTCTCTCTTAGAGACCAGCACCTGAAACCCAGAGAGGTTAAGTAACTTGCCTAAGGTCACACAGCTAGGACAGGGGGCTGGGATTGGAACCAAGATGAGTCTATTTAAATAGGAATTTATGATTCAAGCTGCATTTGGGGGAAGTAACACCTGCTGTGTGCCAGACACCATGATGCCATTACCAGGCAGTGCCACACGGTTCAAAGCAGATGCTTGAGCTGGGTGGTGGTGCATACCTGTAACCCCAGCTGCTTGGGAGACTGAGGCAGGAGGATTGCAATTTTGAGGCCAGCCTGGGCAACACAGTGAGATCCCATCTCAAAATGCAGTGAAGCAAACGCATGTGCTCTGGAGCCAGGCTCCCTGGCTACGTCACGTTCATCTCCCCAGGACTCAGTGTCTCATCTGTAAAGTAGGAGTCATAGGGGTCAGTGTGGCAGTGTGACCAAAGAGTCTCTAGCAAGCACTCAATGCAGAAAAGAATATATTTTTAGATATTGGTTTTGATTTTGTTTTTAATTTTCAGCACAATCCTGTAAGGTCACTATCACTGTCATTGGTCATGTTTGAGGCTCAGGAAGTGGAAGTGATTCGCCCAAGGTCACCTTCCAGCTCTCCTACCAAGGAAGGGGACACCTCAGTTGTCCCTCCAGAAGAGAAGGAACCCAAGGCCGTCCTGCCAGTCCTGGGGCAGGCCAGCTCCAGCCCCGCGCCTGCCTGCGGGACCCTGGGCCGAGCCGCCCCTTGCCAGCCCTGGCTGTTTGGGGACTAGAGGGTCCCCAGCTCTTTCGCCAAGAGGTGGGGTGACAACTTCCCTGTCATTACGGATGTTGGAGAGCTGGGCATGGCCTCCTTTCTAGGGACTTCTCTGAAGAGCCATGTCCTTGGGCCACCTCTGAGGTGCAGTGGCCACCTCTTGCCCCCTGGCAGGGGTCCACAGCCCCGAGCCTGAGTCGGCCTCTTGCTTCCCCTCCCAGGGACTGTGAAGGTGCCTGCCCAGGCTGTAGGTAGTGGTCCTCATAATGCCACCTGTCCTAGGCGCTGGATGGCCAGGACAGGATGAGCCCCCGGCCACAGTGAGCAGCCAGCAAGGGCAGCCCTCAGCATGCGGGTGAGTGTGCGCTAGTGTGCGCCTGGCCCGCCCCCCGGGGGCCTCCGAAGTCCTCCAGCTCTGATGGTGAACACTCTCCTAGGAAGCCTGCAGTGGTGTCCTCCTGGGTCAGCAGACACCTGCCGGGGGACCCCAGTCGCCTTCCCAGTGGGCCATGGCCATTCTAGTCTTTCCTGTGACTCGGCCATAGCTGGACTCTCAGCTCAGTGGGTGTTAACTAAATGGCAAACATTCGAGGTGCCCGGTCCTCTGCCTGGACTTGACTGCAGCCCTCCCAGGTGGACATGGCTCCCAGGCAGGCCGCCCCCCAAAAGACCTCTGTGTCCTGCAGGCCCGTTAGAGCAGAGCCAGCTGAGATTTGCCCTGGCCACGGGAAAGGCGAGGGCATGTGTTCGTGAGCCCTGGGTCCCCTGAACCCTTCCAGCCACTGGGGAGGCTGCGCTGGGGCTGGCTTTGGGCTTTCTGTGGAATCTGTTGTTCCCCTGTGGCCAGCAGAGGGCCAGGGTGGGGTCGAGGACCCCAGGAGGTATCAGTGGTTCTATGGCTTAAGAGGTGGCCGTGCCCAGTTCGATGCCCGCGTATGGAGGGTGGACCTGCCCTGCGGTGTGCGGTCAGCCTGACCCCCCCCCACAAGGACACGACTGCCCGTGGGCATTTCTGGTCCTTGCCATGGGACGGGCCACGGGAAGGGCTTTGAGAGGAGGGTTGCCGAGCCCCGTGTCAAGTGCAGATCATCAAAGCAAAAGCTGTGGTCACCGTGGCTTTGTAACCAGCCCGGATCCTGCTCATGGCCAGGGAGTGGACAGGGCAGTCAGGGTGGCTCGTCTCTGCAGCCACAGCTGGAAGCCTCGGCGTGCGAGGGCTGGAGTCCTTGGAGGTTCCTTGTCACTTGTGTCTGGAAGTCGGTGTGGCCTGTCAGCCGGGGCCCTGCTCCTGCTTCCCCGGGGTCTCTAGGGAGTCTCCCCGAGAACAGGTGCCACAGCCCCGAAAGGCAGGTGGCACCACCCAGCAGAGCTGTCAGGGGTCACTCAGGGTCACGGGAGGAGACGGACCCCTTGCTCCTGCACGAGTGTCCCAGAGCCCCCTTGCCACAGGACCACAAGCCGTGTGCTTAGCACAAGGGGGAAGCCCTCAGCTCCGGGAGCCCAAGTCTGCGTCACGGTGGCAGCAGGGTCACCTTCCTACCGAGGCTCTCGATGGGACCCTCCTTGCCTCTTCCAGCTCCCGGTGGCTGCTGGGGACCTCAGTGGTGGCAGTGCCGCCCCAGTCTCTGTCTTGGTCTCCACCCGACCTCCTTCCCCATGTGTCTCTGTGGCGGATCCCCTTCTGTCCTCTCCCCCCTCGATCCAAGACCATCTCAACGAGACCTTAACGGGTTGACATCCACCGAGTCACTGTTGCCTGGTAGCCACGTCCACAGGTCCTGGGGCCAGGTCGGGGACATGGCTTTGTGGAGGCCGCGGCTCAGCCCAGCACTCTGCACGAGGACTGGTGGTTTCCAGGGGCTCGTGAACCCTGGGCTGCTGTGGCGGCCACTTGGCAGGCAGGGGTGGGATGCAGGGTGCGCCTTCCTCAGCTCCTGGACATGGGCCCTGGTGTCCCGCTTTCCTTCCCAGGGACTGCGAGGAGTCATCTGGGCTCTGGTGGTCATGGGAATGCCACCGTGTCCTGGGCACCATGTTGGCAGGAGAGAAGCCGATGCTGGGTTCTCGGGCAGCTCCTTGGCGGGATCTGCGCTGCGGTGACGGAATTCCTGAGGAATTCCTGAGGTTCAGGAGGCGGGGGGACCTCCAGTGGCTCCCAGTCTGAGGGGAGAGAGGGGAGCGGGGGGGAGGGCAGGGCCTCCCTGACCCCATGACCCCAAGGCCTCACTTCTCAACCCTGTTACAACGGGAACCCAATGGCCAGGCGAGTTTTGGAAGCTGCAAACACTCAACCCTCGCTGGGACTTTTCAGTTGCACATAGTTAGGTGAGGAAGTAGGGGGAGCCAGCTGTAGGGGCGCCAGACTCTAAAAGGGGTCTCAGGCTAATATGCAGAGAGGTTCAGTGACTTGCCCAAGGTCACACAGGATGCAGTGGAGCCAGGCCATGAACCCAGGCAGGCTGATCTGCGTCCTTGAGTCACCAGTGCACACCCTGCCTGTGTCGGGGACTTGCAGTGGGGAGCCTTGACTCCCACAGAGGAGGGCCAGTGTGGCTGCTAGCTGGACCCTGTGGGGTGTCCATGCAGGTAGCGGATACTTGCTGAGAACCTTTCTGGCCTGACGTGCAGGCATGAGCCCAGAGCACAGCCTCTGCCCTGTGAGATGAGCCGGGTGGTGGTGTGAAGTGTAGGTGACAGGGGCAGAAGGGAGGGCAGCCGTCTTCCAGACACAGGGTGGGGCCAGGGATGCTGAGAGGGGCTGGGTGGGCAGGGAGGGGCGCAGGCCAGGCAGGACACCGGCCCCAGCAGCTCTCCTGAGACCCCACAGCTGGTGGTGACCCATAGAGGCAGGTGGCACGGACTGCTTCTGCTGATTCCCAAGTCAGGGAGCAGCTGGTTCTAAAGCAGATGCAGGGAGCCCCAACTCTCAGAGTCTGGGGTGTCAGGAGAACTGGGGTGTTGACCCAAACCCTTTGAGGAAGCTGTTTCATTTAATTGTATTTTTCCAGCTGCTAAAGTAAGAAGTTCCGCACATCATGCCTAACAGGGCCGCCATCCCGCCCCTCAGGCGGCAGGACTCGCTCGCTGCTTGTTGGTTTTGAGAGATGATCTACTCTGAAATTCACCCGGTTCCACTGTTCGAACCAGTGCATTTGAGCAAATTCACAGGGTTGAGCAGTCATCACTGCTACCGAATTTCAGAACGTCTTTATCACACCCCTAAAAACCCCTGCACCCCTTAAGCACCCCCCAAACACCCCTCTCCATTCCTGCCCTCACCACTCCCTGAAAACTTCCATCAGCCTGTTTCTGCCGATTGGTTCACATGGGACATTGCATTTCAGTGAATCAGACTGTGTGGCCCTTTCCTCTGGCTTCTTTCCCTTGACTTAATGTCGTCTATACCATTAAATTCATTTTTATGCCTGAGCATGATTCTGCTGTGTGGCAGAGCCACAGTTGGCTTCTCGGTTCCCATCTGTGAGCATCTTGCTAGGGCTTCCTAGTTCTTCTCCCTCTGTCCCCGAGACTGGTAGGATACAGTGGCAACTGTTCAGCTTTCCACCCTCTGCTTGCATTCCCCCCCCCCCCACCATGTGCGGTAATTAAAAACTTCTCATAAGCACAGTTTGTAATAGTTACAAAATAACATTCCACCCCGTGGCTGGAGTGTAATGACCTAGCCATTCCCTGGAAGTCACGTGTTTAGCTGTTTCTAATTGAAATAAGCTTTGCTGAGGAGCAACAAATGGGAGGAACCTCAGAGCACCTTTTGAGGAATTCATAAGCCCCCTCCCAGCTGTGTGTCTGCAGGCTGCAGAGGGGGGGGGGCGGGGGGGTGCACAGGCGCCATTCCTCCCAGGTGGCTACAAGGCAGGACTTGGACCTGGGGAAGATTCTTCTCTGGTGAGGGGGGCAGATCAGCCACAGGCCCAGCCCCTCTTCCTGGGACCCCCAAACATGGAGGGACGTGAATGGCAGTCTAGGCTCTGTCCCGCCTCCCCAGGTTTTTACACTTCTTTTTATTTTATTTTACTTTTTTCTTTGGTACCAGGGATTGAACCCAGGCACTTAACCACTGAGCCACATCCCCAGCCCTTTGTATGTTTTATTTAGAGGCGGGATCTTACTGAGTTGTTTAGGGCCTCACTGAGTTGCTGTGACTGGCCTTAAACGTGAGTCCTCCTGCCTCAGCCTCCTGAGCCACTGGGATTACAGGTGTGCACCACCACATCCAGTTTTGCACTTCTTTTTAGGATTTTTTTTTTTCTTTTTTGTCTTGACAGTCTGGTCTTTGTAGACAATTTGGAGACAGCAGAAAATGAAAAAAGCCTGCAATTAAAATTGCCTGGAATTTATCAGTCAGGGGCAACTCCCGTGAATGGTTGGGCATGTTTCCTCCCAGTCCTTTCTGAATAGAAGACCACATCAGATAGGAAAGGTTGACATGCATCCAAAGTCCAAGTTCATAAACAAACTGTGTCCAGTGCAGACCACATAGAGAATCCCACACTCAGGGAAACAGTGCAGCGGTTTTAGTGTATGTCTTTCCAATGTGTTGTGCTTAGGTGGAGAGGAAGGATAAACATATTTTAGCAAAACTGGGATTAAACTATTTTCTCTCCTCTGCTTTCCAAAACAGTGCAGCATCTAGATCCTTCCATGTCAGAAAGACTTACAGGGCACGGAGTGTTGTTATGTAATTCCACCTTTGCTGTTTGGAAAGGGGAGGTCTGTCCATCTGTGTATGGGTGCATCTGAAGATAGTTTCCAAATCGAGAAATGGCCTCTGCCCAGGGGCCTGGCGCTCCAGAAACCTGGACCTGAGGTGTGTTTTTAAGGATGGGGGTGTTGTTGGGGTTGGGGGAGCTTTTTACAGTCAGTCTGCACTAATTTTTACCACTAGACTACTTGTACTATGACTGATGTTGATTTTATAGTTTTTAAAAGTTTGATTGGAAGAAATCATTTTATGTCCTTACATGTTCAATAACAATGTTTTGAATGTAATTACAGCCATCGCTGTATGGATATGCGATACCGTATGTGACTATTCTCTAATTCCTCCATGTTTAGGAGGGGGTTCAAACTCTTTCTGCTTATGCATAAAAACCTCTTTTGCTTATGCATGATTATTTTCTTGGGGTTAATTTCTAGAAGTAACATTGCAAATGTTTTTTACATCATTTTGTCCGATGTCCCTAAGTAAGTTGTCACCAAGGGGTGCTCCAGCAACCTTGGCAGGGATTGAACCCCTCCCTCACCCAGTTGGGGCCGTGGAAGCCTTCTGTATCAGCTCTCCTTGGCTAACCATGAGTGTCTACCAGGCTTTGGCACCTCAGATGTGGGAGGCAAAATAACAGATCCCCAAATTATCTATACCCCGATCTCCAGAACCTGGGAATACGTTTGGTGATGTCACAGAGGTAGAATTAGGTTGCAGCTTGGCTGCCTGGGACTGGGGAGGTGATCCTGGATTAACCTGGTGGATCCAGTGTAACCCCAAGGGCTCTTCCAAGTGGAGCTGGGATTCAGGAAGAACTCAAGATCCGGCCATGTGAGAAAGACTTGGCTAGATGATGCCAGCTCTGGAGAGGGAGGAAGGGGTCACCAGCCTAGGAATGTGGGCCATCTCTAGAAGCCCGGAAAAGGCAAGGAAATGGATTGTCCCCGAGACTGTCCAGAAAGGAACCCAGCCATTCTGACATCTTGATTCTAGCCTAATGGAATCTATATCAGACTTCTGACCTTTAGATCTATGAGAAAATAAGTTGTGTTGCTTTAAGCCACTAAGTAGGTGGTAATTTGTTACAGCAGCTATCGGTTACTCATACGGTGTATGCTGTACTGCCTGTACCTGTTCTGGCTCCGACCCTGGGGAGGCACTCGGGTCTTATCTAATGGTCTCCACCATCTGGTATTGGTGTCAATGGCATTGCTGGCTTCCTGGTGACCGCTGGAGGAGGCTAGCCTATTTGGAAGGGCAAGTTCACATCATCCTTTTTACTGACCACGAAGTATAGAAATGAAACCCACTCGTGTCTTCAGTGCCCCGCTGCTGCCCAACACGGCCTGGGAGGATTTGCTTCAAGTGCTTTTCTTTGAAGGAATCTCAGTCTTCCAAAGCGTTGCCACGGAGCTGCCGAGAACCTCTGTGTGCCTCCACCTAGTTCACTGCTATTTAGAGATGGGCCACACTGGCCTTATCACCATTCCCATTTTGTCACCACCCCCCCTCCCCGCTGCCCTGAAGTTGTATATCTCGTGCCCTTTGATCCTGAATACTTCTGGACCCTTTTTGTCCCAAGAACAGGGACTCCGGTTAACATGATCACACCACAGCCATCAAATCAGGGAATTCAGCTGCTGTGCCACCATCTGCCTGGTGCACAGGCCTCGTCTGGGTCTTGTCACTTGTCCCAGTGCCATCCTTTTCCAGAAGCTCTTCTTCTGGCCCAGGAGCAAATCCAGGATCACACCTGAGGTTGGCTCCAGTGACCGCTGAGTGTCATTTAATGTGGAGCACTTGCCCAGCCCTTCTTCACCGTCTGGGACATTGACACCTGCGGGGAATGCTGGCTCCTTCTGTTGTCAAATGTCCCTCCCTCTGGGTGGTCTGACATTTCCTGGGACCGGGTGGGGGCAGGGCCTGTGTTTTGGCAGGAACACCCCAGCCACGGTGCCGGGTCTTTGCTGGGTCCCCTCACATCAGTAATGAGGGAGGGTGACCTTGATCGCTGGAGTAAATAATGCCTGCCAGGTTTCTGGGCGCTGAAATTATTGTTTTCCATTCTGTAATCAGTATCTAATTTGTCGGAGATATTTTGAGACTCTGACTACCGTGTTCCTTGTCCGTCTTTACCTACTAGATTTCCCTGATTCAGAAAATGTGAGAACTCGGTCAGCATTTCCCACGGAGGGGCTTGTCCCCTGGCTGTCCATTTAGTGTCAACACGGGCTCAGGCACCCTGGCTTTACTTGTTAGGATTCATCGTCACCACTGTTGATTTTGATGCTCCCAGAGAAGTCAGGACGCGCAGGCCTCTGAGTGGACCAGGCTCGGGGGGGCGTGTCTGCCAACCCGCCTGCGTGTCTCATGCTCGTAACCTCATCCTGTACCACGCGTGTGCACATGAACACGCGCGCGTGCACGTGGACACACGCGCGTGCACGTGAACACGCGCGCGTGCACGTGAACACACACATGAAGTGCACGCAGTTCCACGTCTGTGTAAAGCTCGTTCACCCAAGGCCTCCTCCCCGAGTGTAACCCGGGCCTCCTCCCCGCCTCCTCCCATTTCTTCCACAGCGAGAGGTCAAGATCGCCCTCAACACAGTCACTCATGGGCTCAATTTGACAAGACACACAAGCCGTCAGGGTTGCCACGTGCGTGCTGCTGTGAAAGAAAGCCTGCTGGGGGAGGTTTGCTGGCATTTGGGCCCCACCAGAGCGCTCCAAGAGTTGGACGCGTGATTTCACTTCCCCTTTACTATCGTCGTGTGATTTATCTGAAACCGGGTCACTTATTTCTGCTGGAATTCGACAGGGCTTCCCCTCAGCTTTGTTGATCTGATCTTACTTTCTGAGCAACTCAACAAAACCAGACATAAGGCAACTCTCGGAGGGCTGGGGCTTCCCTTCCCGCCCGCTCTCCCCTGCTCAGTACAGGCCACCAAAGAAAAGAGTTTCTGGGTTTTCTCTCTGGCTTCTTTTGCAAAAATAAGCAGTTTCAGCTATACTTTTCCTTAGTTCTTATATAAAAAGAAGCATGCTATAGGTACTTTTTGGATATAATTGTTCAACGTACTATCTTGGCAATCACATTATGTCAATACACACAGATCTTTGCCATTCTTTCTCACAGCTGTATAGTACTCCACTGTGTGGTTCTACCACATTTTATCGAACTATTATCTGTATGGACATTTAGGTTATTTTCGAAATTTTGCAATTAAAAGCAATGCTGTGGGGCTGGGGTTGTGGCTCAGTGTCAGAGCATTTGCCTAGCACGTGTGAGGCCCTGGGTTCAATCCTCAGCACCACATAAAAATAAATGAACAAAGTAAAGGTATGGTGTACAACTAAAAAATAAACATTAAAAAAAAGCAATGCTGCAATGAATAACCATGTGTTTATGCATCTTCTTGATTTTGGAAGTATAGTTTCATGGTACACATCGGGAAAATGGATTCCGTAAGTGTTGTTCCACCCCAAATCCCCACCCTCCGCATGTCGGAGCCTGGTGTTTCCCAATGGCTGATGAGTACGGTCAAGTTCAAATTTTTTTCCAATCTGAAAGGTGAGAAGTGGTATCTTCTTGTAGCTTTATTTTGCAGTTCTCATACCATAAGTCAACTTGAACATCTTTTCATGTGTTTAAGGATCATTTTTTGTCTTTTTTTTTTTTTTTGTAACTTGTTCATGTCTTTTCCCTATCTTCTCTCCATCAGTGTTTTGGGTTTATTCTCCATAGTATTGAAGGATCCCTCATAGAGGAAGGCCGGGGAGCCTTTGTCTGTGGTATCCACAGACATGTTCTCTGCGGTGCCCTCAGCACAGGCTCTCAGACCACCTCAGGGCGGCTCGGATGATAGCATCCTGCTTCCCCAGGCCGGAGGCAGGGAGGCTGGAGCAGCCTTCTCACTGTGTCCCCCGGGGCTGAGAGGGAACTCTGGTGTCTCTTCCTCTTACAAGGCACCTGCTCTCTTGGGTCAGGGCCCCACCCTGATGGCCTTGGTGACATTTATCACCCCCCAGAGGCCCTAGTCTCATTAGAGCTAGGGTAGGAGCTGGGTGCACACGGGTCCATTACACGGTGGTCAGTTTTCTCAATACAAAAGTTTCCTTGCATCGCGATGAACCCCGTTCTTTCTTTGAACCTGAGCACTAGCTGAAAACCCTGCCTTGGGACCCAGGGAATGGAGGGACGGGTCCACTTTCCCGTAACATCGTCAGCGCTTTTAGAGCTGGATCTGATTGGGGTTGGTTCTCACGGAGGCGGGAGATGTTTTCTTTCTGTGAGTGACTCCGTGGTGGCCCCAGCCCTGCATACTAAAAAGCCTGTCTTTGCCACGGGGTTGGTCACATGCCACACTTCCCTGTGTCCTTGGGCCCGACTCCAGTCTGTGCCACTGTGTGGCTCATGGTCAGAGCTGCTGGGGGGGCGCAGGGAGTGGCTTCAGGCCCCGCGGGCTCCTGCTGTGACTCCTCCCTCCCCGGGTCTGCAGAGCCCTTCATGCGGATGTTTAGATTCAAAAAATCACTCTTATTCACAAATAATAATATTTAATCATTTATGTTTTTTATTTTAAAGTTATTTCTAAAAAATAGCATTATTATTTAAAAAAAAATAATAGATGTATTTTCAGAGCAGTTTTCGGTTTACAGAAAAGTTGAGCAGACGGAAGTGGAGTCCCCATCTTGCTCGGCTCCCCCCACCCTTCCTGCACAGAGTCACAGAGTCACCCCTGCTGGCAACCTCCCACGTCAGCAGAGTCGGAGGGCTACGTTGGTTACGGACACTGAGCCAGTGAATAGCATTGTTAACCCCCAGCTGTGGTTTACACCGGGGTTCACAGTTCTGTGGGGATTGGTACCAGGGACTGAACCCAGGGGTGCTTAACCACTGAGACGCATCCCCAGCCCTTTTGTGCTTTATTTAGAGACAGGGTACCAGGGGCTGGGGCTAGAGCTCAGTTGGTGGAGTGCTTACCTCACATGCACAAGGCCCTGGGTTGAATCCCAGCACCACAAAAAAATAAAAAAGAGTAGAGAGAGGGTCTCACTGAGCGGCTTAGGGCTTCAGCTAAGCTGCTGAGGCTGGTCTTGAACTTGCAGTCCTCCTGCCTCCGCTGCCAGAGCTGCTGGATCACAGCCAGGCTCCAGTTCTGTGCCTGCCACCGACCCAGCCTCTCAGCATCCTTGCCCAGTTTCACCTCCCTAAATTCCCCTCCGTCCCACACATCCCCACCCCCAGCCCCAGCCCCAGGCAACCGCTGATCTTTAAGCTGTTTCCATCCTGAATGTCACAGAGCTGGCCCCACAGGCTGTGCTGGCTCTTCAGCCTGGGCTTCTTCCTTAGCCATGAGCCTCTTTTTCTTGTGCCCTTTTACACTGAGACGTGATATTGGTACATCCTTACAGGGCCTGGCGGCCCGACGGTCCAAATGTGCACACAGTGTGTGGCGACCAGATCAGGGTCCTAGGCACTGCATCCCCTGACATGATCGTCTGTGTGCGGGGAGCTTTCAAAGGCGTCTCTTATTCTGAACTTGGTCACAGATTCTTGTATCCAGTGCCTCCTGCTCCTTAGCGAGGTGCAGTCTAGCTGGCTCCATGCACGTTGTTATTTATTTATTATTTTTTTCACAAACATTTGTGTTGCCGTATCTGAGAGCAGCTCCTGCCGTTCCTCTTGTTTAACTCACAAGGTTGGATTCATAGAGGAGCTCAGAGAACCGGCTTCTGGGCGATGCCGAGCCCCTTCCAACAACAGGGGCGTTTCTCCCTTTGTCGGGGCCCCTTGGAGCGCTCCGGGGTGTTGAAAGTCTGCACACAGTTGATGCCACCGCTCGCTACTCCCAGGGGCCTTGTCACTCTGTGCACGTGGCAAATGGGGCTTCCCTTCCCTTCCTCTGCTCCGACTGCAGGAAAAATCGGATGCCCTTTCCCAGCTGCGTTCTGTGGGCTGACCTCCCAGGCCCCACCTTCCCAGAGCCTGGACCGTCCTGCCTGTCCACAGGGACGGCCTGCTTCCCCGTCCCTGCCGCTCCGTTCACTGAACGGTCTGTTCATCTGTTTGGGGACCCAGGTGTTTGTCCAGTCCTTCTGCGTGCCATTCAACGGGGATGCAGCAGCCTGGCTTTCATGGTCTCAAGGGGCAGGTACCCGAGGGGCATCAGTGACACCTGCCTCGGAGCAGCTGTCCTTACAGCCAGGAGCTGAAGTTGAGTGGACGTTATCCAGGCGGAGAACAGAGGGAACAGTGTTTGGGGAGAGGAACAGCATCTGCAAGGCCTCCTGGTGGGATGGCACTGTGGTCAGTGAGCTGAGCGGTGGCTGCGGGGGACCGGGAGATGGCACAGGGAGCGCAGGCCCCGAGCCAGTGGGGGAGGAGCTGGGCCACAGGAGGCAGATGTTGGGTGGATGAGGAGAGAGGAGGCCTCCGAGGTGGTGGTGGCCGGCCCAGCAAGTGAGGGTGGCCGAGGCCAGAGTGAGCTAACGGGGAGGGAGGGGTCAGGGCCCTTGGGGAAGGCAGGTGGCCTGAGGGTGGACCCAGAGGCTTTGAGGGTTTGGGCTTGAGCACCAGAATGGGGGGCCTGGAGGAGGCCTGGGCAGGCAGAAGGGGAAGGTCAGGGGCTCCACCTCGGGCAGCTGTCATTCACCTCTGGCCATCAAAACGGAGCTAGTGTGACGGTGGAAATTAATGTCATTTAATTTGAATTAATTCAAGCTTCACTCTCAGTGGCTACTTTCTGGGACAGTGCAGGTAGAGAACATTTCCGTTATATTTCAGAAAGTTCTTCGGACAGCGCTGGCCTGGGGTGCCCTCAGTCATCTGAGTGGACGTGTTGGGTGGCAGGTGCAAGTCTGGGGCTCGGAAGAGCAGCCAGGCTGGGTTCATCCTGCTTTGCTGCTTGTGTGCTGGGTGTCCCTGGGCAAATGACTTCACCTCTCTATTTTCATCTATTAAAACAGGAAGCCTTGCGTGCCCGGTTAGGTGCTGGGTTTAGAACTGAATTTTACCAGGTGGCTGGCCCCAGTGAGGTGCGCGGGTCGCAGGGTCTTATTCGTCCCGGATTTGACCCTGTGACTCCTTGATGTTTCCTGTGGGACCTAGATTTCCCTGTGGGAGAACTCTGAACAACCTCTCACCTGCCTGGCTGTGAACTTGACTCTGGTCCAACCTTGGGCAAGCCCTTTCCCACTGACCACCTGAGGGGTTAGAGCAGGCCTTCGAGGAGGGTGTCCAAGTCAGGAAGGGCTGACAGCCATCTGCCGCGTCAGAGAAGGAGCTAGAAAGCGCAGGGCCCTGTACTGGAGGTGGGCAAGCAGGGGCTCGGCCGGCTGACCTTGGTGTTTCTGGCCAGATTCTGCCTCGGGAGAGCGCTGAGCCTCCGGGGGCCACTCAGAAGTCCCCTGGCCCAGTGCTGGCCCGGAGCTCGCCCAGGAACCTTGTCGACAAGCGCCTTGATCTTCTTGTTTTTATTTATTTAAACACGGGCAAGGTTTACTGACTTCTGAACTGTTGGGAAAAACTGATGTTGTCTCATTAAAACTGCACTGTTCACTTGTACCGAAACGGGGAAAAAAAACCATTAAACTTTTATACCTGACAAGGAAAACCATTAAAGATTCATAATTGCAAAAAAAAAAAACCTCTTTAATAGAATTTGAATTTTCATTGAAGTGATGCCGGCTCCTTGGCTGGAGCCACGGAGTCCGTCTCACTACAGCCTCGGCACAGCGGGGAGGAGGCCAGGGACAGGCACCCTCTCGGTGTGGCTGGCTTACCCCACGAGGAAGGGTCCTGGCCCGGGCTCAGCACCTGGTGGATCTGGTGGTGTGAGCAGACCTCTCTCCAGCAGCCTCGGGGTGCAGCAGGGGCCCAGAGCTGCGGCCATCCACGGTCCACAGTTTCTTCTTGCTAGTCTGTTTTCAGTTCCCATCACCACCCATGAATAGAGCACCTACTGTGTGCATGGCCCACAGCCCAGGGCCAAGCAGGCTAAGAGGTACCGGAAAAGCAGTCGGCTTTTCTTAAAGGGGACTTTGGTGTCTGTTTGAGCAGGGACTTTGCCGGCCGGTGGAACATAGGCCACCTCCCAGGTCTCGTCACCTCCCCTCCTGGCTTCAGCCTCCTCATCTGCAAGATGGGGTGACAGAATCTGTACTTCACGGTGTGGTCCATGTGGGGGTCAGCTCAAGATGGAAGGAGGGGAGGTGGGTGTGGCCTTGAGACCCAAGGAGGTGGGACGGCAGGTTTGGTTGGTGAGTGGTCAGTGAGCAGCTTCTGGGAAAGCATGCTTTTCTAAAAATGCAGTTGACATTTATTGAGCACCTGTTGTATGTTAGGTACTTTTTTTTTTTTTTAAAGAGAGAGAGAGAGAGAGACAGAATTTTTTTTTAATATTTATTTTTCAGTTTTCGGTGGACACAACATCTTTGTTTGTATGTGGTGCTGAGGATCGAACCCGGGCCTCACGCATGCCAGGCGAGCGCGCTACCGCTGGAGCCACATCCCCAGCCCCTGTTAGGTACTTTTTTTGTTTGTTTTGGTACTGGGGATTGAGCCCAGAGGTGCTCAACCACTGAGCCACATCCCCAGCCCTTTTTCTTTTTGAGGCAAGGCCTCTGTAAGTTGCTGAGGCTGGCTTTGCCGTCTCTTGCCTTGGCCTCCCAAGCATGAGCCACCGTGTCCAGCTTGGGTCCTCTTTAATGTGCTTGATATGTGTCCATTCAGCAGATATTTGTTGAGCATCTACTATGTTCCAATTTAGGTGCTGGGATACAGTAAGGGTATTAATTCACCTGTGAGTAGGTCCTAATATTATCTCCATTTTCTAAAGGTAGTGACTGAGGCACAGAGAGGTTAAGTAAATGCCCCAAGATCCTACAGCAAATACGTAGCAAGGTCTAGAGGTAGACCCAGACTCCTGGGTCTGGGCTCTTGCCGGGCCTCTCCTGCAGTCTGCACAGGGGGTAGTCTCGTTCCCATTTCGAGGGAAGAGGTTTTAGAATCACAACTCCTCTTCCTGGGGCCTCCTAGAGACTGGCCGGGCACTCGTCACGGCCGCTGACCTAGCGATGTGAATCCCCAGGCTCCTGGTGGACGGCCAGGTCCAGGGCTGTTGGCCCCTCAGCTTCGGAACACCAGCCTGTCGCCCGCGGCTGTGGGTGACGAAGGACTCTTGGCTCTGCTGTGAGATGAAGGGCGTTCTGTGGTCCAGCCTCCTCTCCTGCGTCACGGAGATAAACAGGACATCCATGGTGACAAATAAGAGAGCGCCACCGTTATTCCTTTATCCGCCTCTGCTCTCCCCGCAGTGCCCACAGCGAGCTGAGCAATGTCAGACCCGCGATCGCACCGGGCACCTGTCTGTCCTCGCCGCAGCGCGTCCTGTCCCCAAGAGTCCTGGGGTGGGGGTGCGAGTGCCCACTGGTCAGCCCCGGGGCCTGGCCTTGAGGTCCCCTCCACGTGTCCCCCTCCTTTTTGGGGCCTGGTCTCCATCTGCAGGAGACCCCCGGGATGGCCCCAGCAGGTGCATGGGCACCTCTTCATCCTCCACCTGGTGTGTCCACGTCACCTCTCCCTAGTTGGCTTGGGGGGTAAGGAAAAGTCACCTTTCAGGGAACAAAGAGCTCTTGGGTTTTCTCTGGGAAAGAGAAAGACCCCAACTTCATGTGGCACGACCCAAAGGAAAGAGGAAGCAAACGGATGGGGAACCCACCCTTCACCAGTCTCTGAACACCTCCTGTCGCCTGCGCTGGGCTGGAGAGAGGTGGCACGGGTGCGAGGAAGAGAGCGGGGAGGGTGGGCTCCCGGGCTGGCTCATTTATTCAGTTGCTGTGTGACCTTAAGCAAGCCACTGGACATCTCTGAACCCTTCTCCTCTGGATGGGATGTGAATGAAGAGCCATGGTGAGTCCCCGTGTCTTGAGCCCTGTGCTGGGGGCTCCTGTGGCTTCTCACACTCCCTGGGAAGTGATGGCCTGTCACACCACCTCAGAGGAGAACAGTGTGACTCCGGTCTACATGAGGGCTGTGTGGGACCGCTTGGCTCCGATGTCACAGTGGCCAGATTTCAAAACTAGGGGCAGATCTCCATGCCCTGCTGGCCCCATGGGGCCGCTGTGAGCATCACGGATGTACCCATTCTGCTGGGAAGGCTTTGTGGCCGCCGGACACCGCATCGGGTGCTGGGGAGGGCGTGGGGAGCCCCAAAACCAGACCCACCCGGGCCTGGGGGAGACGAGAGAGCAGGGGCTGGGAGTAGACGGGGAGTGGGCTCAGGTGTGCTCAGCAGGGCAGATGGCCATCCACTCTCAGTTCAGGGCTGTCCCCAGATGGTGGCACAGAGCCCCGCGCAGCATCCGCCCTGTCCTGCGGGGACAGACTTACTTAACAGGCGTGAAGAGCGTGACCAGCACCGCGGAGAGGAGATTTCACCGACAGCAGCGCACAGCGTGCAGCTGAGCTGGGGGTTGCCGGTGACTCACGGGGGCTTAGGCTGCAGAAATGGCAGGTGCCCCCCTCCCCGCCCCCCATCAGGAGCCTCTGGTTCTATGATGACACCCTTACCCCAGAACTGCCCGATTTAGGTCATAAACGAATAAGGTGAACATGGAAATTTGAGTTTCAGATAAACGATGAGCACTTGTTTTACTGCGTGTCTGTCCCGTGCAATGGTTGGGACACACGGATTTTAAAGTGCTGTTTATCTGAAACGCAGGTTTAACTGGGCAGCCTGTATTTTTCTGCAATCTTCCCCCGGCCTCCTAGATGCTGGTGGCACTGAGTTGTCCCGTCCCCCCCCCCCCCCCCCGGCCTGGCTCACAGGATGCTCCTATGTATCTGGCCTCTCAGTCTTGAGTTTCCTTTAATTAAGCTGCTGGGATGAAATAAAATGTATTAAAGGAAGATTAAAATTGATTCCCTCAGCTCAACAAAAGCCAAAGCTGTTGAGGGAGATACTTAGGAAAACAAAGCACTTGGGCGGGTGAGAAATGCCCCCCCACCCACGATGACTGGGGCTCTGAGCAGCGGGTGGCAGCCAGGGAGGGCTGTGGAGACCAGAGACCAGAGGTGGAGCGGCCCCCGGGGGCGGCCTCACAGATTGGGTGATCGGGTGCGAGAGGCCCAGCTGGAAGTGAGCTTCCCCTCCATCCCAGGCAGGCCCCATCCCTGGGGAAGCTGACCTTGGCCGTAGCTTTGCTCTGAGCTTCAGAGGAGGACCTTGGTCCCTTCATGTAAAAGCCCTTAGCGAGCCCTGGGCCAAGCTCTGGTTCTCCTCTGGGTTCTCTGAAGCTCTTCCCAAGCAATCCTGGGGCTGCCTAACCTCCGGGGCCTGGGCGTCTCCACAGGGTGCCCGGGAGATGGAGGGGAGGAAGCGCTGTAGACATGGGGGCCGGCCGGGCTGTGGCTTCTGTCATGGGAAGTTGAGCGCTGGTGACGCTGGTGAAGGCTGCTCTTGGACAGGGACCCCATCTTCACCCCTGAGGCAAATGAAGTGCCAGAGCCCCTGGGGACACAGAAGTCACACGGCCTGCGAGTAGCAGAGCCCAAAGGGAACCCAGGTCTTGGGCGTGACACGCGTGACCGTTGCACTCTGCTGTGTCCTGGTTGTGGGAGGTCGCGGGACATTTTTCAGTGGGAGGGATGTCAGAAAAGCAAGAAGTCGATAAAATCCATCTGGCCCTGTGTCTGTGGCCAGTTTAGATGTAAATGCACGTGAGGGGGGGGGGACCACCTAGGGAACCTAGGGATCAGCAGGTGGCAGGGGGACCCAAGAGAGGGGACCAACAGGGTGGATTTGCTAAAGGAGCTGCTCAGAGGGCGGAGCTGTGGAAGAGTCAGGTTTCAGTTGTGGCTGCGGCAGGCAGGGTGGGGAAGGGTGGCGGGATGGTGGGTTTCAGACCAGCCAGCGCCTGGCAGCGGCTCAGTAGCAGGAAGCAGAGGCCTTGGGGCCACCCAACCCGGCCTGCACCTGCCCCTCCTCTTCACTAGCAGTCGGTCGAGTGCCCTTGGACTCTCTGAAGTCCTCTGAAACCCCTGAATGATGCCCCAAAGGTCTGCGATTTCAGAGCACTGCAGACTTCGCAGGTTCTCAGCCAGTGAAGTCTGTGCAACTGTCTCAAAGTCCGGAAACCCCTGAAATCAGAAAGGCTTCTGGTCCCACGCTTTGTGGGTAAGGCTAGAAGCTCCCTGGGCCTGTGTCTCTCTAGTGAATCAAGAGCAGGACGGCTACTCCGTAGGGTGCTGGGGATCCTAAGTAAGGAGAGTCATGGAAAGGGACAGACATGGCGGTGAACGTGCCTGTCCCTGCTGGACTGGGGCAGGGATGGTCTGGACCTAGGAACGGATGGGAAGGAGGGTGCTTTTATAGGGGGACAGACAGCTGAGGATGGTGAGACCTCGAGGTTGAGAGAGTGATTCTCTGAGATGAGCCCCACTGTACTGGCTCCCTACATGCTTTCTTTGCCAAAAAGCAATCTGCCTGCTGTCCTGCCTGGCCAGAGGGGACAGGAAATGTCACATTCCTGACAATCAGAGGCAGGGGCGGAAGTCAGCATAAAGAGATGAGGGCTGGTTATCACTGGGGTGATCACTGGGTTGCTAAGGAGAAGAAAGGGAGTGGGTGCTTAAAGGGGGATTCTGGGAGTCTATAAAGGAGCAAGACACACCCACGCCCTCGGGCACCTAGCTCTGGGCCCCCTTCTCTCTATCTCTATCTCTGTCTCTCTCTTAAATAAAACTTGCTTTCTGCATTGCCTCCACTTTTCTCGGGTGTTTAATCTCCCACACCAGGGCCACAGGACCCCTTCCAAGACCAGGATCACTTTTATTCATTCGATGACTTTTCATTGAATCCCGCTGTGCGGGAGGGAGCCCTGGAAATCCAGAGCAGAGACGCTGATGCGGACTCAATTATGGCACCAAACTGGGTCTGCTGCCGACCTGTGAGCAGCATCGGCAGGAGCAGGTGGCATCCCAGCACGACGTGTGGCACAGGAGGGGAGCAGTACTGTCCGCGGGTGCTGGGCGTGCACTGCAGACCAGCCCTGGGAAGCGAGGCCAGGGAGCCGGTTCTAGCCTCGTCCTACATCTCCGCTCCTCTGGGGCTGCTTGGCTGCCCTCGTCCAGATCTTGCTTTAAAAAATGCTGGTGCAACACCAGGAGTCAACCATGTGCTGCCAACAGGCAGGGGCACCAGCCATGATCAGCATCTGGGTGCCCTGGGCCAGGGTGTAGGGACCCCGGGTAGCCCCTTCCCCCACACACCAGCCTCTTCTGGTTTTGTCACACAGTTTTTATCAGAAGGTTAGGTTTTCTGCCTTTATTTTTTAAATGCTTTCATGAAAAATGTGGTTTCTTCCACATCACAAAATGAAACTGCTGGCTCGTTGTCCTAAACACACACACACACACACACACACACACACGCATATATTTTTTCAGGGAAGGTCTAGTTGGCTCAACAGTGTATAAACGTGTAAGGAAAATACTGCTGTCTGCCTTTGCCCCTCTTGCCTTAACCCACCATGAGATTCACACCCCACCCCACCCCTGTCTCAGCCTGAAGATGACTTGTTTCCACAAAAGGAGACTTTTGGGGCTGCAGATCTGCCCCTCAAAGCCTTGCTGGCTTGGGCAGGTGCCCCCTCTCCTATCAGGATTCTGGGCTCAGGCTTGGAATTGGAAGCCAGCTTTGCCCTTCCTTGCTGTGTGACCCTCAGGCATGCACACACCTCTCTGAGCCTGCCTGGACCACCTCCCCCGCAGGCTGGCCAGAGAATTGGGATAGAGCTGTGAAGCCCCCAGGCTGAGTCACTGTCCTGCAAACAGCCCAGGTGACTGTTGTGTACGGGTCTTGACAGGTTGGGGACCAGATCCTGGAGGCCAACGGGCGGAGCTTCCTCACCATCCTGCACGACGAGGCGGTCAAGCTGCTCAAGTCGTCTCGGCACCTCATCTTGACCGTGAAGGACGTCGGGAGGCTGCCGCACGCCCGCACCACGGTGGACGAGACCAAGTGGATCGCCAGTTCCCGGATTGGGGAGAGCGCCGCGAACTCGGCAGGGTCTGGCCTCTGCGCACGCGCACTCGGGGCGCGGGGACCCTGCGCGGCTTCCCAGTCAGGACGACCCCGGCCCCGGCCGCTGTCCGCTCTCGGAGCTGGAGCTGGGACGGGCCTCCCCGCACCAGGGTCCCTTTTATTTTCAGGCCGTGGCTCTGGGCCAACCCCTGTCCCCCGGCCTTAGTCTCCCCGTGGACAGCT